>NW_024062778.1:1200000-1800000 GCF_006381635.1 Hibiscus syriacus
AGAACCTGTTCTGTCACTTGTCAGTATATTGCTTGGCTCGGCTTCTTAGTTCAGACTTTTAAGACTTGAGCCAAATGACTAGGTTTGTAAATAAGACCAAACAATTTATTAATTATTCGAGATTAATTAAGTTAAAATTTGATAAATATTTGAATTTAAGTTAAATTTAAAAAATTTAAGCTCACAAGTTTTTAAACTGAATCTAACCTTAATTTAAAATTTTAGAATCAAATTAAATTTAACTATTCTCAAACTGACTCATTTACCGTCCTAGTTAAGACTTAAAGGCATGTGAATGAGAAGGCTAGCCGAGGCTAATACAAAAGCTGGCTTAAAGTGAAGGCAAAGGCAATCTGTCGGTGTCCTAAAATGAAGAAAAAGAGAATAGAAAAATGTGGCCACTTTGTTTTAACGCTAAGCCTAAGTCCCCCAAGGAATAAAAATGATACGCAAGCTTTAGTCTTCCCGCTGCCTCCACCGGCCGACCCCTCGCCCACCATTTGATTGTTTCTCTTTCTGTTTCCTCTCCAAAACACTCACCATTTTTTTACTTATCAACCTCCCTACATTTATTTTCCCTCCATATATCAGTCTAAAATATACTAGTTTAATGTCAGGTTAAGGGAGTTGAAAATAAGTTATAATTGAAAATTTTATTAAATATGTATTTTTTTTAAATAAACTCGGTAATATTTTAGGTTAAAACTGAAAGTATTATAATAATAATTTATTATAATTTATGTAAATTATATAATTATTTTGGTGTAATTTAAATAGTTGTGGTTAAGATTTTTCGGTTGTAATCGAAATTATTATCAATTATTTAACTTTTTAAAGTAGACATGTAACATTTTAAGTTAAAACATGTTGCAATGTAATATTTTCGGTTGTAACAAAAATTATTATCAATTATATAACGCTTTCGAATAGACATGTAATATTTTAGGCTAAAACACGTTGTAATGTAATATTCTCGGTTGTAACTGAAATTATTATTAATTATTTAACTTTTTAGAGTAGACATGTAACATTTTAGATAAAAATCTAATGTAGTATAATATTCTTGATTTTTAACCAAAAGTATTTTTAATTGTATAAATTTTTAAACAATATAACATTTTAAGTCAAAACTCGTCACAAATTGACCTTAAGTTAGGTAACTTTATAGTAGAACTACCCTCCCTCCCAACACAAAAAAAAATACATGCATCTCCAATATTTTTCATAAATTTATTTTTAAAATTTTATATCTAAAACTCAAATTTAACAATAAAGGTCACTCATTTGTAATTACATAAATGGTCATTGAAATAGGAGTAAGTTTCTCTTTTCAATATTAAATTTCAAAAGTAATAAAACAATCATTAATACTATTATTTTATAACAAATTAATCATTCGATCGTTAACAATCGTTACCCTAATAATGGCTGATGTGGCATGTTATGATAGCTTACTTGACACCGTTTGGCTACAAGGGATAATAGTAAACTACATAAATGATCACTAAAATATGAGTAAGTTTCTTTTTTCATCATTTCAGTTTTAGAAGTAATAAAACAAACACTAATACTATAGTTTTATAACAAATCGATCACTCGACCATTAACAATCGAAGCCTTATCTTCATTGCCACAAAGTTTGACACACATCATAGCAACATTTGGAGTAAAGTCCATCTCATCTCAGCAATCAAATATGATTTGAAATGGAGGATGAGTTAATTTGTTTAACCAAGTGTTGTTGCAACTTTGTAACACTCTAATCCCAAAGACTCGAGTGTCACAGGGAATCACTAAAGTGGCTGACCATTTTTTAAAACCATTTACTCATACCTTTTAAAATAATTAATCAAATATGAAAACATACGTTTAGAAAAGTGGAACTCCTTATTTGAAAACTCAATACATAAATGCATAAATAGAATATTATAAATTGATCGAAATAGTAACCATAACCTCTACATGCCCGTCGAGTCAACATCAATGTACTCTGGTAATCCGTCAAGTCAATATCTTGTTAATATCTTTTAATAAATGAGGGACCTAAATGCTAAAATCGAATACTTGTGTGTCTATTTAGTACCTAATTATTGAAATTATGGACTAAATCAAATTAATCCAAACTATTTAGTCAAAATTTTAACTATATTGAAATTTTAGGACAAAGACGAAGTCTTGCCGAACTTGGAGGATCGATTCTACAATTCGTCCATATCCCTATATCACAAACCCCAAAATGACATAGTTTTGGTTAAGTTATTTCGGTCAATTTCTCCCCTTTTTCTATGATTCATTTTCTCCCTTTTTCTAAACTATAGCTCATTGATTTTCTCTCTAACCTAGACCAAACTCTCTCGTCGTTCGGTTATCACTGTCCTCGACCGTTTTCATCAATCGATGTCTAATATCAAAATACACCGCTCGAACCGTCTCGCTCTCCTCATCATGGATCCAACCTCTGATCATCAAGAAACCCCACAAAAATTTATAGATCTAACCAAAACCTCTTCGGCTACCCTTCTTCGGATTCCACGATTCCACCGTCCGATAATGATGGTTCTTTGACTCTCGTCGATGAGAGGAAGGTCTTCACCGTCAGGATCCTCCAACCTTAGTCTAGAACACCGTTTTGTTTTGTTTTAACACCTAAACTATTATTTGTGTTTCATTTTAGTACCTAAACTTTTATTTGTTTCAAAATCATACCTAACGTTTACTTTTTTTCATTTTAGTACTCCCGTTATTAAAAACTAAATAGAATTGTTGCATGTGACATTTTATGGGCAAATTATATCATTCATAACTTAATTATCTTTTCACTCTTATTTTTGTCACTAAAGTTTAAGAATTTTCAATTTAACTACTCAACTTTCAAATTACACATGTGAATCACTTTTATATTATTATTTTATTAATATATAAATAAAATAAAAAATCAATTTGAAATTTAGAGTGATTAAATTAGGTTTAATTTGAAAGTTAAGTAATTAAATTAAAAAATTAAACTTTAGTGACCAAAATAGGAGTGAGAAGATAGTTGAGTGATAATGATGTAGTTTACCCATAAAAATTTCATGTTGTAACAATTCCGCTAAGTTTTTAACGGTGAGGTTCCAAAACAAAACAAAAAGTAAATGTTTGGTATGATTTTGAAACAAGTGAAAGTTTAAGTACTAAAATGAAATAAAACTAATAGTTTAGATACTAAACGTAAACTTTACCCTAAAATTAAATACATAAAGAATATATATAAATAAGGACAAGTCTACATCGCACGTCGCATACCGCAACACACCACTAAAGCGACGTACCGAAACACGCCACAATCAAATTTGTCCTTATCATATAAATATTAAAAAGTATAAGGATTTATTTAAAATTGATCATTTATTAAAATTTAATTATAATTTAAATTTAATTATAATTTTAATAGAATTATAATTAAATTGTAATTTTTAATAGAAAATAATAATTAATTTAAGCAATTTAATTGTTTAGAATTAATATTTTTAAGTTATATAAATTAGAACCGGCCATCAGCATCAGTCACCGTCGGCGACCACCTTCACTCTCTGGAAAATCAACTGCTACAATATTCAGAGCTTCAATTCATAGGAAAATAATTGCTCCTGTTATTTTTCTTAAAAATGGGTAAACTACACGTTTAATGCCTAAAGTATTACTTTTATTCCGTTTTAGTATCTCAACTTTCGATTTTTTTCAAAACCATACCTAACGTTTACTTTTTGTTTCATTTTAGTGCCCCCACCGTTAAAAAGTTAATAGCACATCTGACGTGGTATTTTTATTTGGGTAAACTACACAGTTCATCACTCAACTATCTTCTCACTCTTATTTTGATCACTAAAGTTTAAAAATTTTGAATATAATAATTAAATTTTTGAATTTTTCTATTTTGATCCTATCGGACTATATTATTATTATTATTATTATTATTATTATTATTATTATTATTATTATTATTATTATTATTATTATTATTATGGCATGATAAATTAATTAATATTTAATATCAAATAAGATTTAAAATAAAAATTTATAATTTTAATCCAACCCTTAACCCTTAAATCCCAATCATCAATCTAAACCCCAACCCCACCGACATCACCCTCCGGCTACCACATAAGAATCCCTTGAAAATTTGTTTGCAAACAAGAAATAAATGAACACGTAGAAACAAACTTAAATGTCAAGAATACATCAATCAACATCATCTTTACGAAGACAAGTTAAGAAAAATGTAAACAATGCTCAATACCCATAATTGAAACAACAAAAATCTTAATTTTTTTTATAAAAACAAAAACAACAACAATAAAAGGGAAAGCACATGAAGTGGATGATAAGGAAGTTGCCATTCATGCTTCCCCATTTCCTTTTAAAATGTTGCAGTTCCAAAAAACTAAAACTAAAATAAAGAAGAGATAAAGAGTATGAAACAAAAACAAAACAAAAAATCTAGGTTTTTTTATACTTATTTCCTTGCACTTTCCCTCATTTTTTAGCCAAAATAAAGATAACATGAAACACTCATCTCCCGTATACCTTTCCGTACACGAGATACAGATGTCCCATCACTTTTAAAACAATTCCTCATTTGAAAACCCATAAAAAATTTGATTTTTTTCGATTTGTGAAAACATAACATTTTAATATAAAGCAAAACATTGATTGTAATATGTTACAAAATTCTACTTAATTAAAATTCAGAGCATTTTTAATACTTTGATTATATGCCAAATAAGTTTTTCCAAAATAAACTACATTGTCCTAGTGTCACTGATGAGTCAACCTTAATTGATGATCACCGCTGCTATAGCTACACTCCTTACTCAGTTAATCTCTGCTTCTACCTACGCGTGGAAATAAAACACGTTAAGCATTTACTTAGTGAGACATAATATTGTAAAAAACATTAAAGTATACATAAGTATCTCATGGTTATTTGATTTCAAACTAATTCACACCATCCATAAGGATTAGATTAGTCCCTCTTATTGAAACCAAACTTCTTTCATACTATCATCATAAACATCTTTAGCATTTCCATCATACTTTTCTTTCTTTCATTTTTCAATTTATTATGGCAGTCCTTTCCATGCCTTAATACATTCGTTCATATATTTTTGTTATGGCATCCTTTCATGCCTTAATGCATTCGTTCATGCATTTTAGTTATGACATCCTTTCATGCCTTAATGCATCCATTCATGCATTTTAGTTATGTCATCCTTTCATGCCTTAGTACATCCGTTTATGCATTTTAGTTATGGAATCCTTTCATGGCTTAGTGCATCCGTTCATGCACTTTAGTTATGGCATCCTTTCATGCCTTAATGCATCCGTTCATGCATTTTAGTTATGGCATCCTTTCATGCCTTAGTGCATCCGTTCATGCACTTTAGTTATGGCATCCTTTCATGCCTTAATGCATCCGTTCATGCATTTTAGTTATGGCATCCTTTCATGCCTTAGTGCATCCGTTCATACACTTTATTTATGGCATCCTTTCATGCCTTAATACATCCGTTCATACATTTTAGTTATGGCATTCTTTCGTTCCTTAGTGCATCCGTTCATGCACTTTAGTTATGGCATCCTTTCATGCCTTAGTGATAACATAGTTAATACTATAAAACATACATTAATTTAAACATTCTAATTTGAATCAGTATGAATCTTCTTCATCTCAAATAATTACAATAATTGTACTCACCTGGTAAGCCCCGCTTAAAAGATGTAGAGATGGTTAGCTAATCAACAACTTTATATTTCCCCCTTTTCTTGATAGATTCAGGAGCTTGGTTACTATCTACACAAGCATCCATTAAGTATACATAACAAACCAATGTTATTATACTCCTTAACATTATACTCTAATAAGATTCAAAAATATCATTATTTCAATTTCTATAACAATTTCAACCTATCTTGTAGTTCTAAGCTCATTAGTATCGGTACTACTACCCTGGTATCAATATATCATTCAAAAATCCATTTCCTTAAATCTCATATAAAACATCCACCACTTAGTTTTAATCTTCTTTAATCATTCCTTAAGCTTACATGTAACACCCCCAACCCGTACCCAACCCGGATACGAGTCTGAGGTGTCACATTGACCAATCAAAGCATATACTTTTATAAAAACCATAGAAAATTTAAAATTTCTATTCTATAAAGTAATTCTTTTACATAAACATGTTTAAAACCTTAACAGACTCCATCAGAGCGTACATATATAATGACTTAGTTACATGACAACATACTAAATTATATGACAATACTTACTTTACAAAATATTTCTGATCTGAACTTTGTGCGGAGATATGATGCTTTACGGATCCGAAGCTTGATCTTCTGACTTATCGATACCTACATGTAAGACACTTACACACTAAGTCATAGACTTAGTGAGACATGTAAATACATAAAGTAAACTAACAAATGCATGAACATCTTATGTAATACATATTATACTTATATACCTATTGAACTCATCACTAACATGGTTATCCTTACTTATTTCCTTGTCATTAATTCAATTCCATCATATGAGCATATATTGAACATAAACGTATAATATAATTTCAAAACATAACAATACATGAATAATTACTATGATCATATCATACATAACCATATAACATCTTGTATCTCTATTACACATATGCACTTGTTACCATTATTATCATATGATCCTAACTTATCACTTATACATATCACATATACCATTTCATGAGAAACACACATATCATTATATCAAATTATGTTTTCTTTTCAAAGCCCATGCACACTATTGAGAACTTAAGGTATGTGAGTACATAGAGGTTGTGCACAATGTTGTCACCACAACTCGTATAAATCCCACTAGGGGCGCGTAGAATTTGCCCCGTAGGACCACTATGTACCGAAAGACCACTGTGTCCCGAATGACCACTATGTTCTGAAGGACCACTATGTCCCGAAGAACCACTCCTTAAGAACCATATACATAATAAAATGGACCAAATAAGTGTACCGAAGTACCACATATACGTTCCACAGAATTACATATATGTCCCCAAAGGACCACGTAGAACCCTCGACTCTTGGCATGCCAACTATACCTATAGCTCTCATAACACATGACATGGGCATTACTTTTTATATCTTTTCACATATTCAAGTAGGCACATAGTTCACTTTCACATAGCATATTTCCATGTAATTCACATTCACTTATCACATAGTTTTCACTTTTACTTGTATTCCTTTTCACATTGTTCATAGTCATGATTCTTATCTCATAACACATGTTCGTATATACATGTTCTCATACAATCCCTTCATTCAATTATAACGTCTAATATATCTTATTATACTAACATGTATTCATATCATTCATTTCATATACATAATATATCATATAACATTCTAATAGAAACACATATGAGTCATATCACTTTCACATATATTTTATCATATATCTCATGATCACATGACCTATTATCATAAATACATGCATTTACATAGTTCACACATAAAGATGCATTCAACAATTAGACATATGCATTTACTCATATACCATACATCTAACACCATATCACTACATGTTTATGCTTTAGTACTTATATCATATAATATCGGAATTAGACTCATCGCAAGTCTTAATTCCATAATATAACGTACACTTACTATCATGTACTCACCTGGTCTCAATGAACACTCTTAAGCTCTTATTTTCTTTGCGTATCTTACTCTGCCAACCTATCCGAACTTTGCTTTCGATCGATGTTTACACAATCATATATTTATACTATCAGTATTCCATTGATATACTATAATCTATAATTTCTTATACTGAAAGAAAGATTTATTCCATTTCCCATTGAAGTGCATCGGTACATTCTATAGTGTATCGATGCATTCTTTAACACGTGCATCGATGCACTATCCATGCATCGGTACACAAATCACCTTCGATGTTCTAATCTTAAGGGGGTGCATGTGCATCGATGCACTAATTGCATTCGATGTTCATTTATTTGAGAGTGCATCGATACACATTGAAGATGCATCGATGCACACAACCCAGAAATTATATTTTGAGCTTGAAAATTCTTACTTTGTCCTCAAATTCTACTTATTAACCCCTCCTTATACCATAAAATTTATCTATACATATGTAAACCTTCTTATAACATTATAACACTTCACTATCCCTCATAATTCACCATAATTCTTGAATCAGAGAATTTCATCAAATTTTCTATGTGTTCTTAGTTCAATTCTATCACCTCTAACTTCTTAATTAACCCTTTGACAAGTCAAATCCATCCTTAGAACTTCAAAAATATTTCTATAACAAAAGTTCATTTCTAAACTCTTAATAGAAATTCCTTTCTATTTCTCTCTTTTTGGTGTTTTAAGCTTATATAAGATTTACTTAAGCATATATAACACCCAAATAATCAAAACTTACTTAATATTCAAGAAATCAACAACTAAAATCAAACTTACCCTTAACAATGGAAGCCAACGCGAAGTATGAAGAAGAAGAAATAAGTTTTCCTGAAAACTCTCCCCATCCCCACGTGTTATCTTCCTAAATAAGGGAGATAAAAATATCCTCCAAGCTAAATTAACATAATAACCTTATAATCCTTTTATATTTACCCTTTATCCAATATTGAAATATTCTTATAAAAATCCTTAAACTTTTCAATTTCCTAAATTGATCCCCAAATTTCAAAAATTCTCATTTTAGTCACTGACCCGGATTTCAGGATGTTACATTACATATCACTTAATTTTACCAAAGCAACCCATAATTTAAAGGAAGAACTAGTTAATTGAAGTTTACCTTATACCATGGAGGAGAGCACTACCCACGTGAAGAAAAAGAATAGAAAATGCCTTACTTTCCTCTTTTCTCCTATTTAAAATCCCTAATAAGAATATATTTTTAAATTCATTCTCCCTCTTAAAAGAGCAAAGTGCCCTCTTACTTTATCTATGGATACAAATTAGTCTAAACACTATTCCAATTCATTTCCTCATCTTTTACCACTTATTCAAATAAATCTTAAATTTTCAAATCTTTTCAATATAGTCTCTGATATGATATTTGGGGTATTACATAACACATTTCACTAGATCACCACCAAACAAAAGCAACATTGTCCCCCTTTTACTTTCACGGGCCTAATCATAAAATTAAAATGAAAAGAATAATAATTAAAAAAGAACAAGAACTTGATGAAGATATATATGGACTGCAATGTTATTTTTTATTTTTATTTTGTGTGTGTGTAGTTTCACTCAATAGTAGCACTGCCTTATGCAACGGAATAGAAGCAAATGAAAGAAAAAAACAAGGGCTAGTCTGGGTTTTTGGGTATTCTTTGTTTAATGAAGATGAAGTTAAGGATGGTTTTAGATCGATATTAGGGTTTAGAGATTTAGTATTAAGATTATCGATTCTGATTTTGATTTTAAACTTTATTTGACATTAATAATAATAAATTTATCATGTCATACTAAAAATAATAATAATAAAATAATTCACGTCATCAAAGAGAGATCAAAATACAAGTAATTTGAAAGTTTAATGATTAAATTGAAAACTTTTAAATTTTAGTGGCCAAAATAGAAGTGAGAAGATAGTCAAGTGATGAATCATGTAATTTACCTAAATAAAAATACCACGTCAGCTATGCCGTTAACTTTTTAACGGCGATGTACTTAAATGAAATATAAAATAAACGTTAGGCATGATTTTGATAAAAATGAAAGTTGAGGTACTAAATCGGAATAAAATTTATAGTTTAGGTACTAAACATGTAATTTACCCTAAAAATTTGTAATTTAATTATAATTCTATTAAAATTATAATTAATTTTTAATAAATGATTAGGTTTAAATAAATATTATACTTTTTAATATTTACATAATAAGGAAAATTTTGTTTGTGGTGTGTTTCGGTACGTTTCTTTAGAGGTTCATTACGGTGTGCGCCGTGTGCTGTGGAAATTTTCATATAAATGGACAAGTTTACAAGGCATGTCACATACCACAACGCACCACTAAAACTATGTACTGAAACACACCACAATCAAAATTGTCCTTATTATATAAATATTAAAAAGTATAAGGATTTATTTAAAATTAATCATTTATTAAAATTTAATTATAATTTTAATAGAATTATAATTAAACTATAAGTTTTTTATTAAAAATAATAATTAATTTCAGTATTTTAATTTATTTAGAATTAGCATTTTTAAGTTATATAAGTTAGAACCGACTATCAACATCAGTCACCGTTGGCGACCACCTTCACTCGTCAAAAAATCAACTACTACAACATCCAGAGTTTCAATTCGCCAAAAAATCAACTGCACTTGTCATTTTTAATAAAAAAATGGGTAAACTACATGTTTATTACCTAAACTATTACTTTTATTCTATTTAGTATCTCAACTTTTAATTTTTTTAAAACCATACCTAATGTTTACTTTTTGTTTTATTAAAATTTAATTATATAATATTAAAAAGTATAAAAATGAAAAATTGTTTGCAAACCGAAAACAAATGAACACAAAGAAACAAATTTAAGTGTTAATAATATAGCAATCACCATCACCTTTACGAAGACAAGTTAAAAAAAATGTAAACATTGCTCAATACCCATAATTGAAACAACAAAAAGCTCAATTTTTTTTTATATAAAAACAAAAATAGAAACAATAAAAGGGAAAACACATGAAATTGATGAGAAGGAAGTTGTCATCCATGCTTCCCCATTTCCTCTTAAAATGTTACAATTCCAAAAAAGTAAAACTAAAATAAATAAGAGATAAAGAGTATGAAACAAAAAAATCTAGGTTTTCGGTAATACTTATTTTCTTGCACTTTCCCTCGTTTCCAAGAAAAATACAGACAACACACTTCACTAGATCGCCACCAAACAAATGCAACATTACCCCCATTTTAGTTTCACGGGCCTAATCATAAAATCAAAATGAAAAGAATAAAAAAAGAAGAATAACAAGAACTTGATGAAGATAGATATGGATTGCAAGGTTATTTTTTTTATTTTTTTTTGTGTAATTTCACTCAATCGTAGCACTGCCTCATGCAAGGGAAGAGAAGGAAATGAAAGAGAAAAAAAGGGTCATTATGGGTTTTTAGGTATTCTTTGTTTCATGAAGATGAAGTTAAGGATGGATTTAGGTTGGCATTGGGGTTTGGAGATTTAGGATTAAGATTTTTTTTTATTTTGATTTTAAACTTTATTTGACATTAATAATAATAAATTTCTCATGTCATACTAAAAATAATAATAAAATAATTGACGCATCAAAGAGAGATCAAAATACAAGTAATTTGAAAGTTCAATGATTACATTGAAAATTTTTAAATTTAAGTGGCCAAAAAGTGAGAAGACAATCGAGTGATGAATCATGTAATACCTAAATAAAAATACCACGTTAGTTGGGCCATTAACTTTTTAATGGTCGGGCGGGGTACTTAAATGAAATAAAAAATAAATGATAGAAATGATTTTGATAAAAATGAAAGTTGAGATACTAAATCGGAATAAAAGTGATAGTTTAGGTACTAAACATGTAGTTTACCCAAAAAATTATAATTTAATTAAAATTATATTTAATTTTAAATAAACCCTTATATTTTTTTAATATTTACATAATAAAGATAAATTTGTTTGTGGTGTGTTTCGATATGTCGCTTTAGTGGTACGTTGCGGTGTGCGACGTGCGCTGTAAAATTTTTCATATAAATAATATAATATATGATATATAATAATATAATAAAAACAAATATTCATATATAAATAATATAACATATAATAATATAATAACAACATATATTTAATAATAAATCCAAATGAAAATAAAAAATGTACATAAAAATATATAAAAGGGTAAACTATGTGAATAGTCCTTTTTGTTTAGGGTCGGTCAGACTTTGGTCACCAATTTAAAAATTAAGGGTAAATGATCCATAACATTTTAAGTCTATCTGGTTTAAATCTCTCCGTTATTAACCCTTAACAAATATGTGACATAGCTGAATGACTAAAATTGAACGGGAATTAACAACTGAGGAACTAAAATAGAACGGATCGATAACATTTGGGATTAAAATCAGACGGATCGATAACATTAGGGACCATGTACCCTTAATTTTTAAATTAGTGACCAAAATCGGTATGATCGAAAATAAATGAGACTATTCGTGTTGTTTATCCTATATAAAATGAAACTAGATACGTTAAGAATGTAGATATATAATATATGTTTTTATATATCATATATAATATTATTTATATATGTATTATTTACGTATTTAATTTTATACATATTTCTATTCACTATCATTTATTTTTTTTATTTTCTTTTTATACATACCTTATTTACATCTTTTTAATCTTCACTTATTTTCTAATTTATATATTACTATTTATTTTATTATATTTTTACTTATATTTTTTATATTTATTTTTCGTACCTTTTATATTTTAAAAGAAAATAATATTTTATTACACATTTTTAATTATTTTATTAATTATTTGTAATTAAATTCAATTTTAAACTTTTCATTATTAAGTTTAAATAATTTAGAATCATATTAATTATTTTGAGATTTATTTTCTTAGTCAACATACAAGTATTAGTGTAAAAGATATCAGGTTTTTCTAATTTTTATATATTTTTTTATATAAATAGGTATTTTTCTTATGTACATGGGAGGGAGAATGAAATAAAAAAAATGAAAAAGATCAATAAGTGTTCTCTTATAATTAATCTTTATATATATATATTTTATTTTATATATTTCTATGTACATTTTTTTATTTTCTTTTTATTATTTATTATTATTATTATTTTCTTTTTATATATATCTTCTTTACATAACCATTATAAAATTAACAGTGTTGATAACATGTCATCATAAGATAATATCACATCAGTAATAGAAAATAAAAATATCACATCATCATCAATATTATTTTTTTAATAATATACGACCAAAATAGAATTAAAACATAATATTAAATATAATTTAAAAAATGATATTTAAGTAATCAAAATAAAAGTTAAATAATAAGTGAGTGATGAAATGTGCAGATTATCCTAAATAATATTAGTTAGTGATCGGTTCAATTAACATTTAAGGTATGTTGGACACCATAACATAGTTACGTAAAAATATAGTATTATCCTAATAGTTATATGAAAGTGTAATTATCGTATTTTCTAATTTCTTATATACTTATATTGATTATATAATTATATTTTAATTATTTATATCATGTTTGACTGTATAAACTAAAATTACACAGTTATATAAATTTAAATAATATTGATTATAAAATTAAATAGTATAATTATTTTCATAATTACACCAATTATATTAAATTTAATAAGATTAAAAATTACACTAATTAATCAAATATATCATTTTTAATATGTAGGATGATTACAAAGTAGTATATGTTCATAACTTTTTTAACCAATTGAGAATGCATATAAACCCCTGCAGACAGGGATGGACCTAGAGGGGTCGGTGGGGGCGATTGTCTCCCCTAAAATTTTTAAATTACTATATATTTTAGATATTTTCTTTGTATCTTCTATTGAAAATATATTTCCACCACCCTAAAATGTTATAAGTTCTCCACTAATTAAAATTTTATAAGTTTGTCCTCCTAATATGAAATCTTACGACCATCTCTGCCTGGAGACGTAGTTGCTCGAACCCAAAATATCTATTAAAAATAATATTTCCTTTAACTATTGAGTCAACTTAATAGATTCATTAAATATATCATATTAATGTAATTACATTTAAATATAATTAATATATTACTATTTAACACGTCTTTAAAGTAATTAGAATATAATTAACAATCAATAATTAGTAAAAATACTACTTTCTGAAAATATAAAGTTGATAGAGTTAATATATAATTTATTTTTTCTTAGAAAATAATTGTTTTTCAAGTAAACAATCGGCAGCATAGGTGGTAAGTACGAGTTGAAATGATCCTTTCACTTTATTAAAATAATATTTTCTTGATTTATTAAGATGCTGAAGTTATGATAATATGCATTTTTTTAGGAAAAAATAATTAAATCTGACAGCCTAACAATACTTAATAAAAAGTGGAGCCAAAATTAAGGGTACGTTTGTTTGCTGTAAAACTAATTACGAAATTAGTTTTTTTCTGAAATTTTGTGTTTATTTCATATAATTCGTTTTTCGAAAAATATTTCCTGTATTTGTTTCACGTAATTCATTTTCTGGAAAATATTTTCCTGTGTTTGTTTCACGTAATTTATTTTCCTAGTAACAGAATTTCCTTTGTGTTTTCTGTAAAATGACTTACAGATTCATTTTCCGTAAGTCATTTTCCGAACTTTTCACTTTAAAGCAAAAATACTCAAAATAATTTTATTTTATGAATTTAATATTAATAAAATATTTTAATATCATTTTCATCAAAATATTATTTATTTAAATATTTAAAATATATTTATTAATATTTATAATAATATAACATTATATTTTTAATATTATATAAAATAATCAATTATATTATAATAATATAATATAAGATATTATATTTTTATTTTAATAATATATAATAATTTTTTTATATATTTAATAATAAATAATATTATTTATATATTTAAATAATATTTTAGTAAAGATATTTAAAATATACTAATTAATATTTTTAAAATATAATATAACACTATTACTTTAATAAATAATTAATATAATTTATAATATTTTATTTCACTAAAATATACCAATATTAATATTTTTATTAATAAAATTATAAAAATAATATTTAATAATAAATAAATTATTTTAATATTTTAAAATAATAATATTAAGGTTTATGATAAATAATATTATTTATTATATTTAATATTTGTAATAAATAATTTTTAAAAAATTCTTCAACTAGTGGAAAAAAAGTTTAAATAACATATTCCAAACATCATAAAACGTTTTTAGATGTTTTCCAGAAATGTAATTCATTTTCCAGAATTCAAATTTCAGTAATTCATTTTTCAGTAATTCAAATTCCAGTAATTCAAATTGCAGTTTCCGGAAAACTAATTACAGCCAAACAAGCAGACCCTAATATCAAATACTTAATTCTCAAATAATTCCAAACGAATTTTATGCATATATTTTCCTATTTTATTTGTATAAACAAAATGGATCGCCATTCATGAATGACGGTGCAATATGATAATATATAATAATAATTGATGTTGATTAATAATAATTTCATAATCAGGGACGCAATTAGGGTGAAGTAGGTGAGGATAATCGTTCCCTCATAAAATTTAAATCTTTATATATTTTAGATATTTTTTAATAAGAATATTTTTCGTCCTATTAAAATTTTATAAATTCTTATATATTTAAATTACTATAAGTTCACCCGATCTAACCTAAAATATTGGCCATAATATAAATGTTAAGAACACAAGTTAAATTAGAATTATTTTACTTTAAAAAAGGAAGGTCCTAAGAAGACATGCACATTTAAAAGATGAGATTTGAGCATCTTTATGTTGGCCTAGAATAGATAATCTTTTTTTCTCCACCCCACGTGAGAAAATGGAAATCACAAATTATGTCATGTCTATAAATTTTGGGTAAAATTGTATATGTGGTTGCTTTTATTTTCAGTTTGTCTTGTTTTAATCATCTGTTTTGAGAAAATTATATTTTACTCACTTATGCTAATGCTCTATCTTATGTCGTTAACTCTTGTTAGTGTGATGATATGACATGTTGAAAAATGTTAATTTCAAATTTAAGTGTTGAACTTTTGAAACTTCAATTTTTACCCTCTTAAAAAACTAAAAACCCCCTCTCTCAAAAAGAAACTTCTCTTATCAAACCCTAACCCTAACCTTGTTTTTGCTACCGCCTCCAATTGTCGTCTGTGTTGTCTCCGACGAAGAGGAACTCTAGGGAGGTTATGACTATCTCGAGAACCACAGTTTCAACCGCCAACCTGTCAAGCGTACCAACAACCGCAACAGACCTCATCCTTTTGACAGTCCGAAAACAACTTCATTCATAAGATCTGCTGCCACGCTACTCCAAACATCACCACAGTCTGTCACCGCTACAACCCCACTGCGATAAACGACAATGCCAAAATGCCTTCTCCCTTTTCTTCTTTCACAAATTAGTCTGCACCAAAGCAATCTCAACAAACTCAAACTTTACCTTAAACCCTTCACATTATTTACTTGTGATCTCTTTTCCAAACCATTGGACCGATCTTATATTTTTGATCGAAGCTTTTCCTCACCAACGTTGATTATTGGATCGTGCAAGTCATCAAAAGAAGGTTGTAAGATTTGGTGGTGGGTATAGGTCAAGTTTCAATGGCTAGTGATGAACGAGGTTAGAGATAGTGGTTTTGGTTGGCTATGGTTGGAGGAAAGGCGACAACTGAAGGTAGTGGTGATTGGTGATAGAAAGCCCAGGATTAGGATTTGGGTTAGAGAATAAATACTTTTTTAGGATTAGGATTTGAGTTAGAGAATAAATATTTTTTTAGGATTAGGGGTCAAATTTAAAATTAACCGTTTTTTTTTATTAATGTTCAAGTCATCAAATTAACATGAGTTAAAGACTCAATGACCAAAATGTAATGAACTAATGATGTAAGTGACCAAAATAAGAAAGATCAATACTGTAAGTGACCAAAACATAGCTTTTTCCAAAATTAATGACTAAAATAAGATAGATTAAAAATAAAAGTAACTACCCGTATAATTTACCTTACTTTTATGGCACTTGAAAAGCAATAATTGAGAGCTTGAAATGTTGTCTGATATGTGACATTATTACCATGGTTAGTAATAATCATATAAAGGCTTAAAGGTCCCATATTCATTGGATTCCACAATTAAAGATGCACACCACCACTTCTATTTTTCCTTTTCAATATTCTGTTGGACTTCTATTTTTTTTAATATTCTAATCAATAAATTTAACTTACTCTGTGTAAAACTTTTTAATTTTATACAAATTTAAGATGGATATATGAGTGAAATAAATGATTGAGATTAACAGTAATAAATTAGAATATATTCACTGAAAAAATAAAGAGTTAATCTCAATCATTTATTTTTACTTTTCTAACCATCTTAAATAATCTTAATATATATATATATATATATATATATATATATAAGTTCATGCTTTTTCGTGGGAAATTCTGAAGTTTAGTACAGTGAAGTGATTTGTTGATGTTGGTTGGGGGAATTTAACAAAACAAAATTGTGAAGGAATGAAAGTTTCCTTTCCTTCCCTCCAAATCCAAATCTATACATTAAACTTGTTCATAGTTAAAGGTCGGACTTTAGTTAGATTTATATAAAATTAATATATTTTATGTCATTTAAGTTTATTTAAAAGTCTGAATATAAGGTAGTGTCTATTCAGAATTTTTCTTAATTATTAATAGTGAATACACATATCGTAGATGCAATTGTTCGAACTCAAAATCTCTAGAGAAAACAACATTCTCTTTAATCATTGATATCACTTGGTAGTAATTCTTTATTTTTTTTTAGTTAAGATCGATTTACATTGTATAAAATTTATTTAGTTTTACATAGATTTAATCTTGTTGGATAAGTAAAATAGAAGATTTATTGTAATTCTTTATCTTTTAGTTTAATTTAAAAATATATGTTTAAATTTTATTTAAATATGCCTGTATTTCTACATAACTAGCCCAAATTCATTTTCAAACCGTTCATATTTTTTATTTGTAACTAATATCTATTCTATTTATTCATTATATATATTTTTATTTTATTAGATTTTTTACTCCTTATAAATAAATAACATAATATATATTAATATTTCCTATGTTTTTATATATTATTCTAAATTTAATTTTTACATGATATAAATTAAATAATAAATTAAAATAAAATAATAAATATATTATAGATATAAAAAACGGGTCATGGGTAGACCTTAAGGGAGTGTTTGGTTGACCGGGAATCTCATTACCGGTAATGTTTTATTATCAATAGTAGATTTTTTGGGATATATTACCGAGAATGACATTACATCTATTTTTTTAGGTATTGTTGGATTACCGGCGTTTTGGACTAAAATACCCTTAATTTTTTTTTTCAAAAATATTCTTCTTCTGTCATTGAATAATAAAAATTTTACGAATGTTAAATTACAAATTTATCCTTAAACTATTTTAGATTTACAAAAAAAAAGTATATAATTAAAATTTTATATGAAGTTCAGGGGTTAAAATAAAATTTTACCCTTTCATTAAACCTTTTTATATTTTCAATTTTTTTTAAAAAATATAAATTTTATGAATTTAAATTTTTTAAAGAAAATATACCAACTTGTTAAAAAACAAATATATAATAAGGACAATTTGGTCAAATATACATTACAATAATATTTTATTCCTTTAACCAAATACGATAATATTACATTCCTGCTAAACCAACCAAACCCAAAATACAACATTCCCAGTAATCCTATTCCCTGGTAATCTTACATTCCTAATGAAAATCTTATATTTCGCGAACCAAACCAAGTATGACTCATATCTTAAATGAAATTAATTTTCGTCTAAACTCTATTTTCATATCTAATATTTTTACTCTTACTCTTTTGATTTTTGGATTGACTCTGGACTTCAACAATTAATCTAATCTGGAATGATAGAAGAGAAAACATCCCCTAAAATTTTAGGATTTATTTGGTTCTAGAAAATAATTTTTTATCTTTATTTTCTATTTTTGTTTTTAGAAAATAGTTTTCATTCTCAATTATTTTTAAATTAGAAAACATTTTGGTTAATATAAATGAAAACTTGAATCCAAAAATAAAATAATAAAACTATATTTGATATCTAATTTTTAAAAATAAAAATTAATAAATAATTATTAAAAAAATTCATTACATTAATTTAACATGTAAATTATGTAAATATAAAATAATAAAGTTGATAAGAAATTTCATAACACATATTTTAGTTTAGTTTATAATAAGAATATAATGTTATTGTATATTAGACATCAATTAACTTTTAAAAATACAAAAAAAATATTATTTTAAGCAAAAGCACATAAAAGTGTCATTAAGATAAAAAAATATTTTTAATGATAATTCATGGGTTTAAATGCACCATTACCCGTTAAAGTATATCATTTCTATCAAATTATCCCTTAAAGTATTTTTCAGACTTTTTTCTCCAGAAAATTTAAATTATTATCACGTTTGTCTTAAATCGTTAATTTCGTTAAAATAAAAAATTAGTTATCAATTAAAACACGCTACGTCACCCTCTAGATTTTAATTTTCTATTTTAAATCTAAATAAATTAAAAAAATAAAATAAATAATATTAAATGTTATCTCCTCAATCTCTCCCTCATCCGTACCTCTTCCTCACCCATTACCCTCGCTGCTTGGACTCCTCCGTCGCCATCCATCTCCGCCCGACGCTCCATTAAAAAAATAAACCATTCAATCAACGCCAGCGAACCCAACAAGAAATTGAAGATGACATTCGCCGCAACCGCCGCTTCGGTTCCTCCTGCACCATCTAAACCTCAGCTATCGCATCACCACAACTAGTAGAAACCTAAAAAATCTTTGGCTCCCCTTCTTTTCTTTTCAAGCCTTCAATTCCAAACAAAAAATCCAAGTTCTCCAAACCACCAAGCGTTGGAGATTTGCATGGTTGAGATCTATGCCAGCAACAAATGTTTCAAAATTAATTTTTTTTTTGCACAAAACACCCCTTTATAAGCACGCATATCTAACGCAACCCAAGTCTTCAAAATTCCCAATGGGTAGTAAGTGATTGTAGATTTCCATGCTTGGAGAGCAGTGTAAGCATCGCTTCCTCTGTTTGGGTGTAACTGATTCCTTCACCAATCCAAACACCAACAACAACGCCATTGTCGATACCAATGCCAGCACCACCACCCACAGTGATGGCCGATTCATTTGGAACTATTTGCAAAAGGTTTGAAAAAGCCAGTAGCGGGAGTCAGCTCTTTCCCATTCTTCAATGTGGACGACACCCAGATATATATGGTTTATTGTGATGCGGTTAGTTTTGCTTGTAAGGTCGTCAAATGATCAAATGATCAAAGGTTGTGTGGGTATTGACAACAAGTCCAAATGAAGGGTAGCAATGGAGCGTCGGGCGTAAATGGATGGCGACGGAGAAGACCAAGAGGCAAGAGTAATGGGTGAGGGTGAGGGTGAGGGTGAGGGTGGGGGTGGGGGTGAGGGTGAGGGAGAGATTAGGGGTTAACGTTTAATATTATATTTAATGATTAAAATATTATTTTTTTATATTTTTTAATTTATTTAGATTTAAAATAGAAAATTAAAATCAGATGTGACGTTACGTGTTTTGATTGGTCACTATTTTTTATTTTAACAGAGTTAAAAATTTGGGATAAACAAGATAATAATTTAAATTTCAGGTGGTAAAACGTCTCGAAAAATGCTATAAAATTAACTTAAAAATTATTTAATACATTAAAAAATATAAACAAATATTTAAATTAAAAATATAAAATATAAACAATTATTAAGATATTCAATATGTTAAATATAAAAATGTTATAAAATTAAATTATTAAAAAAATTCAATTTAAAGATTATATTGAGTGTAAAAGAAGTTTAGAGTCTATATTAATTTTTTTTTACAAAAGTTTGAGGGTTTCATACTTTATTAAATCAAAAAACTATTGTTAGAATAATTTAAATTTGTGTAAGTTAAGCTAAAAATATAGATATCATGTTTCTTTATTTTTCAAATTTCTAAAATAATTTTAATAAAAATACTGAAAACATCTTTTTATTTTTTCATATTTCGACTCATTTTTGTTTTCATTTTTCATAAATCATTTTCTAATTTTACAACCAAATATGTTTTCTTCAATGTTTTCTATTTTATAAGAAAATGAAAATGAAAATAACCTATATTTTCTAAAACCAAACATACCCTTAGATTCTCATATATTTTAAGTTTTTCATTATATTTTCTATTGATAATTTATTCTTATCCCCTCCAAAATTTTATAAATTTATCACCAGACATAAAATCTTTATAGAAGCCGCTAATTTTATTAAAAAAAATAAAATATCCAAATTACAAAGAAGGTTTACAACAATAATCGTAAACTAAATATATAATAAAGATATTTTCCTAAATACAATAAAACTAACCACTTAAATCACAAAAAGATCATACAAGGAAAATGTTAAAAATCCTAATCAAATAAACTCGAACAAAAGATATATACAAACAGATCTAATTGCATCGACAAACAAATCACAAAATGGATGAAGCTATTGAAAGACCATCGACAAACTATAAATCAGAATCGAGCGACGTGAAAATATTATCCACCAACGCAAATCGTGTATCTAAATCCAATATGAGAGTCCAAAGAAGAGAAGATTAACATGATTACAAATAAATGCTATCTTGATCAATCGTAACGATATCAAATCTAACCATAAAAGAAATGATAAACAAAAACAATAGCCAAACAAGCGAAAACGTGTTATAAAACAGAGAAAAACGTGTCATAAAGACATAAGAGGACATGTCATAAAAGTAGAATTATTAAAAATAAAAAATATGAAAAAAAACAGAGATATACCTATAATAGAGCAAAGGAAAAATAATAAATATCAAGACTATTGTCATCACCGATCACAAAAATAAAAAAGAAAAATACTAACAACTAAAAAAAAAGAGAAAAATAAGACAAACTCTATCAACGCTACAAAACAAATAATTTTTTTAATATAAAATCTTACTTTCCTCCTAAAACCGACCCTTAAATAGATCTACCCTACTTGAACACCTCAAATAAACTACGCCAAACAAAGCTGTTCCATCGCCATATGCCAATCATTTATTAATAATTCGATTTTTGTTTATTATAAAATTAAAATAACAAATATAAATAAAATATGCTTAATTCATTTAGATTCATGTAATAAATTGGAAAATACAAATATTGCACTATATCTGGCTATACATAAAACCATATAATATGTCTATATATATCCAGGTGAAAAAGCTCCTCATACACCCTCTTTTATTTACTGAGATTCAGGCCACAACCACCATGAACCTCTGTAAATTGGGAAAAAGAAAATGCTAATCACCTGGCCTGGAAATGCAAACCATTTTTCCTCGGCTTGTCACCTCCGGAATTGATAAAAAAAAACACGACGATTGAAGCTAATAAACAAACATGGGAAGATGCAATAGTTTCAGCTGTGATCACTAATAATAAGGTTGCTGGTCAATGATGAAAATTCTTCAAAACTCACTTGATTCAGGTGGAAGAATCATTACAGGGTTAATATGGGTGACCCATGGATAGAACGAGAGGGCGGAAGCAAGTTCGATGTAAAGAGAAAATGATAAATGCGGATTAACCTGAGAAACTCACTCGCAGAGATGAAAAGCCGAGGATAGAGTTAAATTTGCAGAAATAACTATTCATATGTTAAGTAGAAAGAGGACTACTGGCATGTGGAGGCCTTGAAGGGACAATAGTTAAAGGGACATCCCTATTCCTCCCTGTATTATGCTGGTTGGCTTGCTCTGTAACAGAAGATTCAACAGAATGATGTGGCACGGAAGCTTGGTTTTCACTGTTATTTCCATTGATTTCAATCCGGTCCATCATACGAGAAACACTAGCAATTCCTGCGCTCACTTCTCGACGAACTTCGTTCCCGATATCAGACATAAAAGAGTTGCGAGGGAACAACCTCTCCTTCCAGCTTCTTGTACTCTTTGTATCTTTAATTCAAAAAGTTTTAACAATAAATAAAAAGTATAAAAAGGAAAAAATATGCATTATTATCTAGTTTCATGTCCCTGAAGATTTTCGACCATACCTCAAGGACACTGCATTAAGTCTCGATTTCAGAGACTCCGAAAATGACTGAAACTCTGATGGTCCTGCTCCCTCTTGATTTGTCAATGAGGAATCACCAGAAGTACTTCTATAAACAAAGACAAATAATCAAGTAGAAAAGACAACCGCCACTACAAAATGACTAGAAGCGCTTCTGCAAACAAAAGATAAATATTATAGAGATATACAATGCTATATGCAAATGCAAGAAAAAAGAAGTCATCAATACCGATTATTAAAGGAAAGACTGATAGTAACTCCAGAGGCTGATGTATTCTGGCTAGAAGGAAATGGAGACATCTCTTCTCGAGATGATAGCTGACTAGATGGCCTAGAGACGGTAACTGCAGGTGCTTCAGATTCACCTTCTATACGAGTTTGAGTTGACGATCCAGAATCAGTGTGCTGTGCAGTGGAATGAGAAAACACCAAGTAGCGTGGATGACCATGAGAAGATGATCTTCTCTGGCCCTCCCTCATACCAGTGTGGTGGCTCCTTCCCATTGCAGCAGCCAAGTGCTGAATTATATGCTCTTCGAGGGGTCATTTACACCAACTGGAAACTGCATTACAATGCAAAAATTGGGTAAGTTCTAATTAATGGATGGAATCTAAACACATTTATCTCCAAATAATCGTAAAAAAGTTTCTTATAAGCACTTTGAAGAAGCATACATGTTGCAATTCAAAATCACCAAGGGCGGGATGGCGAAATACAGTGGTATTTCTTGGTGCAGTAACAGTAACGGTCCTTTCCCTTTCTACAGCTTCAAGCAATTCTTGACTGTAATCATTTGAACATTATTAGCTTATTCCGTAGATTTAATGACAAGAAAATTTTCATAAGAAAAATAAAAGAGAGCTTTAATCAATGTAAAACCTTGCAGAGTCCTTCAAGCTAATGGCTTGCATGCACATGGGGCATTGTGAGCTTCTCTGGCACCTACAAACAAAAACTTCTGTTAAATTCAACCTTTATTTGGTGATCAGTTCCTATTCAACGGTGTATACTTCTGAAATCGAAATACAGTTAAACTTGCATATCAAGATACTGTCCCCAGTCCAAATTGAATTAGCAAATTGTTTACACAGCTTAATAAAAAACAATAAAAAAGAAGGTGAATTAACAAGGAAACAAAAGTTCTAAAGCTCAAATTTTGTATCAGTTTCCTTTTTTCCCCAGAAAAATGGTATCCGCTACCATTGGTGCTCAGTTTGTTAGAATCATGGGGTGCTAATTTGACATTCCATTGGCTGTTATACAAGAAACTTTCAATCTCTTCAACCCTCTCTAATTAAATCCAAGAATCCAAAGAAAAATATTAATTGCTTGAAGTTGAACAAGATTCAGATCAAACAAGAAACTAAGACATCTTCATCAATCAAATTCGGGTTACAATTGTTATGAAGAAAAACTAAGGAGAAGGAAGAAAAACTAAGGAGAAGGGAGAAAAATTTAGTGCATAAATGAATAAATAAATAGATGAGAACAGCAACTTAACAACTAACAGCCCATAACAAAAGAAATTTAACCAACATTATTGTTATCAAATGATAATATCGATCTCAAAATAGTATCAAACATGGAACAAGGAATGATATACATCATAGAGTCATGTCTAAACCAAATGCATCAAATGATCAATTGGTCATATAGCCCTTTTAGAGGTCACTTTTTTCCCGTCACATTGTGACTACTATCCCTTGTACTCCCCGTAAATGGAACCATGACAACGTCATTGCTAATTCATCAAACAGTAAATTATAATAGATTGAAGATGATGATGGTTTTGAGATTTACAAGATAAGTACCATTCAAGAACGCATTGGAGGTGAAACTCATGCTTACAAGTAGTTACCTGCAAGCAAAGGTAGCAAAGACTTCACAATGAGGCATTCGCATAAAACTTCAAGATTAAATAAAATAGCACATAAAATCCCCATTACCAAGGAAAGGGTTAATAAAAATGAATTTGTGCTTTAGGTATTACCGTTGAAGGATCACTTGAAGAAAACTCCTCGAGGCATATGCTACAAGAATCATCATTGGCATTCTGGATTCTCCCTTCAACAAAAGCTGCAGCTGAAGTTATATGACTATCCAGCTTATGTGTCTCCTCCATCCCCAAAACCTTCACATGTAAAAGCCCAGAAATTTCAATTCATACACAAGCATGATAAAACTCAATTTTATCCCCATAATACATAAAACCTTGTTTTATTTGTTTAGCTTCATGACTGCAACTAAACATATAAAAAACCATAACCATATCTCACTCCCAAAAGTTTTTAAGCATGCTGCTACTATGATGTTATTCAAATTTGGCCAAAGATAAATAGAGATAAAAGTTCTTATACCTACAGCAGAGAGAGAAAAAATGACTCTTTGGACTAAAATTCAAACATTTGGACCATCTAAACATTATTTTCCCCAAACATTATTGAACAACAATGACTCTTTTCCAGTTTCCTGGCTGATTAAACGCTATCCAATTGTGTAAAAAATAGCAAAACCATTCATTTGGGTGTCTTTTTACACAAATTTAATCATAATGAAGCAATAACTTTTTGCAGAGTCAAAACCTGTTTTAGAAACTTCAACCAGAGGACAATCTTGCACAATTATTTCCAGTCCAACTACTCAAATGACGTCTGATTAAACGTCTTAAACGATTTTGTCTCATGTAAAAAGGTAAATAAAAAATCATACTTACATGAGAGATGATACAAATAGGTTAAACTTAAATTTAACTCCCTATAACTCATACAAATTCTAATAAATATATGGGGGGGGGAAATCACTATTCCAGGTTAAACTGATACATAACATACTAATCCATCCAATTAAGCAAAGTAATAAACTTTTCAACATAAATCAATGAAACATGGAAAAGAAATGGATCTTAAAATTAAGCAAAAGATATAAATCCATAAACCCATATTGAAAGTACATAAACAAACAAACAAACAAAAAACAGGGGTTTACCTCCAAAAAGAATAAAAGAAAGGATTTTGGAAACTCTTGAGATATTAGTTAAGGAATCAAGGACATGGATGAAAAAGACAGAAATAGAGCCTTTTGAATTCCCCCCCTTCCTATTTATTTAATCCAAAAGGATCCATTAAGAACTACCGGAAAACCTACAGAAATTAGAGGAAAAATGATTACCAAATGATGAAATGGAGGAGAAAATAAAGATGGAGAGAGGAAGAATATGAAAAGAAAAGACATCTATGCTTTATAAACCACTATTGTTGGGTTTGTTTCAAGTTTTGTTTTTTCTTTTGTGAAATATATTATTTCCTTTTCCATAATTTAGATATATTTTTTGCGACTGATTAGCATAAACATATATTTTTAGAACATATTAAGAATAGAATTCTTTTAACATATATTTATAACCATCAGTTAAAAACTATTTATTTAGTTAATTATGATTTAAATTATTTAATTATCATACAATTTCTATTTGATGTTTTTGAATAAATATTTATAAAGATTTTGGAAGAGGTTTTTGATGACGTTTTTTCCTCATTGACAAAATATGGTAATTGTTAGCATTGTGTGACCCCTAATACCGATGCGGGTGACCCGATCTGAGGTGTCGTATTAGGGTCACCGGAGCGACCAATCGTAAAAATCTCAGAAAATTTAAAATTTTTATTAAAATATGTAAATTCATAAAATGATTTATGAATACAAAATAAAATTTATCAGTATTCCGAAATAAACCAGATTTTCATACTCGAATATAAAATAACATACAACCTCTATACCCTCTAATCACATGTATCATACTCTGCAAGTAACATCGGAGGAATTCCCTTACTGATGTCGATAGATGCACTGATACGATTCTTGTAACCTGAAAATGTGAGTAACAGAATGAGCTTTGGAAAGCTCAGTAATACAATACTACCAGATTATGCTGAAGAACGTGCAGATACAGATAGACATATATTTCCTTATTTGTTCAGACATCTTGTAACCCTCTAATTACGGATAAATTAATTTTAAAAGAAAATTGTGAATGAGGATAATAGAGTAGGTAGAAGTAGACAAATTGTTGGGTGAGATGGATTAATTTAATAATAATGACATTATCTGAAATTCATTGTTTTCAGCTTTCACGTTCGTCCTTATCCACCAAAATTGGAAATCATTTAAAGAATTTATTTGCTTTGTCATTTTCCAACAATAATCTCCATACATATAATAAAAAATATGGAAGTCATTGTCTAGGGAAATAAAATATCCATAAAAAAAAAGAGCAGGTAAACAATGACAAAAGAGAGTTGGGAATGTAAACTTGTGAGCAACACGATGAAGCGATTCTTCAAACCAATTGAGAAGGAAGGCTCGGCAAAGAAGCCCACGCTTTCGCCTTCAAAACAATGTGTTGAAAACGGCGATGCACAGCCTGAAGTGGACATCAAGAAAGAGCCATTGAAGTTCCTCACCTGGAACGCTACCAGTTTGCTCATTCGAGTCAAGAATAATTGGCCCGAGTTCTCCATTTTCGTTTCCAATCTTGACCCTAATATCATTTCTATACAAGATGTCGGATGCTGGTTCAAAAGGTGCACCTAAAATCCCGAGAGAATTAAAAGATGATATCAGCTCTTCCAGAGAAGAAAAGCAGGTGCCAGTTTGTTCAACGTTCTCGACATCTTCCACAAGTTATCTTGGTTCTAGTTAATCGAGTTTCAGCAAGTGAAGAAACGCTCAACAAAGGAAACAATCTCCATGGCAATACTCGCAGAATCAACAACCATCCATCTCGCAAAGCAACGCAACTTACTCCCAAACACCACCAAAATAGACAAGGCTTCACTGTTTGTAGAAGTAATCCAACATGCGAAGGAGTTGAAACGGAAAACTTGTTTTGATAGCAGAAATGAGTGTCGTTCCGACCGAAATGGATGAAACTAACAGTGGATGCATCGGACCAAGAAGCTTGGAATTAGTCTTTTATCACAATCAAACATTCAAAAAATTAAGGGAAAATAAATATATGATCTGAAGACAAAGGAAAATGGGTTATGATTCCAACATGAAAAATCACGCGGGTGGTGTTTAGGAAAATAAAGTGGTAAATCACAAGGTATGTCACTCAAGTTTGGTGAGATCTTTACCTTGTCTTAGTTTCCAAGTGGTTATAGTTATGACATAAGTTTTTACAAGATCAATTTAGTCACTAATTTAAGTAATTAACTATTTTGATGGCAACATTAGTTTGCAATTTTACCAATTGAGTCATCAAATATTAATTAGATTCTAATAAGTTATTTTTTTATGGCGAGGAAATTATTTGAAGTCGTATTGTACGATAGATTATTCGTGTTCGTTAGAAAAAGATTGGAAGCTAGAAATCAAGTTGATGAGCTGGAATTTAAGAGTAATATTTTGGGTTTTGGTTGATGTCCCAAGTCCGATTCCGAGGTCCATTTCGCCAAATTCGAACCCGGTAAGTTGGTTTTCACTGATTTATCACCCGATTCGATTCGTTTTTCAGAATTGAGCTTCGTTTTTTATATAATTTCTGTTGATATGTATCTGAGGAATTATTGGAAGTTGAATTGAAGATCGAGGGCGTTCGAATGGAATTTTTATGGTCGATCAGTATGACACAAAAATCGAGGTAATACTTTACTACCTCTTTATGCTTTATGGAACATGTGAATATTGGTAAATGTATGAATAAGATAATGTTGGACTCATATGTGTAGTTAATGAATTCTTACACTCGATCCAAACACATAGAAATTTGGCAACTAATTATGGTTCAGATGATTAATATAAGATTGAGAGATTGTTAGAATTAAATTACAAGTTTTGTGATTAATGATAAAGGAATCAGCCTGGATTTGTAACTATATGTTATATCAACAAATTAAATATTAAGATACTCGGATGAGAAATTATGAAAATACTGGTTGGGTAAAATTACGAAATACTCTTATTATAAGATGACAAGAATTGTCCCTGGAAGATGGTTAATAACTCTGAAAAGACAATTTGATCCGGTAAAAATTACTGATGTGCATAAGAAATGTTAGTTTTGCTTAGGAAATGCGGATAACCGGGTTTTTTAACCCCAAGAGGGGTTGAGCAAGATGCTAGAAGCCTGTTAAGGAATCATTTCAAGATCAGAGAATGTTCGGGAAAACAATTAACCATAGGATCTTTAAATTATAATTATTTTCGTTAAGAGCTAATATTGAAATTATCTGGTTAAGAAATTATGAAAATGCCCTTGAGAGATAAAATAGTCTAAGTTGACCCTGAATGAGAAAGTACTTTGAGGATTTGTACTTAACTAGAATAAGTACGATTTTAATTGTTAAGATCCTGTCTTTGTACATAAAATTTTCATGATATTCCTTTGTAAAATCTGATAAGGCACTTGACCCGAAAAATTCGTAATGAGTAAATACCTGAAGAAAATTTATCGGGGGTATTCTGCTGTCAGAATTATTCGAAAGAAATGAATAAATAAGATTGGATTTAATAGTAGTCGGACGGAAGAAAATGATAAAATACACTGAATCTGTAAAATGACCAAAATACCCTGTAATGGAAATACCCAAGAATATCACCAAGCTTAGGAATGATTGGATATCTTCGAGCTCTGAAATGAATGTCTTGGAAATGACTCAAAATTACCAAAATAACCTTATGGCCTAACTAAGTAAATGTCTTGGATTAATTAAGGAATCCAAATAAGCATAGGTATTGGACTACCTTTAAAAGTATTGGATTACCTTTAAAAGTAATGGACACAATTAAGTGAGTAGATCAACCCTAAAGCTATGTTAATACTTGAATGCATAGATATACTTGAATGCATGTTCGTCTTCTCAAGTTTGGCTCGATGATCAAATTTTGGAAGTATTTAGCTCAGTTCAACTCTAGATCGCATTCATACTAAGAATTGGACGTTTGTTCGACAAATCAACCACGAAGACCAAATTGAATGGAACAGAAGTACAACATGTATATGAAATTCAGTAACGTTTGAATTACTCTGGAAAATCCCGAAGTAACTGGAATGGACTTGAGTACTAAATGAACTAAGTAACCTCAAGGACAAGGTTGATTGGATGAGTCTGGAACATTAATGACATACATGATGGTAATGTTCTTATGGGTCATGAACAACAAATCAAACACGTCAGCATTTATGATATTGTGGAAGCGTGAAATGAAATAAAGACATTGAAATATCTATTCAGCGATGATTCCGAATATGATCTCTGGACAAGAATTATCGGTATTAAAGCATAAATACCTTAAAAGGGTAATGGATTGACTAGTCGATAAGTATCAGTTATGGGATTTGTTCAGCTCGAGTTGTTCGATATTCCGATAGATCGAAACAAATCGTAAGTATTCTGAATCTTCGTTTCTTCCTTATCAGATCAAGTTATATTCTGAATAACTGATGATCCCGTTAGTTATTGAACTATTCCTCTAGTGATTCTAAATTCCGACATTCTATCGGTAAACTGAAGATCCTTGTTTCTCTGCATAATAAGATTATCCAATATCTCTGAAGAATATCTGATAAATATTATGATCATCTAGTGTGTTCCACATGTACTACATGACAATTTTATATGTTTCAAATGAATTTAATGAATGTATTGATTTATTGGTTTATAACCATGGCAACATGGTATGTGATTCCGATTACGGTTTTCATCGAAAATGAATTGTACATGATTATGAAATAATGGAATTTACTGGTTTATGAATTATGGTTACCTGAAATGTGTTATGGTTTCTTGTTTCACTGGAAAATATGAGGCTCCTTTGCTTTGTGCTCAGGTAAGTCCTTACTTGGTGTGTAGGTGGGTGTATGGTTCTGGGGAACCTACACATTATGGAGAGTTTGGTTGGAGGGATTAATGGTTTTTGAATAAAAAACTTTTTAAACTACTACTGTTTAAAAAAGAAAAGATTGTATCTCTTCACTGGTTTTATGGGAACACATAGATAACCTATTATGATCTCCTAAACCTAGACATCCAAAATATTTCATCTGAACTGAAAACTCATTATCCGTTACTATCTGAAATATCAATAGAATCTCCGATCTGCATGAAAATTCATAGATGTTTGGAACAATAAGAAAATTTATGTTTATCTATATCTGCACGTTCTTCAGCATCACCTGGTAGTTCTGTATTACTGAGCTTTCCGAAGCTCACTCTATTACTCAACATTGCAGGTTAAGAGAATTGTACCAGTGCATCTATCGACAGTAAAAGAGTTCTTCGGCTTGCAGAGTATGGTACATGTGATTAGGGGGCATGTAATTGTATTTTATTTTATATGTGAGTATGAAAATCTGTTTTAATTCTACATACCGATTAAGATTTATGAATTACATGTGTTTGATAAAAAGTTTTAAATTTTTTCGCTATTTTTATAATGGGTCGCTCCGGTGGCCCTAATGTGACACTCCAGATCGGATTGGGTTAACCGCATTGGTCTGAGGGGATTACACATCTACAGATTTTTAGGATAAGTTAAGGTCCCACTGATATCTTAGGTAGTAACAGACAATAAGAATTTAGTTCAGAGGAATATTTCGGATGACTGAATTCAGGAGATCGGAATAGGTTATCTAGTGTGTTCCCGAAAACCAGTGAAAAGATACAGATAAAATATTTCAGTAAATCGATTTATGTACATGTTTTAAAACAGAACACTACTCATCCTTTCAATCTGTTTGTGTAGGTTCCCCAGAACCATACACCCCCGCACAACCAGTAAGGCCCTAAGCATAAAGCTGAGGAAACTGCAGATATATTTCCTCCAACATTACCCCCCAAAATAAAACATTTTTCCATCAGTAAACGGAGATATCAGAAATCAAAACAGAATTCAGATCAGAAATCAGAACAAAATCCAAGTCCGATATCAGAATATAATTCAAATCGAAAATCAGATAAAACATTCATGTGATTAGGGAATACACTAGTATTTATAGATATTATTCAGAGGTACTGGATAATCTTATCAGGAAGAGAAATACGGATCTTCAGTATACGATAAAATGCCAGAAGTTAGAATCAATATTGGAAGAGTTCATTAGCTGACAGAATCATCAGTTATTTAGAATGATTTGAGCTGATAAAGAAGAAACGAAGATTCAATCTTTGTCGATTGATCGGATTCGAACAACTCGAGCTAAAAACTCCCAGAACTTATGCTTGTCGATTGGTCAATTCATTGCCCTTCCAGGGTATTTACTCTTTAATACCAAAAATTCTTGTCCATAGATCATTTTAGGAATCATCATTGAATAGATCTTCCAATGATCTTTATATATTTCCACGCTTTAACGATGTCAGGAAATGCTAACGTACTTGATTTATGGTTCATAACTCATAGTAATGGTACACTATGTAAACTCATCAGAGTTTCCAGATTTATCCAAATCACTTACTTAATCCTCAGTCATTGAGGTTACTTAGTTCATTTAGCAGTCAAGTCTATTCTAGTTACTTCGGGGTTTTTCAGAGTAATTCAAACATTTCTGAATTTCAGATACATATTGTACTTTCGTTCAGTTCAATTTGGTATTTGTGGTTGATCATCTAATGAATATCCACTTCTTAGTACCGAATGCGCTCTAGAGTTGAGCTGATCTGAGTACTTCCATAATTATCATCAATCCAAACTTGAGGAGACGAACAATAATTCAAGTCGTATTTATGGTATTCAGGTACTAACATAGCATTAGCGTTGGTCAACTCACTTAAGCTGAGTTCCATAAATTTTAAGGGTAGTACTACACCCATGTTTATTTGGATTCCTTAATTAATCTAAGACATTTACTTAGTCTAGTCCATAAGGGTATTTTGTTCATTTTTGTACTCGGTGTTATTCCAGTCATTTCAAAGCTTAAGGATATGCAGTCATTCTTGGCTTGATGATATTCTTGGGTCATTTTCATTCTATGAGTATTTTGGTCATTTTACAGATCCAATGTATTTCAATCCTTTCATTCTGTCCGATCTTATTATTTAATTCAAACTTCTAGTATCTTGTACAAGCCATCTTGGGTTTAGAAATACATTTCCAGATTTTCTAAACAAAACTAGCATTTTCTATGCACATCAGTAGTTTCATCAGGTCAATATGTCTTTACAAAGTTCTTATCCAACTTCTAAGGTCAATTCTTATCTTTTTACAACATAAGGGTATTTTTGTAATTTCACCTAACCGAAGTATTCTCTTAATTTCTCATCCAAGTACCTTTGGCATTTAACCTTTAATGATATAAATTATAATTTACATATCTAGGGGCTGATTGCTTTATCACTTAATCACACAACTTATACTTTAATTCTAACGGTCCTCTAGTTTCTTATAATAATCATATGAGCCATATTCAGTTACCGAATTTTTACCGAATTCAGATCGAGTGTAGAAATTAATTAACTACACAGATGAGATCAAACATTTCCATATTTTGATGAAAGACGACACCCACTCTTAGGGGCGGCGCATGCGGCGGTTATGGTCGTTGGTTCGGTGTGAAATTTTCCAGATTTGTAGATCGAGACCTCGGGAGTCTCGTGCAAGTGTTATTTTTCATCAAAACATAACAAATCGTAGAATTTTAAAACGTACCAACTTATCCAACAGTGATGGAAATGTTTGATCTCATCTGTGTAGTTAATTAATTTCTACACTAGATCTGAATTCGGTAACTGAATATGTCTCAGATGATTAATATAAGAAACTAGAGGATCGTTATAATTAAAGTACAAGTTATGTGATTAAGTGATAAAGCAATCAGCCCATGGATATGTAAATTATAATTTATATCATTAAAGGTTAAAAAATGTCAAAGGTACTTGGATGAGAAATTAAGAGAATACTTCGGTTAAGTGAAATTACAAAAATACCCTTATGTTGTAAAAATACAAGAATTGACCTTGGAAGTTGGATAAGAACTTTGTAAAGACATATTGACATGATAAAACTACTATTGTGCATAGAAAATGCTAGTTTTGTTTATAAAATCTGGATAACATATTTCTAAATCCAAGATAGCTTGTACAAGATACTAGAAGTTTGAATTAAATAATAAGATCAGACGGAAGGAAATGATTGAAATACATTGGATCTGTAAAATGACCAAAATACTCATAGAATGAAAATGGCCCAAGAATATCATCAAGCCCATGAATGAATGGATATCCTCAAGCTTTGAAATGACTGGAATAATATCGAGCACAAAAATGACCAAAATACCCTTATGGACTAGACTAAGTAAATGTCTTGGATTAATTAAGGAATCCAAATAAACATGGGTGTATTACTACCCTTAAAAGTTATGGAACTCAGCTAAAGTGAGTCGACCAACGCTAATGCTATGTCAGTACCTGAATATCATAGATATGACTTGAATTCTTATTCATCTTCTCAAGTGTGAATCAATGATAATTCTAGAAGTACTCAGATCAGCTAACTCTAGAGCACATTCGATACTAAGAAGTGGATATTCGTTAGAAAAATCAACCACAAATACCAAATTAAACTGAATAAAAGTACAATATGTATCCAAAATTAAGAAACATTTGAATACTCTTAAGAATCCCGAAGTAATGGAATGAACTTGACTGCTAAATGAACTAAGTAACCTCAAATGACTGAGGATTAAGTAAGTGATTTGGATAAGTCTGGAAACTCTGATGAGTTTACATAGTGTACCATTACTATGGGTTGTGAACCACAAATCAAGTACGTCAACATTTCCTGATATCGTTGAAGCGTGGAAATGAAATAAAGACCATTGGAAGACCTATTCAACGATGATTCCTAAAATGATGGACAAGAATTTTTGTATTAAGAGTAAATACCCTAGAAGGGTAATGAATAACCAGTCGACAAACATCAGTTCTGGGAGTTGTTTAGCTCGAGTGTTTGATAATCCGATCAATCGACATAGATTGAATCTTCATTTCTTCCTTATAAGCTCAAATCATATTTTGAATAACTGATGATTCTGCCAGCTAATGAACTCTTTCAATAGTGATTCTAACTTCCGGAATTTTATCGGTATACTGAAGATTCGTTTTCTCTTCATGATAAGATTATCCAGTACCTATGAATAATATATGTAAATACTAGTATGTTCCCTAATCACATGAATGTTTTATTGATTTCGATTTGAATTCTGTTCTGATACTTGACCTGGATTATGTTCTGATTTCTAATTGGATTCTGTCTTATATTGATATGAATTCTGTTTTGATTTCTGATATCTCCGTTTACTGAAGGAAAAATGTTTTATTTTGGGGGGGGGTAATGTTGGATGAAGTATATCTGCAGGTTTCTCGGCTTGTGGCTCAGGGCCTTACTGGTTGTGCGGGGTGAATGGTTCTGGGGAACTTCACAAACCGATTGTGAAAATGAGAGTAGTGTTCATGTTTTTAAAACATGTTACGTAAATCGATTTTACTGAAATATTTTATCTGTATCTTTTCACTGGTTTTATGCGAACACACTAGATAACCTATTCTGATCTCCTGAACTCAGTCATCCAAAATATTTCTTTGAATTGAATTCTTACTGTTTGTTACTACCCGGCTTTGTGCTCAGGGCCTTACTGGTTGTGCAGGGGTGAATGGTTCTGGGGAACCTTCACAAACAGATTGTGAAATGATGAGAGTAGTGTTCATGTTTTTAAAACATGTTACGTAAATCGATTTTACTGAAATATTTTATCTGTATCTTTTCACTGGTTTTATGCGAACACACTAGATAACCTATTCTGATCTCCTGAACTCAGTCATCCAAAATATTTCTTTGAATTGAATTCTTACTGTTTGTTACTACCTGAGATATCAGTGGGACTTTAACTTATCCTAAAAATCTGTAGATGTCTGAACCAATAAGGAAATATATGTCTATCTGTATCTGTACGTTCTTCAACATCATCTGGTAGTATTTTATTACTAAGCTTTCCAAAGCTAACTCTGTTACTCACATTTTCAGGTTACAAGAATAGTATCAGTACATCTATCAACATCAGTAGGGGAATTCCTCCGGCGTTGCTTGGAGAGTATGATACATGTGATTAGGGGGCATGTAGGTTGTATTTTGTTTTATATACGAGTCTGAAAATCTGGTTTATTTCAGAATACTGATAAATTTATTTTGTATTCATAAATCATTTTATTTTGTATTCATAAATCATTTTATGAGTTTACATGTTTTAATAAAAGTTTTAAATTTTCTGAGATTTTTACAGTGGGTCGCTTTGGTGGCCCTAATGTGACACCCCGGATCAGATCGAGTCACCCGCATCGGTTTGAGGGTATTACATTTAGTGGTATTAGAGCTTAGGTTGAGTTAAAATTTTCAAGATAAACCGGCCAGTCGAATGTCAAATGATGTCTGATCAGTACATGCTCCTAATCTAAAATTGTACTTCTTTGAGCCGGAACTTCAAGGTTTAGTCCCTCTTTGTAATGAGCTAACCTAAGTTTTCTATCTGTTAGGTCTCTACCGTTGCATAAAATAATACCAGTAATGTCTGTCTAAATTCTGTAAAATACCTCACGAGTAATGTGAGAGTTACTTATTCGAGAAATTCTGACCCGACTTCAGAAATGAAATTGGGATATGTTATAGCTATATGAACATATTCTCGTAATCAAAGCTGAATTAATTTCACAAAGATAAATTCGTTCTGATTCTTTTATTGGAATGAGGAAGAGTTCTGATAAGAATGTATACTAAGCTGGTTAAGGATTAGTAAAGGACCCATATTTCTGTAAAAGCTACTTGAAGATATGAAAGAACTAATGGAAGTTCCATTTCTGCAATTTTGTGACATGAATGAATTTCTAAGACGAAATTCTTTTAAGGATGGGAGAATTGTCACCCCCAATTTAGGGGTCAAATTATAAGTTTCCGAAACTTATAGTCAGTTTTAGAATATGCAAGAAATTCAGGGACCCAGTCCTGAATTTATCCATTTTTCTTATATATTGAAAAAATAAATTCCCCTCCCCTGTGCAATCAGTTTTCCCAGATTGCTTTTCTCCAAATTTCCTCCTCCGTCGACCCCATTTTGAAGTTCCAATTCTCCATCGTCCGGCCACCGTTCGTCGATCCGAAAATACCAATAGACTCACCATTGAACGGAGAACAAAACCCGACCTTTATCCCTTCATGAATCGGCGTCGTTCGTCGTAAAATTCAACTGTAAGTTTCATTGGTTTTAACTCGGTCGCCGTTAGTTTTCCGTCAATTCCGATCGATCCGGCCACCCGTTCATCACACCTTCTACACCATCGGACTCAACATCACCCTGAGCTCAAAACCCGACCAAAATCGTTGCGCCGTTGTTGCTTCGTCGTCCTCACTCACCGATCACCGTTGGATAAGTTGGTACATTTTAAAACTCTACGATCCGTTATGTTTTGATGAAAAATAACACTTTGAGTTGGTGTCGCCGCACGCACCGCACACGCCCCCCTAAGAGTTGGTGTCGTCTGTCATCCAAAGGAGCCGTTTGAGCTGAATGAGCTGTTCCGAGCAGAGCCGCCTGGACCGAGCCGTTGACTATTGACCGTTAATTTTGACCAAAAAGTCAAAATTTTTGAAAAGTCATATATTTTATGTTTTCGACGTCTTGAGTCCGATTCTGAAGTTTGTTTCAACAAATTCGAACCCGATAAGTTGTTTTTCACTGATTAATCACCTTATTCGATCCGTTTTTCACAATTAAGCTCCGTTTTGATGAAATTTCTGTTGATATGTATCTGAGGAGTTATTGGAAGTTGATTTCAAGATCGAGGGCGTTCAAATGGAGTTTAAATGGTCGATCAGTATGACACAGAAATTAAGGTAATACATAAATTAATTAACTATACAAATGAGATCAAACAACCAACATGTTCCATAAAGCATGAAAAAGTAGTAATGTATTACCTCAATTTCCGTGCTATATTGATCGACCATTTAAACTCCATTTGAACGCCCTCGATCTTGAAATCAACTTCCAATAATTCCTCATATACATATCAACAGAAATTTCATCAAAAACAGAGCTTAATTGCAAAAAACGGATGGAATCAGGTGATTAATCAGTGAAAAATAGCTTACCGGGTTCATATTTGACGAAACAGACTTCAGAATCAGACTCAGGACGTCGAAAAACATAAAATATAAGTTTTCAAAAATTTTGACTTTTTGGTCAAAGTCAACGGTCAACGGTAAACGGTGGTCAACAGTCTATTGGAGAAAAGCAATATAACCCGACCTCTTACACCATCGGACTCACCATCACTGTGCACTCAAAACCCGACCAAAATCGTCACGCCATTGTTGCTCCGTCGTATAAGTTTGATAAGTTGGTACGTTTTAAAATTCAACGATCCGTTATGTTTTGATGAAAAATAACACTTGCACGAGACTCCCGAGGTCTTTATCTACAAATCTGGAAAATTTCACATCGAACCAACGACCTAAGCTACCGTACGTGCCGCCCCCTGAGAGTGGGCATCGTCTGTCATCTAGGGGAGCCATTTGAACCGAGCCGCCTGGACCTAGTCGTTGACTGTTGACCACCGTTTACCGTTGACCGTTGACTTTGACCGTTTACCGTTGACCGTTGAGTCTATTGGTGGTTTCAGATCGACGAATGATGGTCAGACGGTGGAGAATATGAGCTTCAAAAGGGGGTCGATAGAGGAGGAAATTTGGAGAAAAGCAATCTGGGAAAACTGATTGCACGAGGGAGGGGAATTTATTTTTTCAACATATAAGAAAAATGGGTAAATTCAAGACTGAGTCCCTGAATTTCTTGTACAATCTAAAACTGACTATAAGTTTCAGAAACTTATAATTTAACCCCTAAATTGAGGGTGGCAATTGGAATAATTACATGTTAATTTATTAAATTATGACTTCTTAGCTGCTTGTTATTTAACCAAGGTAAGAAAAATATACAATTGGACTAATGTTTAATTTGAAATATGGATTGAATATACATTAAGCATTTTTCATACAAACTATTAATATTATTAAAAATAGAAAATATTCAAATTATAATAAATGTTTACAATTATACCCGTAAATTAAACACATAATAAAGATATTTATTAAACAAAACAATAGTCACTTAAAATCACACAATGATCATATAAGAAAAATGTTAAAAAAAATCTAACCAAATAAACTCAAACAAAAGGTAGAAACGAACAGATCTGACACGTCGACAAACGAACCACAAAAGGGGATGAAGCTATTAAAAGACCACCGACGAACCGTAAATTAGAATCAAGCGACGTGAAAATACTATCCACAAATGCAAATCGTGTATCAAATCCGAATGTCCAAAGCATGGAAGATCAACGTAATAACAAATAGGTGTTATATTGATCAGTCGTGACAATATCAAATCTAACCCTAAGAAAAGGATAAACAAAAACAATGACCGAAAACGTGGCATAAAGTTAGAGAAAAATGTTTCATAAAGGCAAAAGAAGACGCGCCATAAGAGTAGAATTATTAAAAATAAAAAAAAATAAAGATACACAATAATAAAATAAAATAAAAACAATGAATATCGGCGATCAACAATCAACACCAAGATTGTTGTTGTCATCGATCATAAAAAAGGGTTAATTACCCAATTCATACATGAACTATACCCGATTCTCAGTTTCATACATAAAGTTTAAAAATTCTCGATTAACTACATAACGTTTTCTACCGTTAATGAGTACATGCATTTCCGTCACGAAAGATGACGCAGAACCCTCTAACCTATAACAAACTGTCATGTGGCACTTTAAAAACATGTTTTTATTTTTTAGATAAATTATATTATTCATCGTGTAATTATCTTTTCACTCTTATTTTAATCACTAAAGTTTAATTTTTTTTAAATTTAATTATTATCCAACCACGGTGGGTTTTATCGAATTACACTGAGTTGTGTCGGTGTTTTTTCCTCGTGGGTACCGCTCCAACTCAGTGCCCATCTGGAATCACTGCAAGTTTTCATGCCAAATTTGATAACAGAACTGAGTTTTCAAGCTCCAGTTTCCCATCCACTCTTAATCTAACGAAGCTTAGCTTTCACCCCCAATTCCAAGATATTATCAAAAAGTTGATCCATGCGTCTTCTCTAAAGAAGTCATGTTCAAAAAGCTAAAATATCACCCCCCATTGCTTCTATATTACTTGGCCTAAACGAAGGAAGAGCTAATTTCTGATAAAATGGTGGTCCTCTGTAGACTTTTTAGAACTTTATGTGCTTTATTGCTCATCTCATCTCATCGTGTTTAATGCTGTAAGAAAAATTCAAGTGTTGAACGATTCAACATTAGGAATCAGTGGTCTTGGTTTCTTACCATGTAGTAAGTTCTATTTCAAAGCAACTCAGCCTCCTCTAACTCGGAACAAATTCATCCATGGCTTCAGTTTTACATCCTCCGTCGACCCCATTTTGAAGTTCCAATTCTCCATCGTCCGGCCACCGTTCGTCGATCCGAAAATACCAATAGACTCACCATTGAACGGAGAACAAAACCCGACCTTTATCCCTTCATGAATCGGCGTCGTTCGTCGTAAAATTCAACTGTAAGTTTCATTGGTTTTAACTCGGTCGCCGTTAGTTTTCCGTCAATTCCGATCGATCCGGCCACCCGTTCATCACACCTTCTACACCATCGGACTCAACATCACCCTGAGCTCAAAACCCGACCAAAATCGTTGCGCCGTTGTTGCTTCGTCGTCCTCACTCACCGATCACCGTTGGATAAGTTGGTACATTTTAAAACTCTACGATCCGTTATGTTTTGATGAAAAAAATAACACTTTGAGTTGGTGTCGCCGCACGCACCGCACACGCCCCCTAAGAGTTGGTGTCGTCTGTCATCCAAAGGAGCCGTTTGAGCTGAATGAGCTGTTCCGAGCAGAGCCGCCTGGACCGAGCCGTTGACTATTGACCGTTAATTTTGACCAAAAAGTCAAAATTTTTGAAAAGTCATATTTTATGTTTTCGACGTCTTGAGTCCGATTCTGAAGTTTGTTTCAACAAATTCGAACCCGATAAGTTGTTTTTCACTGATTAATCACCTTATTCGATCCGTTTTTCACAATTAAGCTCCGTTTTGATGAAATTTCTGTTGATATGTATCTGAGGAGTTATTGGAAGTTGATTTCAAGATCGAGGGCGTTCAAATGGAGTTTAAATGGTCGATCAGTATGACACAGAAATTAAGGTAATACATAAATTAATTAACTATACAAATGAGATCAAACAACCAACATGTTCCATAAAGCATGAAAAAGTAGTAATGTATTACCTCAATTTCCGTGCTATATTGATCGACCATTTAAACTCCATTTGAACGCCCTCGATCTTGAAATCAACTTCCAATAATTCCTCATACATATCAACAGAAATTTCATCAAAACAGAGCTTAATTGCAAAAAACGGATGGAATCAGGTGATTAATCAGTGAAAAATAGCTTACCGGGTTCATATTTGACGAAACAGACTTCAGAATCAGACTCAGGACGTCGAAAAACATAAAATATAAGTTTTCAAAAATTTTGACTTTTGGTCAAAGTCAACGGTCAACGGTAAACGGTGGTCAACAGTATTGGAGAAAAGCAATATAACCCGACCTCTTACACCATCGGACTCACCATCACTGTGCACTCAAAACCCGACCAAAATCGTCACGCCATTGTTGCTCCGTCGTATAAGTTTGATAAGTTGGTACTTTTAAAATTCAACGATCCGTTATGTTTTGATGAAAATAACACTTGCACGAGACTCCCGAGGTCTTTATCTACAAATCTGGAAAATTTCACATCGAACCAACGACCTAAGCTACCGTACGTGCCGCCCCCTGAGAGTGGGCATCGTCTGTCATCTAGGGGAGCCATTTGAACCGAGCCGCCTGGACCCTAGTCGTTGACTGTTGACCACCGTTTACCGTTGACCGTTGACTTTGACCGTTTACCGTTGACCGTTGAGTCTATTGGTGGTTTCAGATCGACGAATGATGGTCAGACGGTGGAGAATATGAGCTTCAAAGGGGGTCGATAGAGGAGGAAATTTGGAGAAAAGCAATCTGGGAAAACTGATTGCACGGGGGAGGGGAATTTATTTTTTCAACATATAAGAAAAATGGGTAAATTCAAGACTGAGTCCCTGAATTTCTTGTACAATCTAAAACTGACTATAAGTTTCAGAAACTTATAATTTAACCCTAAATTGGGTGGCAATTGGAATAATTACATGTTAATTTATTAAATTATGACTTCTTAGCTGCTTGTTATTTAACCAAGGTAAGAAAAATATACAATTGGACTAATGTTTAATTTGAAATATGGATTGAATATACATTAAGCATTTTTCATACAAACTATTAATATTATTAAAAATAGAAAATATTCAAATTATAATAAATGTTTACAATTATACCCGTAAATTAAACACATAATAAAGATATTTATTAAACAAAACAATAGTCACTTAAAATCACACAATGATCATATAAGAAAAATGTTAAAAAAAATCTAACCAATAAACTCAAACAAAAGGTAGAAACGAACAGATCTGACACGTCGACAAACGAACCACAAAAGGGATGAAGCTATTAAAGACCACCGACGAACCGTAAATTAGAATCAAGCGACGTGAAAATACTATCCACAAATGCAAATCGTGTATCAAATCCGAATGTCCAAAGCATGGAAGATCAACGTAATAACAAATAGGTGTTATATTGATCAGTCGTGACAATATCAAATCTAACCCTAAGAAAAGGATAAACAAAAACAATGACCGAAAACGTGGCATAAAGTTAGAGAAAAATGTTTCATAAAGGCAAAAGAAGACGCGCCATAAGAGTAGAATTATTAAAAATAAAAAAAAATAAAGATACACAATAATAAAATAAAATAAAAACAATGAATATCGGCGATCAACAATCAACACCAAGATTGTTGTTGTCATCGATCATAAAAAAGGGTTAATTACCCAATTCATACATGAACTATACCCGATTCTCAGTTTCATACATAAAGTTTAAAAATTCTCGATTAACTACATAACGTTTTCTACCGTTAATGAGTACATGCATTTCCGTCACGAAAGATGACGCAGAACCCTCTAACCTATAACAAACTGTCATGTGGCACTTTAAAAACATGTTTTTATTTTTTAGATAAATTATATTATTCATCGTGTAATTATCTTTTCACTCTTATTTTAATCACTAAAGTTTAATTTTTTTTAAATTTAATTATTATCCAACCACGGCGGGTTTTATCGAATTACACTGAGTTGTGTCGGTGTTTTTTCCTCGTGGGTACCGCTCCAACTCAGTGCCCATCTGGAATCACTGCAAGTTTTCATGCCAAATTTGATAACAGAACTGAGTTTTCAAGCTCCAGTTTCCCATCCACTCTTAATCTAACGAAGCTTAGCTTTCACCCCCAATTCCAAGATATTATCAAAAAGTTGATCCTGCGTCTTCTAAGAAGTCATGTTCAAAAGCTAAATATCACCCCCCATTGCTTCTATATTACTTGGCCTAAACGAAGGAAGAGCTAATTTCTGATAAAATGGTGGTCCTCTGTAGACTTTTTAGAACTTTATGTGCTTTATTGCTCATCTCATCTCATCGTGTTTAATGCTGTAAGAAAAATTCAAGTGTTGAACGATTCAACATTAGGAATCAGTGGTCTTGGTTTCTTACCATGTAGTAAGTTCTATTTCAAAGCAACTCAGCCTCCTCTAACTCGGAACAAATTCATCCATGGCTTCAGTTTTACATCCTTTACTTTCAGCTTACCTATTGCTGCTCCTACCTCTTGTTACTGCTCAAAGTGGTGCCGGTGAAATCGGGGTCGGCAGCTCCATCAAAGCGTCTCGGGATGCAAAATCGTGGGTTTATCCTTCTAGTGATTTCGCCTTTGGATTTCAACAGCTTGAAAATAACGAAGATCTTTTCATCCTCGCCATTTGGTATTATAAAGTACAGATCCGTACCATAGTTTGGTATGCGAATGGATATAAACCTGCTCCAACGAGATCGAAGATCGAGTTAATAGCTGATCGAGGACTCGTACTCAGTGATCCTAGAGGTCAATTGATATGGAGATCTGAGATTGCCACTGGTAAAGTTACTGTTGCAAGAATGAACGATACATGCAACTTTGAGATTAAAAAAATTTAATCTTTAGTGACTAAAATAAAAGTGAGAAGATAATCGAGTGATGAATAGTATAATTTATCTAAAAAATTAAAAAACATATTTTTAATGTGCCACATGTCATGGTTATAGAGTTCCACGTCACTTTCCTTGATGGAAGTGAGTGAATCTGTTAACGGCAGAAAACATTATATAATTAATTAAGAATTTTTAAACTTTACGTAGAAAACTGATAATTGGGTATAAATAAAAAAAAATTAACAACTATGAAAAAAGTGAGAAAAGTAGGAAACCCTCGAGATGATTTGTTTATTTATGTTATTTAATTTATGCATTGAATTTTTAAAACATTTATTTCTGTTTAAAAGTATACAATTAGACTACGGCTTTTCTTTTTTTTTTCTTTTTAAAAACACTAACAACTTATTTCTAAAATAACTTTTAAGTTCTTCATCTCTTTCTTTTTCATTCTTGATTGATAGGTTGATGCCTCCGATCTTTCTTGTTTTTCATTTAATTTTTCTTTGTTTTTTCTTTGTTTTTTTAAAGGTTTTAACATGTTTTTATCTATCTTTATGACATATTTTTTTTCTATTTTTATGACACATTTTCGATTGTTTGATCGTTATTTTAGTTTATATTTTTTCTTAGAATTTGATTTGACATCGTCACAATTGATCAAGATAGTACTTATTTATAATCATGTTAATATCTTATACACGCTGATTGAATTTAGATATGTGATTTATAGTTTATCAACAATTTTTCAGTAGCTTTATCCATTTTTATGGTTTGCTCGCCAATGTAATCAAATCTATTTGTATCTTTATTTTATTCAACCTTTTTGTTAAGTTTTTAATTTTTTCCTTATATGATCCTTGTGTGATCTTAAGTTACTAGTTTTTGTGTTAATTATTATAGAAAATGTTTTAATTAAATGTTTAGTTTATATATTTATAGTTGTAAATGTTGTATATCTTTATCATAATTTTGAATATTTCCTTTTTTTTAATAAAAAATAGTGGATTCTATATAAAAAAACTTAAATATTTAAAGGGTTAGTTGCATCATATGTCCAAAACTACGACAATCATTTTAAATTAATCCTTAAACTTTTAAATATTTCAATTTCATTCTCAAACTATGACTTTCATTCTAAATTAGTTCTTATACTTTTGAACATTATAATTTCATCCCCAAACTATGACTCATTCTAAATTGCTCACCAAACTTTTTAATTTTTCAATTCCATTCTCAAAGTCAAATATGTAATTAGTTTCAAGAATAGTTTATCCTAAATTCTATTCTTTTCAAACATATAATAATATAACTTGACATATCGATTTTATTAACAAATGATGTGATTAGTATATACATATAGTTTAGGATAAAATTGAAATATTCAAAAAGTTTAGGGACTAATTTAGAATAAAGGTCTAGTTTGAGGATAAAAATGAAAATTTAAAAATTTAAAGACTAATTTAAAATAATAGTCATAATTTAGGGATGAAATTAAAATATTTAATAGTTTAAGAAAAAATTTAGAATACGAATTATAATTTAAAGATATATGGTACAATTAACTCATGTTTATAAAGGAAAATCATTCCTATTAACTTGGGTAAGTATGCAACATGAACCCCAATGACCTTCCTGATATACACATAGATCCGCTATTGATCCAAAGTGTCGACACGAATCCACGTGTTATTTTCATTGTGGCGAATCATTTTAATCAGTCAGATTTGAAGTGTATATGTTCAAATATAATAGAAAAAAGGTCGTGGACACAAAATTCAGAAACTTGTGCGGCTGCAAGTGTCCCCAATGCCCGGGAGGTTCTACTGTGAGGTAAATTGAGGTTAAAAACGGCGTGATTAGTTAAATATGTGACCGGTTAAAAGTATTATTGAAAATATTATATGTTTTCATTAGAAATGTTATTTGTGTTGGTATTAATAATGATAATAACTAGAAATATTATCGTCGTATGTAAAATACACCAAAAATATTGATTTTAACATAACCGATTAATTATTGGAAATATTATTAACCATAATATAACAAATAGCGCTTATGTAACGTAATAGGTAGTGCATTTTTAAAGCTGATAGGGCCATAGAAATCTGACGATAACAAAATATGTTAATTACTTGATTTGTTATCAATATTATCAACATATTAGGTAGTGCCTAAAATGTTACCAAAGTTTAAGCTGATGGAGCCTTAGAAATCTGACGATAACAAAATAGGTTAATTACTGGAAACATTATCAGTCATAATAACATAACAAGTAACGCTTATTTAATGTAATAGGTAGCACATTTTTAAAGCTGATAGGGCCTTAGAAATCCGACGATAACAAAATAGGTTAATTACTTAATTTGTTATCAATATTGTCAATTTATTAGGTATCGTCTAAATATTATCAAAGTTTAAGTTGATGGGGCCTTAGAAATCCGATGATAACAAAATAGGTTAATTACTTATTTTGTTATTAATATTATCAACATATTATGTAGTGCCTAAAATGTTACTAAAGTTTAAGTTGATGGGACATTCGAAATCCCATGACAACAAAATATGTTAATTTCTTATTTTGTTATGTTGAAAATATTTTGATGTTTCGATATAACAAATTAAATTAAAAGAATTTTAATTTTGAAAAAAGATTTTTCTAAGCATATTCGATATATTAAATCGAATATCAATATATTACTCAAAGTATTTCAAAGTTCATTTTAAATCCTTACTCAAGTGTAAAATTAAGTTTTAATCTTAAAATAATTTCAAAATGATTTTATAAAATATTTCGAACCGTTTCAAAGCCAAAAATTACAGTTTGTCCAGAGGGAACCGATTTCCCCCCAAGGGGGTACCGATTCCCCCCTGAATGGTTTTGCTCCGAGAAATTCCAGTATGCTTGGAGGGAATCGATTCCCCCCAGGGGGTATCGATTCCCCCCACTGTTCAACGATCGAATATTTGAATTTTACACTTAGGGAACTGATTCCCCATGAGGGGGTACCGATTCCCCCCACGCTCCAAGCAGAAATATTAATTGTTTTCACACTTAAACGGCTCCAATAACTTCATTAATGGTCCCCAACGTTCAGAAGTGATTCAAGGTGTATTTAAACAAGCTTAGAAGCCATTGATCAATAACAAGAAACATCAAGCAACTAGAATCAAGAGAGAATAAAAGAGAAAGCATCAAACCTCAAGTTTGAGCATTTTCAAGCCTATTTTTCATTAAATATTCATTTTACTTTCAAGAACACTTATTGTGCTCAATTGTATTTATTCTTGAGTGTTCTTTCTTTGTTCTAGAATTGTGCAAACATATTTGCCTTGTAAGGTTTTTCTTATAAGTTTGCAAATTTGTAATCTTCTCTTTGAGAAAAGAGTGTTATCAAGAATTGGGGTATATTCTTGAGGGAGTTGTAAGGTTATCTCTTTGGCCTCAAAAGAAAGAACAAATTAGTGAATTTTTTGGAAAATCCTTAGTGTGGATAGCTAAGGTAGTGGACATAGACTTTGGTTGAGAAAGTCGAACCACTGTAAATCGCTGTGTAATTACTTTTAATTTTCTGCAAAAGCTTCCACCAAAATTTTTATTGCCAATTCACCCCCCTCTTGGCTGATTCCGTCAATCAATTAACTCAACAATTGGCATCAGAGCCTAACTCATTTGAAGGTTTAATCGCCTCTTGAGTCAATTCGGGAAGAGTTACATCGATAATCAAAGTCATCAATGGCCTCTACTTCAAACTTCGACTCCGGTCTCGATTCGATGCCCGTCAACAAGCCTCCTTTCTTCAATGGGGCTAACTATGCCTATTGGAAAAAATAGGATGATGTACATCATTCAAACAAGTGACATTGGAGCATGGAATGCCGTAGAAGAATGATACATCAAGCCTCTCACTCATCCAAGATTGTGGAGTGAAGGAGAGACAAGAATGTTCTAGCTCAACTCCAAAGCCATCCATATAATATTTTGTGCTCTTGGACCAGATGAATACGGAAGAGTTTCAGCTTGTACAACTGCCAAACAAATATGGGACAAACTTCAAGTCACTCATGAAGGTACCGATGAGGTAAAGAAATCTAAAATTAGTATTCTAACGCAAGCTATGAAAATTTCAGGATGAAACCAAATGAAGATATCAAAGCTATGCCGGATAGATTTTCAATGATTGTCAATGGTCTCAAATCATATGGAGAGATCATTTCAAATGAAAAGCTTGTGAGGAAGTTAGTCTACTCCCTTCCAAAATCGTGGCAATCAAAGAAGACGGCAATCATCGAGTCTAAGGACCTAACGTCCTTAACTCTTGAAGAACTAATCGGTTCCCTTCTCACTCATGAAATGATGCTTGAAGATGAAGTGAACCTCGATAAGATTGACGAGACACCAAAGGAGAAGGACGATGATGATGACGAGAAAATGGCATTATTTGCTAAACGATTCAGAAAGTTGATGATGCCCAACCGAGGAAGAAAATTCAAACGTCATGAAGGCTTCAAAACTGAATCGAAGGAGAAAAACCCGATCATTTGCTATGAATGCAAAAAGCCGGGGCATGTTAAATATGATTGCCCACAATTGAAGAAAAAGGGTCAATCCAAAAAGAAGCACAAGGCTCATGTAGCTACATGGAGCGATGAAGAAGGTTCCAATGAAGAGGAACAAGAAGTTGCAAACTTGTGCTTGATGGCTATCGGGGAAGATTCTAAGGTAACCTCTAACTCATTCGATTTGGATGAATTATCTTATGATGAGTTATTAGAGGATTATAATGGGTTGACTTCGGATTATAAGACTCTATTTTCAAAATACAAAAATGATATTTCAAAATTGAAAAATGAAAATAGTCTTATATCCAAGACCAACAATGAGCTTGAAAGTAAGATCAAAGAATTGCAAATCAAAATTAATAATTTTGAAAAGAAAAATACTGATTTGCATAACTTACTTTCAAAAGTTCATGATGATCATCAAAAGAAGATTGATGATCTTAAAATTTCTTTTAATAAGGTTGGAACAAAAAGTTTTGAAAAAGGTGAGAATTCAAAATCCAACTTTGTTAAGAAAAGTTTTAGAAACTACAATCATAGAAGTCCTCAATGAACCTTGAATGATAAAATTGTTAGGAGTATATGGGTTCCTAAAGAATTCATTACTACTAAAGATAAGGATGTCCTTCATAAATGGATACCAAAGGGGACAAGGATTTTAGAAACTAATGAATATGGACCCAAAAGAATTTGGGTACCAAAAATTAGAAATCAATCTATGTTTGTAGGAAAAGGAGCATTGCTACAAGGCACGGGAAACAAATCCAAATTCATGGTACCTTGATAGTGGATGCTCGAGACACATGACCGGAGACAAAAGTCGGTTCATAGAGCATAACGCCAAAAATGGAGGAGAAGTGACTTTTGGTGATAATTCAAAAGGTCACATTGAAGGTATTGGTACTATAGGTAATACCTCTTCCATACAAATTAAAAATGTATTATATGTGAATGGATTAAAGCATAAAGCATAATATATTGAGTATTAGTCAATTATGCGATAAGGGATTCAATGTCATGTAATGGTTGTAAAGTCATTGACATTGCATCTAATCGGGTTATGCTTGTTGGTCATAGAATAGGAAACATATACATGGTGCATTTAGATTCTATTAATATGACTAATTTGTGCCTAGTTGCTAAGGATGAGCATGATAGTTGGTTATGACATAGGAGGCTAGGACATGCTAGCATGAGTGTTTTACAACGGTTAGTTCAAGGAAAACTGGTTCGAGGGCTGCCTAAACTAAAATTTGATAATGATAAAATCTGTGATGCTTGTTCTAAAGGAAAACAAAAGCGAGTTTCTTTTAAATCCATTAATGATGTGTCAACTAGTAGAGTATTACAATTGATCCATATAGTCTTTTTGGGCCAACTAGGACTACTAGCTTGGGTGGAAAACAATATGCATTTGTCTTGGTAGATGACTATTCTAGATATACTTGGGTTCTATTCTTAAGTACTAAAGATGAAGCATTAGAAAATTTCATCACATTTTCAAAAGTAATCCAAAATGAAAAAGGTTACTCTATCACTAGTATTAGAAGTGATCATGGCACTGAATTTGAAAATCTTGGATTTAATTAGTTTTGTAATTCTAATGGTATTAGCCATAATTTTTCAGCACCTAGAACCCCTCAACAAAATGGAGTTGAGAGGAAAATCGAACTTTAGAAGAAATGGCTAGAACCATGCTTTGTGAAAATAATTTGCCAAAATATTTTTGGGTGGAAGCCACAAATACAGCTTGTTATGTTGTAAATCGAGTAATGATTAGGCCAATTTTAAAGAAAACTCCATATGAAATTTTCAAAAATAAAAAGTCTAACATTTTCTATTTTCATCATTTTGGATGTAAATGTTTTGTTTTAAACAACGGTAAAGAAAACCTTGGAAAATTTGATGCTAAAAGTGATGAAGGAATTTTTCTGGGTTATTCCTTAAGTTCTAAAGCTTATCGAGTATTTAATAAAAGAACTTTAGTTGTAGAAGAGTCTATACATGTTGTTTTCGATGATAATCTCCTTCCGAGGAAGGATTCTTATGTTAATGATGATGTAGGTATTATAAATACAAATGATGTTAGACATAACGTTGGAGAATCATCATCAAAGGAAGAAACGAAAGATGAGGAAACTCATGATCCTCTCGAGAATCCAACCATTGAAGAAAGGGAAGTATCTTATTCAAGAGAGTACAACTATGTCAAGGATGGTGAGATTATAGGTGATCCATCCAAAGGGGTAACAACTCGATATTCTCTTAGAAATATTTGTAATTATGTTGCATTTATTTCATGCATAGAGTCTAAGAACATTAAAGAAGCATTAAATGATGAACATTGAATTATGGCTATGCAAGAAGAGTTAAATCAATTTGAGAGAAGTAAAGTATGGACATTAGTTGAAAGGCCTAGTAATAAATCTACTGTAGGTACTAGATGGGTATTTAGGAATAAGCTTGATGAGAGTGGTAATATAGTGAGAAACAAGGCTAGACTTGTTGCTCAAGGGTATACTCAAGAAGAGGGCATAGACTATGATGAAATATACGCTCCCGTAGCTAGGATGGAAGCAATTAGAACGTTATTAACATTTGCATGTTTTCATGAATTTAAACTATATCAAATGGATATTAAAAGTGCATTTTAAATGGTTTTATAAAAGAAGAAGTGTATGTGGAACAACATCCAGGTTTTGAAGATTCAAATTTTTTGGATCATGTTCTTAAATTAATAAAAGCACTTTATGGTTTAAAACAAGCTTCTAGAGCTTGGTATGAAAGATTGTCAAACTTTTTAATTAAAAAAGGTTTTTCAAAAGGGAAGGTTTACACTACATTGTTTTTAAAGCATAAAGGTAAAGATTTATTAGTAGTTTAAATTTATGTTGATGATATAATATTTGGTTCTACTAATGATGTTCTTTGCCAAGAATTTTCTAAGCTAATGCAAAGCGAATTCAAAATGAGCATGATGGGAGAGCTCTCATTTTTCTTGGGACTCCAAATCAAGCAAAGAAAAGATGACATCATCATCAATCAAGCTAAGTACGTCAAAGATATGCTCAAGAAGTTTGGACTGGAAAATGGGAAACCTCATGGCACTCCAATGAGCTCTTCTACAAAGCTTGACTTGGATGAAGGAGGTAAATGTGTGGATGTTAAATTATATAGGTCAATGATTGGTTCTTTGCTCTATCTAACTGCAAGTAGACCAGACATTATGTTTAGTGTTTTCTTATGTACTAGATTTCAATCATGTCCTAAGGAATCACATTTACTAGCTGTTAAGAGAATCTTTAGATACCTTAAAGACACTCCTAGTTTAGGACTTTGGTATCCTAGAGACTCTAGCTTTAGCTTGCATGCTTTTTCTGATGCGGATTATGGAGGATGCAAATTAGATAGGAAAAGCACCTCCGGTACTTGCCAATTTCTTGGAAATATGTTGATTTCTTGGTTTTCAAAGAAACAAAATTGTGTTGCATTATCTACCACTGAAGCGGAATACATTTCAGCCGGTAGTTGTTGTGAACAAGTTTTATGAATGAAACAACAACTTTTTGATTATGGAATTGAAGTAGGTACTATTCCTATTAAGTGTGACAATACTATTGCTATTTTGTCTCACTAAAAATCCCATCCAACACTCTAGAACTAAGCACATTGAAATAAGACATCACTTCATTAGAGACCATGTCACTAAGGAAGATGTAGTTCTAGAATTTGTTGATACTTTGCATCAATTAACGGATATATTTACAAAGCCTTTAGACAAGGAAAGATTTTGGACACTTAGGAGAGAATTAGGTTTGACCAACCTATCTTCACACTTAGTGTTTAAAATAATTTTAGCACTTTTAAGACTAAATGAAAAATGCTTATAATAGTAATTTTTGATTGCATTCATTGCTATTAGTTAGGGGGAGTTTATGATTCTTGATGAAAATTAACTTTATGCTCAAATATAGTTTAAAGATTAATTTGATTGTTTGAACATGATTAATTTTCAATATATGAGTTGCCAATACCATTAGAGAAAATTAATTTAGCATTTTGTGTGTTTAAAATCGGATTTTAGCAATTTTGGTGCAGAGGGAATCGATACCCCCTTGAAGGGGAACCGATTCCCCCTTTGAAGGGGAACCGATTCCCCCACAGGGGAATCGATACCCCCTGAGGGTTCTGGTTTTATCGGGCATAACCCTTATATTTTGCTCAAACCCTCTCTTTTTCTTCCTTTACTGCCTATCTCTCTCTCTCCATCTCTCAAATCTCCTCTTTGCTTCATAACATCTATTTCTAGTCGGAATTTCATCATTTTTTCAAATCCTAAACCTGCTAGCATCATTAAAATCGTGCAAACAACATCAAAATCCACTCAATCTCATCTTTCAAGGTAAATTTTTCTAAACTCTCTATTTTATTGATTTTGAACATAAGACTAGTTTCAATTAGTTCTAGATAGAATTAGTGATCGCGCATTGATTATTAGTGTTTAGAAACTAAATTTTTACAACTAATTTCATCAAAATCTCACAAATTTTCTATTAATTTTTGAATTTTTGAAATTAAAAAAAATGAAAATCTTTAATTAATTTTAAAATTGATGATTTTTTATTTAGTTATATTATTTACATGTAAACTATACATACTATGGTTTTTCAAACATTATTTTCAATAGTTTTTCAAAACTTTGCCCATTAAGATTTTTTTTAAACCTTGAAATATTGAGAACTCAATTGAGTTTTGGGATTGATTGAATAGCATACATGTGTTTTCTAAATTGCAGGTTATCCATTCTATTTCGATTTCCTAAACCATGTCCAATCCTAAACGTGCTAGGTCATCATCTAGTCGCTCAAACCGTCAATCCAACCCACCTCCAAATCCTCCACCTATTCCTCCAATTCCTAATCCTAATCCCAATGATCCAAATTTGACTATCCAAAACTCGTGTTTCAATCAATCTGGTCCTAGAAATCATCGTTTTTGGTATTATCAATATTTTGAATCCTACAAAATTAGGGAAGAACGTATCCCATCTCTTCAGGCTATGTTTGATATCAATTTTAGATATCTCCCTCTCCTACGAGAGTGGAAATTTGATAAACTTTGTAACCTTGAACCTCAAGTTTTTCATCAACTTGTTCGTATATTTTATTCTAATGCCGTGTGTATTAAAAATCAAGTTGAAACCAAAACAATAGCAGTTCGTTCTTATCTTCTAGGATAATACTTTCATCTTGATTCGGCTTACATTGCTAATGCATTAGGATTAGATACTGATGGTTTACCTAATGAAAAACAAATTTTAGGTTCTCGTTATAAAAGAAGGGATACTGCGAGTGTCTTAGATCTTCATGACCGTTTTCTTCATCAATGATCTCTTGGTGGTTTCGACCATCCGAAGGTCGTTACTCTACTCTTTGTGCTTTAGACTTTGGTGGTTACATTGTTTCCAAAATAATATTAAAATAAATCTTCCTGAGATTATTTTTGCTGAAATTGTTGAAACCGTAAACCAAGTTCCAAATAAGAAACTTTGTTATTCTCTAGTTTACGGTTGCATTCTGAGTAATCTATTTTCTAAAGCCGGGTTTAGAGTTGGTATAGATGCCTCTTTTCCCCTAAAGAAACAAATCAATCTCATTTCCTTAACGAGATCGGGATGAATTAAGGATAAGCAAACTGGTGAATGGGTTCGAAGCACTGAGCATACTCTGGGAGCTAGTTCTTCACAAGCTCCACCGGCAGCTGACGATGATCCTGATCTTGAACAATTAATGCGAGATATCGATGAAGCCGAAGATGAGCCTGAGCAGCAAGAACAACAAATGGATCAAATGCCTCCATATTTTCAATCTTTCATGGAGACATTCGATTTTCGATATGCTACCATAGATTCGCGCTTTACTTCTATAGAGTCCCATTTATCCACAATGGGAGCTCAACAATTGGAAATTCTCCGGGAGATGCATGCAAACAATGAAGCAACCAACGCTCGTATTAATGCACTCACTCATGAAATGGCAGCTATGGGAGCTCATTTCCCACCTCCCGATCCTCCTACGGATGCTTGAACTTTGATCTTTGCTTTTCTTGTTTGAATTGAACTTGGATATTTGCATTATTGTTAAAACATTTTGAATGCTTTTGGATTGTTTATTTTTGGTTGTTCAAACTTATGTTTAATACATTTGATTTGGATTTCGTGTTTATTTTGCATCTTTAGACATATATGACCAATTATCCATTACATGTTTATGAATATTGATTATGAAACTAATGGCTAACCTCTCTTTTGATTGTGATCTTAGCAACTTAAGCTTTATATTTAATAAATCAATTGGCTTACGTTTTTCAAAACTCTTGTTTAAAACGCTTTTATAGGGTCTTTTTAATTTAACAAAAAGGGGGAGAAAGTGTTAAAGTAAGGGAGAGTAGTATTTTTCAAAATCAAAATTCATTTTGAAATTAGAAAATCTTAAAATGTTTTGTTATATCAAAAAGGGGGAGATTGTTGAAAACATTTTGATGTTTCGATATAACAAATTAAATTAAAAGAATTTTAATTTTGAAAAAGATTTTTCTAAGCATATTCGATATATTAAATCGAATATCAATATATTACTCAAAGTATTTCAAAGTTCATTTTAAATCCTTACTCAAGTGTAAAATTAAGTTTTAATCTTAAATTAATTTCAAAACGATTTTAAAAAATATTTCGAACCGTTTCAAAGCCAAAAATTACAGTTTGTCCAGAGGGAACCGATTTCCCCCAAGGGGGTATCGATTCCCCCTGAATGGTTTTGCTCCGAGAAATTCCAGTATGCTCGGAGGGAACCGATTCCCCCCAGGGGGTATCGATTCCCCCCCACTGTTCAACGGTCGAATATTTGAATTTTACACTTTGGGAACCGATTCCCCATGAGGGGGTACCGATTCCCCCCACGCTCCAAGTAGAAATATTAATTGTTTTCACACTTAAACGGCTCCAATAACTTCATTAATGATCCCCAACGTTCAGAAGTGATTCAAGGTGTATTTAAACAAGCTTAGAAGCCATTGATCAATAACAAGAAACATCAAGCAACTAGAATCAAGAGAGAATAAAAGAGAAAGCATCAAACCTCAAGTTTGAGCATTTTCAAGCCTATTTTTCATTCAATATTCAATTTTCTTTCAAGAACACTTATTGTGCTCAATTGTATTTATTCTTGAGTGTTCTTTATTTGTTCTAGAATTGTGCAAACATATTTTCCTTGTAAGGTTTTTCTTGTAAGTTTGCAAATTTGTAATCTTCTCTTTGAGAAAAGAGTGTTCTCAAGAATTGGGATATATTCTTGAGGGAGTTGTAAGGTTATCTCTTTGGCCTCAAAAGAAAGAACAAATTAGTGAATTTGTTGAAAAATCCTTAGTGTGGATAGCTAATGTAGTGGACGTAGACTTTGGTTGAGAAAGTCGAACCACTATAAATCGCTGTGCAATTACTTTCAATTTTCTGCAAAAGCTTCCACCAAAATTTTTATATTGCCAATTCACCCCCTCTTGGCCGATTCCGTCAATCGATTAACTCAACATGTTACAAATAAATATTAACATACTAGGTGTAGACACCCATTTTTATCCGGATCTTCAAGGGTCTTTATTACATTATATAGTATATATTGATAATATATATATAATTTCAAAAATATATAATATATAGCTTTTGAAGATATATAATATAGTTTTTGAAAACATATTTTTGAAAATATATAATATATAGTTTTTAAAATGGTTTTTAAAAAATATATAATATAGTTTTTGAAAACATTATTTTGAAAAAATATAATATATAGTTTTAAAAAACAGTTTTTGAAAACATATATAATATTTTTGAAAAAATATAACATAGTTTTTAAAAAGATTTTTTTTGAAAACATAATATAGTTTTTGAAATATAATGTATGTTATATAGTTTTAAAATAAATATAATGTACGTGTTATTTATTATATATATATATATATATTATATTATTATTAAGTTATATTTATTAATATGTTTTTTTTATTTTTTTCAGGGTCTAATTAAGTGGTCCAAACTATAGTCTAATCCAGCAAGGGTATGTGGAAGCCCAACAGAAGCAAGCCTGACCCAGCAAGCCTGGTTTGGCCCCAAGTCCGTATGCCTGACCCAGCAGGGGGCTAGGGTTTCAACATTAGGTAAAGGCACCTCAAGGGAGACATTGAATGGCGCGTGAGGACCACACGCTGGCAAGGGAAGTCACGCGCTAGCAACACCGAGAATCCCCGGCTAGTTTCCGGTGACCAACCTGTTGAGATTTTTGGTATCTCAAAGTACCCAAATCACAGCAGAATTCGGAGCAAACAAGAACCATACTTCTATGACCCTCGGCGAAGAGGGAAATATATCCCCAAAATCTAAGCAAACCGAAAAACGAGGGGAAAAACCCCATATTTTTCGACCAATAGCCACCGGGTGAATATAAGCCCCTGCAAGTCGTACAAGCAACACACGAAAAAAGAAAAAGCAATACTACACAGAAAAAAACGAGAATCAATCAAGAGCAACATTAAAAAATAACAAATAAAAATCGCAAAAAAATCAGTGGTTGCTTCAGTTTTGGCTCGGGAGAAGAGGGATCACCGAGAAAGCAAAAAACTATCATCGGAAAAGGTAAAGTTTCGATCTTTGCGTTTCGATCTATGTTGGTGAGTGTATTTTTAGAGGGTTTAGGCCTCGATTTTAAGTTTACGGGGACGAGAGGAACATTTTAAGTCGATTACCGTTTTTCTGGCCACTGGTGGTGGCGACTGGAGCAGTGGTCAACGGTGGTTCGGGCGACGGATGGTTACCAGTGGGTGGCCGGTTTTCGGCCGGCTAGGGGAAAGTTGAGAGAAGAGAGAGGGTTAATATTTGATAAATGTTTGAAAATGTTTTTTTGGTTTTAAGGGCTATTTATAGAGAGAGCCATTGTGTAATTATGAAGTAGTTAAATTATTTGCGTAGTCCCTGAAGGTTTGATGTGTAGTTCATTTTGATCACATATTGTAAATTTACCCTTGTATTTTGAATTAATTCTGTTTAGTCCCTGTTTATATATTTCGTAAATTGACCCTCTAACTTTTTATTTTTCCTTGCAACTTTCAATTAACATCAATTTGATCCTTGAATTTTAATTCTTTTCAATTTAATCCATTTTAATTTGAATTGTCTTTTAACTCTTTTATTTATGTAATATTTTTATTTTATTTTATTATTTAACATTAATGTGATTTATTTTTAGGACAATTTTAAAATTCGTCAAACGTAAGTAACTCGTATCGATCTTTTAAAATTTAATTTAACTTTTAATTTTCTCAATTAAGACAACTGAGAAATCAAATTGGTACCAAAAGGACAATACATGGGTGTTAATCATTCCCTGACTGTAATCGACTTCCGAATCCGTTAAATTTCTGGTAAAATACAGATCAGATAAAAGGTAAGTTAAAGTGTTCGATCAACCTAATTTCAAATGATCGGTGACAGCTCCAACACATCAAAATTTATTCGAAACCCGATTTCTGACCCACCCGAAGGACAATTACGACACTAGGTTGCGCCCAATAATGTTATTTTGAATAAAGAAGTAGGTTGCAATCTGAAATATTAAAGTTGTGTTTAATGATATTGGTAAGATTTAATATATTACGTTTCCTTGGATGACAATTATTTTTAAAATAAACATTGATACTACTATGATATGATGGTTGATACTTTAGCAAGTATCCATACTTACAGCAAATATCAATACTTTTAGAGTAAGTATGGATACATTATTATTATGAATACATTATAATTAACCTTTAGAGTATCCATACTTTTAGAGTAAGTATTTGATACTTTCGAATTTTTTTTAAAAAAAATTAAATGATTAAGTTGTGTATATTTTGCCGTTTACATTACTGTCGAAACAATATCCATACTTTTAGAGTAAGTATGTATACATTATTATTAACATTTAGAGTATCCATACTTTTAGAGTAAATATCAATACTTTCGAATTTAAAAAATATATTTCAAGCGGTTAAGTTGTATATATTTTATCGTTTACATTATTATTAACCTTTAAACAAACCGGTAGCTAGTTTAACGTAATATGTAGCGCTTATTTAACGTAATAGGTAGTGCCTATTTAACATAATAGGTAGAACCTATTTTATTTTACCTTTTACATTTTTAGTAATCTTTAAACAAATCGATAGATATTTTAATGTAATAGGTATCACATATTTTATTTTACCGTTTACATTATTATTAATTTTTAAACAAATCGATAGCTAGTTTAACGTAATAGGTAACGCTTATTTAACGTAATAGGTAGCACCTATTTAACATAATAGGTAAGACCTATTTTATTTTACTGGTTACATTATTAGTAACCTTCAAACAAACCGGTAGGTAGTTTAACATAATAGGTAGCGACTATTTTATTTTAACCGATTAAACTTTAAATATTTTGACATTTATATAGTTATTTCGAAACAAAATCATATGCAAAATTTGGAGGAAATGTGAACACAATAACAAAAGTGAGAAATCCCAGTAGCAGAGAAAGTAATGGAACAGAGATTCTGCAATAGGATGGTTGAGTTGAACTACAGAACAAGGATTGAGGGTCAGGTGCAAAATTACTGGTTGAAAACTGGGTAATTTTCAAAATCCCATATTTCACCGATGATGTTATCGGAATCCCATATTTTACTAATTTTTTAATTGAGTAATAAGCAACTTGATATTATATAAACAGTCTAGAATCGGTTTAATTGAATCGGAATCCCATAAAAAAAGTGATGATCAAGAATCTAAAAACAAGTAACATGAAGCAATGGAGGCAACACTTACATACATTTCACTGATGAATTTATCAAAATCTTGCCATTTTCATCATTGATGAAAACAGAAATCAAAATCCCAGCACCACAATATACAAGAATTGCAGCAAAAATGGAAGTGTTTATTATAGTTGTTTAATTCTTCTGGGTGACTCTACTCTCTGAGAAGGTCTTCTCCAAAATCCAGTGCCATAGAATCTTTGCCACATCTCTTTTTCCAGTTCCACCACCGCTTTCTCGGCTTCTTCAGAGCGCTTCACGTCCGGGAAAATATCCTCCACACAAATTTGCTTATCACCCAGGTGGTTCTTCGGCTGAATCAACCCCTTCTTCTTCAACTTACGCCGCCGTTTCAGGCGGAGAGCGCGGCGGCATAGCCCTACGGGTACCTTGTAAAATGCTAAAACTAGAAGGTTTGCTACGGAACAAGGACAACAACAACAAATAGCAGCACACTCGGCTGTCGTACCCCCACAAAACTCCCCAAATTTGGCACTGTTCCTGGAGCTTCCGCCGCCGTCGACAGTGGAGGAGCGGAAGGAGTTGGAAGAAGAACGGCTTTGCAGCAGGGGTTGCCGCCGCTGGACGGACATTGGGGTCCTAAAAATGATCTCGCCAGACCTTAATGAACAGTGAAAAGAAAGGAATTGTCTGCAGTGAACAGAATCGGTCACGATTTTTGTTTTCAACAACGGAACTGTAGAATTCTAAAAGAAACAAAAATGAAAATTGGATACTTTTCTAAAGAATTCGGTTAAAATAATGATAAAACGATGAGAGAAAGAAGCAACTTTTTCTTGGAAACCGCCGCCCCCAAAACCAAGATTTGACTAGACTCCTTTTCTCCTGTTTGAAGAAACAGAAACTTGGAAAAAATGGGAAATGAAAATGAAACTTTATGTTCTTTAACAAATTATGAAACTGGGTTCAGATTGCAAGAATCAAACGTGGGACTGGAATTCTAGGGTTGATGATGGATGGGAAACCAATGCTATAAAATCTGGGCAGACGAAAGATAACGAATTCCAGTGGAGGAGTTTCTAATATAATTGAAGGGTGTTAAATCAAGAAATATATTTGAATATATTTGAAAGGGTGTAAATATATAAGGAAAAGGTGATTTTTAGGAAAAAAATTTAAGGTAAGATGAAGAAGAAGACAAAATGAAAGCCGTATTTGATTTTATGCGAGTAGGATTTCACAAGGAACTACTTCGTATTTATCTTAGATGATATAATATATTTGGGTAAACTACAGTTTAGTACTTAAACTCAGTTTTAGTTTGTTTTAGCAACTAAATGTTTATTTTTAAAAAAATCATACCTGACGTTTAATTTTTGTTTCATTTTAGTACTTCATAGTTAAAAACTTAACGAATGGGCTAACGTGACATAGCTCTGATGGATGGAAGACCAATCCAAATGGCGGACCACGAGAGAATGACGAGTTGACCAGCAGTCCAGTTTCAAGCCCATCGGACGGTGGACCATCGAGATCGGATGATGAAGAAATCTAAGAGTTCATCATCGATTTGGGGAGATTGAGGCGTCTCTCGGTGAAACAACGGTCAAAATCGCGTTCAGGTGGTCGAAAAGGTGTTGGTTAGAAAGTTTGGGCTTCATCGACCGACAGAAACAATGGCCAGCGACCGACAAGCCCGTCCGTTAAGTTTTTAATGGTGGGGTACTAAAATGAACAAAAACTAAACGTTTGGTATGATTTTGAAAAAAATTAAAAGTTAAGGTACTAAAATGGATCAAATTTGTTAGTTTAGGTACTAAACACATAACTTACCTAATATATTTTCGGGTTAAATATGTGCTTAGTACCTAAACTATTACTTTTTCATTTTGGTATCCAAACTTATTTTTCAAAATTATACTTAATGTGTAATTTAGGTTTCCTTTTGATATCTCGTCGTTAAAAACTTAATTGTAATGTTGACGTATCACCATAAGGTAATGTCACGCCATCATTGAAAAAATTTAAAAAATATCACGTCAACAGTTTTATTAATTTTTTAACTATGGAGTATCAAACTGAAACTGAAACTAAACATTAAGTATAATTTAAAAAATAAAATTTGAATACTAAAACAAAACAAAAGTAATAGCTTAGATACTACACACGTAGTTTATCCTATACTTTTTGGGGTTTTGAAAGAGATTTGAGAGTCAAACAACAACGGAAGAACGGGGCAGCAGCCGAAGGAAGATAAATGTGAAAGAATTGCATTAATCGACCCCACGGGGGTGTGTCGGTGTGTCCATTTGTGCTAAGGTGATTTATTTATTTATTTATTTATTTTTCTGGTGAAAACTGATGGATTAGAAACAAATAAATTCATCTGATCTAACTAATTAATCATTATAATTGTTTGTTGAAATTTTAAGTATTTGATGAATTGAACGAACAAATGATCTCAATGGTAAAAAAGTTGTTATTTCTTGATGTATCGAGTTCAAACATCATGAATGCTAGGGGTGTAAGCATTTAATGCCAAATTGTTGAAAATTATCTTTAAACATATATTACCTTGTATTTACCCATATTAAGATAAAAAAAATATTTGATGATTTTTGTTAGGATAAACTACATGTAAACTAGTATCTCAACTATCACTATTTGTTTTGTTTTGGTTATCTAATTATTTTATATTTCAAAATTATATCTAATGTTACGTTTTGATTTTATTTTGGTCACATATGTTATCATAAAATAATGTCACATCATCATCGTAATTTTCTTAAAAAATGTCATGTTAGAAGTTCTGTTAATCTTTTAATAGCGAGTTATCAAAATGAAACTAAAATGAAACGTTATGTATGATTTTGAAAAAAAACTAGCTGGATGATTAGAATGGAACAAAAATTATAGTTAGGGTACTAAACATGTAGTTTACCCATTTTGTATTGTCTTTATGATTCATTTAATTTAATAAAATTGTTTTTATATTAACGTATGGGAAATAAAGAAAATTCAATAATTGTAATTTCTTTCATACTAATCAAATGTTTAATATTCTAATTTAGTTTTTTTTTTAAATTCATTGAACCATCGGATTGGGCCCGAGTCACAAAATTGAATTTTTTCTGGTACCCGAATACCCAATTAGGGATTTTTTTATATATAAAATAATATTATATTATTTAAATGTTTAGATATTGCTAGCATTGGAGAATATGGAAGAAAGTTAGTCTTCAATTTCATGTTTAGATATTTAAATGGTTATATTTTAAAACATACCTAATACATTGTAACGATTGTATACTTTAAATACTTAATATAAAAATGCAATATTTAACTTCAGAGCAATCAACAATTATCATTGATGAAACAAGTGAAATTCCGGATGTCACATATGAAGAACAATTCCCATAGGTCATTAGTCCCAAACTTTGGTAAGCTATTAAATTTTAGTTATATTTTCATTGATGAAAGTTTTACTTGATATTTTCATTGATGAAAGTTTTACTTGATATTTATTATGATAAAAGTTTAGTTATGTTTTCATTTTGCATTTTCTTAAGATATTGGTTGTTGTAAACTTATAGTTTATTTATATCTAATAAAAGAATTGCTTGTAGGAAAGTAGAATGACAAATGAAGAAGTGTAACCATGATCATGATTTAAGTATCAAAATATCTACTCATATATTTAGCTATGAACTTTTATGTTTTATTTATATTATGGATTATTAGATTTTGTATTTCGAACTTTTAAATTTTATGTTTGGATGCTGGACTATGTAATTCGAAGTTTTGAACATTTAAATGTGTGTGTGTTTTTTTAATTAATAATTTGAAGAAAAACTCGGGTATCTGAGTACCCGAAATACGGGTACCCACAAAATCCGGGTACCTGGTAACATCCGGGTCGGGACACAGGCTGAAAAATCAATTACTCGAAGATTTGGGTACTCGAAAACCCAAGTACCCGGATTTGCACACCCCTAATATCTATAGATGTATTTTTTTTGCAGATGTATCGAATCTAAAGTCTAACCCATAAGAATTTGTTAAGCGATTTAAGTGGTTAAATGAAATGTTATTCTTTTAGAGGTTTTAAGTTCGAGCAGTTTTATTTGCAGGATGTGTACATTGTTAATGACTAAGAAAGATTCTAAACAAATATTACATTAGAATCACAAAAACTGAAATTTCAAAAATTTGTCTTATGATATAAAATCTTATATCCATCTTTAGTAATCACTCACACACAAAAAATTATTGTCATAACTTTCATTCATATGAAACAAAACCCTTCAAATGGCCTATTCTCAAAAAAAAAAAAAAAATCTCCATAATCAATCAAAAAAGAGTTTTCTATCACAGAAACATCAGTGAAATCGAAATATTTATGATGTCTGATGCAGATAGAGACTGTAACTGGACGGAAAATTCTAGTACTCCGACATCATGTGAAAGCTTATTTGGAAATCACAACAAAATATTAGTGGTAAGTTTAATGTTGTTAACAATTTGGATTTACCGTTCACATTAATAACATACAAGGACTAATTTGCATACTTGGTCGTAGTATAGGGATTAAAGTACAAATTTGACCTATATATCTTTATAATATTTACATACTTAATAAAGCATATCTTGTATTTTGGATTAGGGGATGGTGTGGAAGTGTCTGCATTCATGAGAATTTTATGAGAATAATACTTGTACTTAACGGTAGAAATAATATTTTTAAAAATATTTGAAAGTAATATATATTTTTGGAATAAGTAGATAAATGTAGGCTTTGATGGGCAGGTAATCTAAACGGAAAAAAATTAAAGAAATATAGGTGTTGGAAAATTAATTTGGGATCTAAATGATTTGTTATAGTGTTTTTAAAATTTTTCATGTCCTCATGTGATAATATTTCCCATGTATGATTTGTTCAATGAGTTCATACCTTTTTACCAAAAAATAAAAAACTAAGTTTTTTCAAGTGTTTAAATGTGATCTTTTTTTTACAAGATAGAAATTGTAACACTCTCAGACCGATGCGGGTGACCCGATCCGATTCGAGGTATAACATTAGGGCCACCGGAGCGATCCGGACTGAAAATCCTGGAAATTTTAAAATTTTCATTAATCCATTTAAAACTATAAAATAATTTATAGATAAAATACAAGTTCAGAACATCATTTATATATTAAAAGTAGAATTCAACAATATCCAATAATAAAACAAGTTTCAGACTCTAATATAAAAACAAAATACAACCTACATGTCCCCTAGTCACATGCATCATACTCCGCAAGCAACGTCAGTGGAACTTCTCTACTGATGTCGGTAACAGCACAAGATCAAACTCTTTAACCTGAAATGGTAATTAACAGAGTGAGCTTTGGAAAGCTCAGTAATACAGAACTACCAGATGAATGCAATAGGTCCTCAGGTATTTGGTAAAGCATAATTTTCTTTAGTGGGACAGACATCATCAGATTCTATCAATGATTTCAGATTCTATTAGTCTTCAGTTACAAACAGGGATTTACAGTCCGACGAAAGTATTTAGAGGGACATATTCAGAAGATTAAATTTGGGAATCTAGTATGTTCCAACAAAACAGAGAAATGCGTACAGATCCTTTAAAAACATTAGTAGTTTAAAACATATTTTAAAACTACAGTAATACCTTCCAACCAAACACCTATATGTAGTTTCCCCAAAACTGCATCCATAAGGACTTACCCTAAGCACACAACAAAGGAGCCACCTTAAGGGAGTACCTTGGGGCCTATGGCCTACCCAAGGGTCTCCTTAGGTCCATAAGGAATTACCAGCTTGATTAGAGCTGAAGCTCCATACTCCAGAATCCGAACCATACAGTATCCAGTAGAAATCAGATTGAACAATAACTTTAATATCAAAATCATGATCCAATATAATGTTGTAAAAATGACAACGTAGTTATTTAAATCACATAAATGCCCTCCATCCGTACACCAAAATACAATCCCCATACTAAGGGAGTGCCTGGGGCCTTAGAGCATACCAAGGAATACCTTAGGTCCATAAGGAATTACCAGCTTGATTAGAGCTAAACCTCCATACTCCAGAATCCTACCCTGACAGTGTCCCAATAAAACAATTCAAGTATTAACCAATAGATTTCATGATCCATAAATCAGAAATGATTGTATTTTCCAGTGAAAACATGTACCAAAGAGCACATATCACATAGCCATAATTTATAAATAGTAAATCAATACATCAGTAAATCAGAATATCGAACAATTAAAAGATTCAGTAAAACAATAACTTCAATAAATCACATTTCAGGACAGATGAAAACAATTATATAGCACATATGGAACACACTAGAGGATTCAGTTATTTTTCAGATGTACTTGATATTTATCAGGTAAGGAACCATAAAACTTTTGTAAATTGATAGGGTTTCAGGAACAAAATTCCTATAACAAGGGGGTTGATAACTAACAGATTCATCAGTTATTCGATAAGTGATTTATCAAGATCATATAGTATTAAGATATTTTTCAGAGGCACTAAGTAACCGGAAAGGTATTCAAAATCTTTTACATCATAGTTACTTAAGATTTCAGATATGACAGGAGTGATTCCATTATTCAGGAAATCACAGACATTTTAGACATTTTGGTTTCTTGAAGAAATCTTAGTAATTTAACCCAATGAGAGTGAAACAACAATTTATATTATTTAGGATTTAAATCAAATTATCATGATTTCGAGTTCAATTAAACTATCCAATCCCAACATTGCGATACTTGCCAGTCATTAAGACAGAGGTACTTCACCATTATTCACTTCTTAATATTGATTGCTCTAGTTGAACTGACCACCTTCAGATTCATGGTTGAATGGATCTTAGGGAGACGAACATGTAGTCAAATGATATTTATTGCATTTATGTATTGCAACGGTATCAAGAAATGTTAATGTGCTTGATTTAGAGTTTCTAACCCTTATGAACGTTACAACATATAAGTTCATCAGTATTTCCAGACTTATCTAAGTCATCCACTTAATTCTAGGTCATAGAGGGTACTTAGGTCATTTAGTATTCAAGTTTATCCTGGTCATTTTAGAGTTTCCAGAGTAATTCGATCGCTTCAATGATTCATATACATACAATACTTATATTCAATTCAACTTTGTCATATAATATAGTCATTTCGAGTAATTCATACATGTAAAGTACTTTCAGTAATTTAGCCTCCGGGTGTTCACTCAAAAAGTAGAAATTTTAGGCCATTTTGGTATTCAAGGGTGATTTATTCATATCGGAGCTTGGGGTATTCATTCATTCCATGGATTGGAGGTAATTTGGGTCATTTTACATTTCAGAGATATTTTGGTCATTTTCTTTAATCCAGTCTTTCCGTTTAATTCAATTTTTTCCTAACAATTCAAACATAAATAGTACTTCCGATGTTTTAGCCTTTAGGTGTTTGCTGATAAATCAATAATTCAAGGTCTTGTACCTTCTCTGATGTTAAGATTTGATTATCAGTGACTTTCCAAACATATCAGGAATTTAACAGGTGCATTAGTAGTTTATCAGATTAAATACAAATTCTTAGGGTACTTTCACTATCAGGGTTAGTCCAGACAATTTTTACCTCATAGGGGTAATTTCATAATTTCTTAACCAGGTGATTCCAATATTAAAACTTTTAACGAAAATAATTAGAATTTGAAGATTATGAGGTTGATTACTTTATCGGTTAATCACTGAACCTGAAATTATTTCTTATCAGTCTTATAGTGTCCTATACGTGTAATCCGAGTCTTATTCAGTTTAATTACCTTCCATCGCATTTGGATCGAGTTTGGAAATATATTAATTACACTAATATAACCAAACATATTCATTTATGCATTAACCAATGCCAACATGCTCCATAAAACATACATAAGGTAGTAATATATTACCTCGATTTTTGAGCCATAATGGTTAACCAATTAAACTCCATTTGATCACCCTAGAACTTTAATTCCATATCTCATAATGTCTCAGATACATGGCAAAACCAATTACATTAGAAACAAAACTTAAACGTGAAAATTCGTATTGAATTGGGATATAAATGTTGAAAAATAGCTTACTGGATTTGAATTTGGAGAAACAGACTTATGATTCAGACTCAGGACGTCGAAAAACATTAAATTTGACTTTTTGGTCAAATTCAAAATCAACGCTGGTCAAAGTTAAAGTCAACTTTGGTTAAAGTCAACAAGTTGACTCTATTCGAGTTGAATCAATCGGATTGACTCAATGAGTTGAAGAGTTGACTCATTTGGATCAAACAGACCCGGTTTAGACCAGTTTGGGCCAGTTCGGTCCACCTGGACTGTTCTAGAAGGCTCCTAGACCAACAGAAGAGCCCCACGCACACTGCCGGCGCATGGAGGCGCATGGAGCCCCACACCACCTCATTTTTTGTTTTCAACCCAAATCAGATCAAAAGGTAACCGATAGAACATTAAATAATGGAGAAAAACGGATGGAGGCTCACCCTTAACAGCGGTTGTTGGAGGATCGATGATGGGGAGACAAAGACGACTAGGTTTTGATCGAGAAGGCTCAAGGAACTTAATGGGAGGGGAGGTGTGGCAAACTGATGCTTATTTCAGCTTGAAATCGACAGAACCTGAGAGAGAGCATGGGTTTTGTAATACCTCAAATTTTGACTAGTGGCCAAAATGCAATTTTTGAAAGTTTAGTGGCCAAAGTATAAACTTTGGGAAAATTTATAGACCAAACTATAAATTTCAAAAGTTATGTAATCCCCCCATAAATGAACAATTTTCCCTTGAGAATTACGTTTTCATGGGAGTTAGATTCTTCGTACATATTTTATATTAAAATATATAAAGCGATAAAGTTCGGGAAAAATCCGAATAATCGGATCAAATCAAATTTTCAGGTAATTTTGAAGGATGATGAAACAAGGTTAAAAATTTCATTTCCATGACTTATATTTGTAGGATTTAATATAAACCGTTGGATTTAAGATAGTTTTCTATAATCAATTTGGATAGTTTTCTATAATCAATTTGGACCGTTGGATGAAAAATGGTTAGATTGTAATTTTGGAAAATTCGAAGGGCAAAGTTGGTAACTACTAACTCATTGGTTTATTTGTTACCATTGGATGAACAAATTGATATGTGGAAAGTTATTATGCCTTGGATTTCAAGGGTAAAATGATCATTTTGCAGTAAATGAATTTTTAATTAATTATATCATTAAAGGATGACAAATTAGGCTTAGACTTTTATTTTGGAAAAATCAAGAATTTGCTTCATCTTTCTCCATTGTGGCCGTGAGTTTCATAAGGTAAGGGAAGAAACAATCTTTTGATTTTTCAAGCTAATTTCTTAGGAATTTGGATGAAAACATGAAATACAAAGTTGTTCTCCATGAAATTCTCTATCATTTGGTACCATTATTTCATGTTTTCCATTCTTAGAACATTGAATTTTTGAAATTGATGGATGAAGGGGATGTAAGGTTTTGATGAACCAGTTCAGACTGAGAGATCTACTGCTGCTTCCCAGAAAGGAAAAGAAAAGGCTAAGATCAAGCGACCAACATGATATGCTTCTTAAACTGAATTTCATACACCAAACAAAGTTTACAATATCAGAACTGATGCAGGTCGAGATGATCCAGAAATCATTACAGGTACATTTTATCTTTATGGAAAACCTGTGTTTGTTTTAATTAATCCTGGTTCTATGCATTCATACATGAGCACTAAGTTATTTAATGTGAGATGAATTCAGCTAGAACCAATATGCAATGATATAATAGCAACTAATCCTTTAGGCCATAGTGCTCGAGTGAATTATATATATAGAGATTGAATGTTAATGATTCAAGGTATTAAGTTTCCGACGAATCTGATGAAATTACCTTTTGAGAAATTTGAGATAATTTTGGGCATGGATTGACTTTCCCCCTATCATGTCGTGGTGGAATGTTGATTAAAGAGGTTAATTCTTAAAGACTCGAAGGGTGCTGAAATCATAGTGTTTGGTGAAATTGTTATTACAAGGTTTTCAGGATTTCTTAGTCAATGTAGTAGACACTCAAGTTAGATGAAATAAATTGGAGGATATTCCAACTATTCGGGAGTATCAAGATATATTTCCAGATGAGCTACCAGGTTTACCATAGGATTGTGAAGTGGAATTTAAGATAGAGGTGTTACCTGGTACTGCGCCTATTTCGATGGCCCCGTACAGAATGGATCTAACTGAGTTACTGGAATTAAAGGCTTAATTGTAAGAATTGTTAGATCGGGGTTTTATAAGGCTGAATGTGTCACCATGGGTGTACCTGTATTATTTGTGAAAAAGGACGGTTCTATGCGATTATGCATAGATTATCGTCAACTGAATAAGGTAACAGTGAAGAACAAATATCATCTTCCAAGGATTGACGATCTTTTTGATCAGTTGAAAGGTGCATCGGAGTTCTCTAATATCGATCTTCGATCGGGTTATCATCAACTAAATATTAAAGAAGAAGATATTCCTAAAACGGTTTTCAGGACTTCAGTACGGTCATTACGAGTTCATGGTGATGCCATTTGGAATAACTAATGCTCTTACAACATTCATGAATTTGATGAATCGAGTGTTTCAACCATTTTTGGACCAGTTCGTAGTTTTATTCATTGACGATATTTTGGTCTACTCTAAGACAAGATAAGATCATGATGCTCATCTTCGTATTTTTCTTCAGATACTTCGGGATAAAAAAACTGTATGCTAAGTTTTCAAAGTGTGAATTCTGGTTGTCAGAAGTTGCTTTTTTTGGACATGTTGTTTCAGCAGAAGGAATAATAGTAGATCCGAATAAAGTTCAAGCTATTATTGAGTGGAGAACTCCAAAGAACATTTATGAAGTTTGAATTTTCTTAGGACTTGCTGGTTATTATTGAAATTTCGTAAATAACTTTATGTACCATTTATTTGGACTGATAAGTGCCAAGAAAGTTTTGAGACGTTGAAGAAAATTTTTACAAAACCTCCAGTATTGGTACAACCAGAATTAGGAAATGATTATGTGATGCATCTCATAATGGTTTGGGATGTGTTTTGATGTAAGAAGGAAATGTTGTAGCTTATGCTTCAAGGCAACTTAAGACTCATGAAAGAAACTATCATACTCATGATTTGGAATTAGTTGCAATAGTGTTTGCCTTGAAGATATCGTGTCATTATCTATATGGTGAAAGATGTTACATCTACAATTATCACAAAAGTTTGAAGTATCTATTGACGTAAAAGGAGCTGAAGTTAAGGTAAAGAAGATGGATTGAGCTTTTTAAGGATTACGATGTGATCATTAATTACCACCTTGGAAAGGCTAATGTCGTATCTGATGCTTTAAGCTAGAAGACATTTTCTGCTTTACAAGCATTAGATGCTCAGTTGTTATTAAAAGGAGATGGACTGCTGATTGCAGAGTTAAGATTAAATCTTATATTATTGAAGAGAATAAAGGATCTTCAAAGAAATGATAAAAAATGCAAATCGAGAATCGAACAGGTAGAAAAAGGTAAGACTAAAGACTTTGAGGTTAAGCCTAATGGATGTTTATATTATAAAGGAAGAACTTACATTCATAATGATGAGGAATTGAAGAAAGAACTTCTCTACGAAGCGTATTATAGTCCTTTGAGACTTGTCATGACTTAAAAGGTCGATATTAGTGGCCAGATATGAAAAGGGCTATAACTGAGTTTGTTTCTAAATGTTTAACATGTCAGCAAGTAAATGCAGAACATTAAATGCCATCTAGATTGTTGCAACTTATTTCCATACCTTAGTGGAAATGGAAAAGAGTTACTATGGATTTTGTAACACGTCTTCCTTTAACACCTAATAATAAGGACTCAATTTAGGTGATTGTGGATAGATTGACTAAGTCAACATACTTTATTCCAGTTCGACCTGATTATTCTATGGATAAGTATACTAAGTTTATAATAAGGAGATTGTTTGAATGCATGGAATACTTGTCTCGATCATGTCCAACAGAGATCCAAGGTTTACCTCAAGGTTTTGGAAGTCTTTTCACAAGGTTTTAGGAACTCGACTTAACTTTAGTACTTTTTTCCATCCTCAGACAGTTGGAAAATCGGAGCATACTATTCAAATTCTGGAAGATATGTTAAGGGAATGCATCATTGAATTTAAAAGATCATGGGAAAGGTATTTTCCTTTAGCAGAGTTTGCTTATAATAATAGTTATCAGTCAAGTATTAAGATGGCACCTTATGAAGTCTTATAAGGAAGGAAGTGTCGAACTCCATTAAATTGGTTCAAACTCAAGGATTGAGATATCATTGGTCCTGATCTGATTAAAGAAGTGGAATATAAAGTGAAGATTATATAAGATAATCTTAAGATTGCAGTTGATTGACATAAATCTTATGCAGATTTAAAGAAGAAATAAATAAAATATCAAGTTAGAGACAAAATGTTTGTTAAGGTGTCGCCTTGGAAACAATTTTATAATTTGGATGAAAGGGAAAGTTAAGTCCTAGATTCATTGGTCCATATGAAATTTTGAATAAAGTTAGGCCAGTGGCTTATCAGCTTACGCTACCCCTGGAAATGGATAAAATTCATAATATGTTTCACGTGTTGATGCTTCGAAGATATCGTTCGAATACTTCGCATGTTATCACTCCGGAGGAAATTGAAATTCAACCAAATTTAACTTATAAAGAGGAACCGGTGAATATACTAGACCATGGAGTGTAATATCCCAAAAACTGGATTAGTGACTAAAATGAAAGTTTTTGGAATTTTGTGATTAAATTGGGAAAAATTGAAAAGTGTAGGGACTTAATTATAATTATTTGGCTTGGATTGATTAGTTAAGATGGAAAGAAAGAAGGTTAAAATGGTCATTTAGAAAGAAAGATTTTTATCTTTTCTTTATGGGCTATAAATCACATAGGATAAGGGAGGAAAGAAAATAGAAAAGTTTGGAGACTTTGGTTCAGCCTTCCTCTTCTCCTCTTTTCGTGGCTCCATTGATAAGGTAAGTTGGTTTCAAGTTGGTTAATTCTCTCATTTTAAAGTTGGTTTTGATTCTTATAGTGATAGAAAAGCTTAAGAAAAGCTTAATTTAGCTTTAAATCAAAGAATGAAAGAGTTATGAGAGATTAAAGATTTAGAGTTTTTGAATAAAAACTTGGAATATGATTGATAAGTAGAATTGGAAGTTAATTTTGACTTGTTAATGGTTAAATTAGAAGATATGAAGTGTTATAAGTGGATTTGTACCATGTTTTAAATTTGGTGTAATTCTTGAATTACATATGGAAGATAGGATTTTGAGGTTAAAGATGTAATTAATGAGTAGAAATGCATTTAAATATGTGTATTTGAGTTTAGTATATGAAAGGGGATGGAATATGAAGTATTGAAGTTGAATAGAATGAATTTTCGTTCTTAAAATTGATTTCTGGGCAAGGGTGTATTGGTACTCATTCAACAGGTACCGATACCTTAAGAGTAAAATCTGGCTTGAAATGGAAAATTTCGAATCTAACTTGGGTATCGATACCTAAGAAGTGTATCGATACACCAGTTAAGGAATGTATCGATACCCTATAGAGTGTATCGATACCTACGTTAAACAAGAAATGAAATTAGCCTTTCTTTTAGTCTAAGAAATGAAAGATTAGAGTATATCAATTAAAATACTGATATAAATCCATGTCCGATTATGTAGATATCAATCGAAAGTAAGTCCAGATCAGTCTATAAGTATTGGGCATTGAAGAAAGATCAGAGAACGATATTGATTAGTGAGGTGAGTGCATATTAGTTATACGATGTGTGTTATTGATTATTGCATATGTTAAATGGTATGTGTGAATATATGTTTATATGATACATGTTAAGTGTCCATGATATATGTGAACACATGATGATATAAACTATATGATATGACATTGTGAACATATGAGAAAATATAAGAGATAATGTGTTATGTGGTATATGTGATATATGTGATTTATGGAAAACATATGTGAACAAGAGATGGCAATGATATACATGTCATATGAACATAAGAGAAGTGTTATAAGCTAAGTGATATATGAATATGAAATCATATGAAAAGTGATATGTACATGTGAATGTGTGAAATTATATAAGTAATAATAATGCCCATGTTATGTGTCATGAGGGCTAGAGGTATAGTTGGCATGCCAAGAGTTGAGGGTTACCTATGTCCTTCGGGACATATGGACAATTACCTATGCTCTTTGGAACATATGGATAGCGGTCCTTCGGGACAAATTTCACATGCCCTTAGTGGGATCCCATACGAGCTGTGGTGACATCATAGTGCACAACCTCAATGTACTCGCATATATTTAGTTCTCACATGTGTACATGGGCTATCTAAAAGATATTATATGAGTAAATTTTTATGTGATGTTATGTGTTTGTTTGGTGATATGATATGATGTATATAAATGATAAGTATATGATTGTACGATAAAAAGGAATTAATGATAATAATATGATAATGATAGGAATGAAGATAATTATATGCATGTGTGGATTTGATGTATGAACGAATATATGCTTGTGTATGATATGGAAGTAATAAGAAAGTAGATGGTAAAATATGTGCATATGTGTATAGGTTACAAGAAAGAATATATATTTTCGCATGATATGATGACATTAGTTATTCATGCATTCATTGTTAGGAGTTATATTTTACAATATATATTTTACATCACTTAGCGTGTGAGTGTTTCATACATAGCTTCCGGAAAGCGAAAAGAGAAGCTGAGAGGAGCAATACAAGTCAACATCTCCTTTACAAAGTTCATATCAGGAAAGAAATGTATATGATTATGTATTTTGTTATATTGAATATAGTTGGCATGTACTAATAGAATTGAGTTGATTTTTTCTCTAATATGTTTTGTAAAACCAATTGATTTTAAGTAAATGAAAAGTAATCATTTTCTTGAATTATGAATTTGGATTTTAGTCATTTGTAAAGAAAAGGTTTGAAAAGTCAATGTGACACCTCGGACTCAGATCTGGGTCGGATACGGGTTGGGGGTGTTACATGGAGTCAAAGTGATGTGATCCCAATCAGCCCTAACTTTCTTCTTGATCTGATTAAATCATTGAAGTTCACCAAGGCTGATTCAAAGGGAGTTCTACCTTACTTCATCCTATACCTACTCATTTATGCACTATATTTTATCATATGTTTGTATTTACCTCTTAGGATATGCTTATCATATAATATCATTCATTGCATGAATTTGCATGAGTATTATTAGTTGCAGGACATTCATTGCATTTAATAAGTATGTTGTTCATTCAAGCATGCATTGCATTTAAAGCATCTAGTTCATTTAGGGAAGTAGTTCAGTTATGCATATTTAGATCATTTAGTAAGCTACTTCATTCATGTATCTAGTTCATTGAATAAAGTTAGTTCATTGAATAATTTTAGTTCATTAATCAAACTAACTCTTAATTGTTTCATGCATATTTTCAATTAAAGATTGAATAAAGTTCACCTTTGTGTCTAGGTGTATGAGAGAAGTTGAATGGTTTCAACAGATGCAAGAATATCAGTTAGAATGTCTTCTAATTCTTGATGCGATACATATGTTTTTGGGCCCCGAAATTAATTGGACATTATTAATCTATCTCTTAGCTTTCCAACTCCTTTTTAATCACCTCAATTCGATATCGGGAGCTTGAGATATGATCGATTTACTGAAGATAGTGCAGGCTGGAATTTTCATTACGGGAATTTCATGCATGAATGATTTGGATGAGTTTGAGCCAAGGAAGAGTCCTTTCATCTTCTACCAAGAGACAAGCCATTTAAGGTCATCTTTATTCACCTAATTCAAAGCATTCAAGGCTGATTTAATCATTCAAACCAAGGGCTGTTCATATTCTTGGAAAGACAATGCATTCAATCCTTCATAATTCACCTATTCAAGTCTTACTTATCATTCTTTGAAGGCTATTCACATGCTACCAAGGAACAAGCAATGAAGGCTGATTTTATTTCATTTAATCATCAAATTAAGTGATAAAATCAGCAAGGAATTTGAAGAGACAAGCTGATTTGGACATGTAGGATATCCACATTCATCATATGACTTTATTTAACCTATTTTCTTCCTTTTGCAAGCAAAGCAATGCAGCCCAAGAGTCACCCCTCCTTCTTGGACGAAATTAAGGCCATATTCAGCTTCAAATTATCTAGATTCATCCCCAAAATGATCTAGAATATTCATCCAACTTTGAACATAAGAAAACAAAGCATTCAAGTTCATTTTATTGCTAAATTGATGAGAATATTATCATATTTTGAGTCTTTTCATATTCTTCTTAGAAATACTATAAATAGGCACCTTTGGGATCATTTGTAGACACACAATTTGATTTATGAAAATACTTTGAAAGATTGCTTTCATTTAGTTCTTGGATTAGAACTCTATCGGTTTTTTATCGGTCTTGAAGCCTTCATCCATTTCATCTTGTTATAGAGTTGGTTTGTAGCTCTACTATAGCTAGTGGGTCACGTTCCACCCTCTATCACTTCGATTCCATCTTTATTATATTGTTGGTTCCTAACTCATATATAGTTAGAGCATCACAATCCATCCTTTGAATTACTATCATTCTCCACGCCAACCACAAACACCCATCACCATTTTTGTTACATCCATTCAACCACAATCACCACCACACTTCTTCCATATACAATCCACTTCAACTTTACTCTATCATTTCCATTACTTTTATACATATATATATATATATACATATTTCCATTCTTATAACGTTGTTTGTACATTTTCAGTCTTCAATCAAAGCACTGCGAAGTTCTTACTAGAATCACGATCGGGCATTCTCATATATGAATCGAAACACATAACCAAGATCATATCACAAAGAACTCATAAACAAGACGGTTCATTTAGTCAAGGTTCTTTGCAGAAATCACAAAGTCGAGGAAGCTACGTGGGAAAAAGAAGAAGATATGAGAAAGCGGTTTCCACATCTTTTTGTATTAGATACGTGTTGAAAATTTGAGGATGAATTTTATTAAGGGGAGAATTGTAATACCCCAAATTTTGACTAGTGACCAAAATGTAATTTTTGAAAGTTTAATAGACAAAGTATAAACTTTGAAAAAGTTCAGATACCAAAGTGTAATTTTAAAAAGTTATGTAATTCGGCCCCGTAAATGAATTGTTTAACCTTGAGAATGACATTTTCGTGGGAGTCAAATTTTTCGTATGAATTTTATATTAAAAGCTATAAAGCGATAAAGTTCGGGAAAAATCTGGATAATTGGATCGAATCGAATTTTCAGGAAATTTTGAAGGATGATGAAGCAAGGTTAAAAATTTCATTTCCATGACTTAAATTTGTAGGATTTAATATAATCCGTTGGATTTAAGATAGTTTTCTATAATCAATTTGAACCATTGGATGAAAAATGGTTAAATTGTAATTTTGGAAAATTCGAAGAGAAAAGTTGGTAACTACTAACTCATTGGTTTATTTTTGACCATTGGATGAAGAAATTGACATGTGGCAAGTTATGGAGCCTTGGATTTCAAGGGTAAAATGGTCATTTTTCAATAAATGAATTTTTAATTAATTATATCATTAAAAGATGACAAATTAGGCTTAGATTTTTATTTTGGAAAACTCAAGAATTTGCTTCATCTTTCTCCACCGTGGCTGTGAGTTTCATAAGGTAAGATAAGAAACACTCTTTTGATTTTTCAAGCTAATTTCTTAGAAATTTGGATGAAAACATGAAATACAAAGTTGTTCTCCATGAAATTATCTATTATTTTGTACCAGTATTTCATGTTTTCCATTCTTAGAACATTGAATTTTTGAAATTGATGGATGAAGTGGATGTAAAGTTTTGATGAACTAAGGCTTGATTATGGTGTAGTTGATGTTGGAGAATCATTTTCATGCTTGTATGATGATTTAAACTACATGGAATTTCATGTAGTGATATTTGGCCATTAGGGTTAATTTAGGAATAAATTGTTTGAATTGAAATTGATATGGACTTGATTGTAAATGATTGGAAATGATGTTTAGAAGTTGAATTCATGCTTGAATCAAGTTGGAAAGTTGGTTTTAGGTGACCTTTCATATTCGACCAATGGGGAAATAATTGGAAAAAAAGTTTGGAAAAATTATTTGAGGTTAGATATGATGGATGGGTGGTTTAAAGCTGGAATGTTTGGGATTGATTTGAATAAAGTAAAAATGGTGAAGAATCAAGATGCAAGTAGTAAGTATTGATGAAGAAATTAAGGATGCAAAATAATGAAAACAATTTAGATTTTTGAAACTAGCAGTAAGTTTCAGAAATCACCATAAATTATATAAAAATGATTAGTATGAGATTTTTATATCGTTATTTTCGTATACCAATGTAGTTTATTTTAAAAGAAATGGGGATTCTTGTTGAATTGTATAATGAAATTTATGAACTTTTGATCGATGATAGGTATGAAAACAGGACAACAGATTCTGCTCAAAAAAGATTCTAGAAATTGGATTAGAAAATTCATTATAATTTTTACAAGTTGAATTAGAAGAATTAATTTATATGGTTAGATTCGTATTCGAGTATAGTTTCCAAAGGAATAAATGGAATTAATTATAGTGTGTATATCAATACAGAATAATGATTCCTTATGGATAGTGCAAGTTTTCAGAATATGGAAATTTTAGAATTAAAGCAGAAATGGATTTAGAATTGAATAAGTATCAATAGAATTTTATTACTAAGTTGTGCCTATGTTAGTATGATACTAATCTATATTTTGAAATTGGTATGTGATGGATAAATAATGCTTGTGTAGATCGTGATAAAATGCAAGTTCAAAGCGATTCAAAATCAAAGGAAAAAGTTAAAGAGTAAAGGAATATGTCACACCCCCGACCCGTACCCAACCCGGATACGAATTTGAGGTGTAACATTAACTTTTCAATGATTTGACTCTTTGTAAATCAGATTAAAAGATTGAATTTTACTGGCGAAGCCCTCATTAACACGAGTTGAAATTGAAATTAATATTAGACATAAAAAACAAATATTTAATATATTTACATAAACTTTAATTAGTATAGTTACAAAACAGATCAGATCATTTGCGATTTAAACATTTGTAGTACATGCCAACAAAATTTCAAAATAACAAAATCACCTACTGTTCAAATCGGTCTAATCTGATCTTCTTCAAAGGGTATGATGTCCTGATCTAGCTTTACTATGCTGACTTCTTTGAACCTACGTGTGAAAACACTCACACGCTAAGTCTTTGACTTAGTGAGGCATAAATGAGCATAATAAAACATTAAAACATTTATTTAAATATTTCAGGAGAACTTTGAATACGAAAAACAAGATACATTTCATAAAAAATAACCTATGCTGTTATGCATTGTTCAATTCATATTAACTTGTTTAAATAGCCCAACTCATACACTGAGACTTCAAGGTATGTGAGTACTTTGAGGTTGTGCACTACAATTGCAGTCAAAATTTCCGCGTAGAATTTTGCATCGAAGTGCCACGTAGAATATGCACCAAAGTGTCGCGTAGATTTGTCCTGAAGGACTACATAGAATTGTCCCGAAAGACCGTGTAGAATTGTCCCAAAGGACCGCATAGAATCCCTCATCTCTTGGCATGCCAATTATACCTCTAATTCTCATAGAACATACTTTGGGCTTTAACCATATAAATATTTCACATAGCATTATTCAAATTATCATTTATTCACATAGAACATATACTCATAGTAATGAAATCAAAACAGTACTTTTGAAATACGATTTAGGTAAAACCATAAAAATCAACATAAATAACTATTCAAAATTCTATTTTAGATCAAAATCATTGTAAGTCGACTCATCACAAGTCTTCTTCCCTCGTATTAATACATTAAAGTAGTATGCACTCACCTTTGCCTCACTTAAGCCCTAAGCAAAATCCCTTTTCACTTTAACTCAATCTTTTTATTACGTCGATTCGTTTGATACTTGCTTTCGATCGAAATCTACACATTAACATGGCCAAAATAAATGCCTAAGATAAATTAATTGTTAACTAATCAACATTTACATAAACTAAATAAAACACCTAATTCACAATTTCAGGCTGAACAGTATCGGTACTATACACCCAGTACCGATACTTCCCTTCTATGGTACCAATACCTACCTCAATATTGATACCCAAATTGCATTCTGCAATTTCCTCTTCAATTATAGTATCAATGCCTTACTATTGGTATCGATACCCCCAATATCTATACTACCCCTTCAGTATTGATTCTGTTCATTCACTTCATATAGTATCGATACTGTTCTTCCATTACCGATACCCTTGCCCATAATTCACTTATTTTATTTCGAATTTGACCCAAAAGTCACCTAAATCTCATACTTCTAACTCCATTCATTACCTTAAACTTAATAACACTTATCACAACCAACTTACATCAATTAAATTTCCTTTAACATAAAATTTTTCACTATAACACTTAAAACAAAAAATCATACCCATTCTTCAAACATGTTCCCAATTCTTTATAATACTTCTAACACCTTATTCAGACCTTTGACAAGTCAAATATTGTTGAGTTAATCGATCTACGGAATCGGCCAAGAGGGGGGTGAATTGGCAATTAAAAATTTGTGGAAGCTTTTGCAGAAAATTTAAAGTAATTGCACAACGATTTACAGTGGTTCGACTTTCTCAAACAAAGTCTACGTCCACTACCTTAGCTATCCACACTAAGGATTTTCCAACAAATTCACTAATTTGTTCTTTCTTTTGAGGCCAAAGAGATAACCTTACAAAATCCCTCAAGAGTATACCCCAACTCTTGAGAACACTCTTTTTCCCAAAGAGAAGATTACAAATTTGCAAACTTACAAGAAAACCTCACAAGGTAAGATGTTTGCACAATTCTAGAACAAAGAAAAGAACACTCAAGGATAAATACAATTGAGTACAAAAGTGTTCTTGAAAGCAAATGAATATTGGATGAAAAATAGGCTTGAAATACTCAAACTTGAGGTTTGATGCTTTCTCTTTGATTCTCTCTTGATTCTAGTTGATTGATGTTTCTTGTTGTTGATCAATGGCTCCAGAACTTGTTTAAATACCCCTTGAATCAATTCTGAACGTTGGTGATAATTAGTGGGGATAATAGAGTCGTTTAAGTGTGAAAACAATTAATTTTTCTAGGTGGAGCGTCTCATGCATCGATGCATGATCAAGTATGCATCGGTGCATTCGTGTAAAATTCAAATATTTTGACTGTTGGAACACTTGATGCATCATGAAATGCATTCGATGTTTGAAAAATAGCCTGATGCATCGATGCATGGCTTGTGCATCGATGCATCAAATGCATTCGATGTTTTGAAAATATTCAGAGTGCATTGATGCATGGAGAGTGCATCGGTGCATGGAATGCATTCGATGTTCAATTAATTCATCGATGCATGGACTGATGCATCGGTGCATGCCTTTGAATAATTGATTTAAGGCTTGTTTTTGGTTCAAAATACTTTGTGAAAATTGTTTCAAAAATAGTTTAAGTACAAATCACAATTTTACACATTTAGTAAGGATTAAAATTGATCTTGAAAAACTTGGAGTAATAATTTGATATTCGGTTAATTGAATCGAATTTGTAAAATCATTTGTGAAATCTTAAAATTCATTTAACTTAATTTGTTATATCGAAATATCAAAAATGTTTCAACAATCTCCCCATTTTTGATATAACAAAACATTTGAATAATTTTAAGATTTGTTTAAGAAATTATTTTTGAAATCGATTTTGAAAAACTTACTCCCCCTTACTATAGCACATCTATAGCACATCTTAAATTTTCTCCCCCTTTTTGTTAAATCAAAAAGACTCTATATAAACGTTTTAAACAAGAATTTTGAAAAAACATTAGCCAATTGATTTATTAATAATAAGCTGCTAAGATCACAATCAAAAGAGAGATTAGCCATTAGTTTTCATAAACAATATTCATAATAAAATGTGAAATGGCATAATTGGTCATATATCTAATGATGCAAAATGAATAAAATTCAAACCAAATATATTAAAATTAAGTTCAAACATTCAAGCATCCAAACATCCAAACAAACATAAACATTCAAATCAAAAAGTTTAACAATCCAAGTTCTTAAAGTTTAAAACCAAATATCATCAAATAACGTTTAATCATCCATAGCGGAATCGGGAGGAGGAGGAGGATAATGAGCTCTAACTTCAAGAGTAAGAGCATCCATACGATCATGCATCTCCCTCTGAAACTCAGTAATCATAGACTCCATGGAAGCAAAACGCAGATCAAACGACTCTAGAAAAGATTGGAAATAAGGTGGCGTTTGATCATCTTGCCGAGCTGGTACTTCCTCGTCAATATCTCTCATAAGCCTTTGAAGCTCTGGATCATTATCAGCGTCAGGAGCTGGAGGAAGAGGAGGAGCACGAGAAGAACTAGGAGAAGCTCGTGAAGAACTAGCTCCCGGGGTTTGCTTACCGGGTCGAAAAGACCATAGTCCGGTGTTCTCATCCAATTTCCAATCCGATTTCTTTAAGGATGTGATATTGATTGGGTTTTGGAGCGGAATAGGATTGTCAAGGGAGACATCTAGGCCGAGTTTGATAAACAAATTGCTTAGTAGACAACCATAAGGTAGGGTTTCTACATGCTTTGAGGGAATGATGTTTATGATATCAACAAGCGCGCTAAAGACAATATGTGGAAAATTGATTTTCTTTTTGTTCTTTATACAGTGCATCCACCATAAGTCTGTAGTACGTAGTGTGGAGTACCGACCTGCGGATGGTCTAAACCACCAAGAGATCATTAAGTGAAGAAATCGATCGTGGTGAGACCTAAAGGTACTGACACTAGCATTAGGAGGATATGGATATTCCACATCTTTCTTCTCATTAAATAAACCCTCGTCATCTAAACCAAAATGAGATGCGATGGATTCAGAAGTAATAGTGATATATTGTCCTAAAAGATAGGATCTAATCGCTATAATACCGCACTGAGTTGTGTTCTGAATACAAACCGCATTGGAATAAAAGATGCGGACAAGTTGGTGAAAGACGATGGGTTGAAGAGAAAATAGTTTATCAAACTTCCATCGGCGAAGAATTGAGAGGTATTCAAATTCAAGTTTTATCATAGCTTGTAGAGAAGGAATACGCTCTTCCCTAATACGATAGGATTGGAAGGAGTTCATGTACCTAGATTACAATTCATCCCTACGGTTTTCAGGCATGTTAAAACAAGTACTAATGAGGGATGAAGGAATATTGGATGGATTTTGAGGTCTAGGAGCGGGAGGACGGTTTTGGTGAGACCGACTCGAGGATGATCTAGGGCGTTTGGGATTAGACATGGTTAGGGAAATCGGAAAAGAAATATCACCTGAAATTTAATAACACATGTATGCACAAAATTCAATCCCAAAACTCAAATGAGTCCTCAATAATTCAAGGTTCTCTAACATAATCCTAATGGGCAAAGTTTTGAAAACTATTTAAAATTAATATCATAATACGCATAGTTTTCATGAAAACAACACAATTGAATCAATAATTTTCGAAATAATAATAATAATTGTTTTTTTGAATTCGAAATTTCCAAATAATTTTGAAAAATTATGCGTTTTTGATGAAATTCGTTGTAGAAACTAGTTTAGAATCATCATATAGCCAATGCCCGATAATTATTTCAAACTAGAACTAATCTAAACTAGTCCTAAGTTCAAAAATTTAATGAAATAGAGTTTTTGTGAAAATACCTTGAAAAATTCGGATTGAGGGGAATAAGGAGATGTTTTGCGCGATTTAATGAGTGTAACAGGTTTGTAGGATGAAAAACTTGAAGAATCTGACGTTTTCCCGAAGATTTTGAGCAAAAATAGAGATTTGAGGTGAGAGGGGGATGAACGACCGAGAGTTTGTGTTTTAGGTTTTGAGAAAAATGAAGAAGATAAAGATTTTAAACCTAAAACCCGACGGATGCATCGGTGCATGGTCTTATGCATCGATGCATATTCAAGGATGCATCGATGCATTGTTAAATGCATCGGTGCATGAAACGCAAAAATGTCAAAAATCCATTTTAAACACTTAAAATGCTAAATAATTTGGCTCTAATGGTAATGGCAACTCATATATATCAAAAATTAATTATGTTCAATCAATCAAATTAATCTTCAAACTTTATTTGAACATAAAATTAATTTTTATTAAGAATCATAAACTCCCCCTAACTAATAGCAAGAATACAATCAAAAATTATTATTATAAGCATTTTTCAGTATTTATTAAAAGTGCTAAATTATTTTAAACACTAAGTGAAGATAGGTCAGTTAAACCTAATTCTCTTCTAAGTGTCCAAAATCTTTCTTTATCTAAGGGTTTTGTAAAAATATCCGCTAATTGGTGCAAAGTATCAACAAATTCTAGAACTACATCTTCCTTAGTGACATGGTCTCTAATGAAGTGATGTCTTATTTCAATGTGTTTAGTTCTAGAGTGTTGGATGGGATTTTTAGTGAGAAAATAGCACTAGTATTGTCACACTTGATAGGAATAGTACCTACTTCAATTCCATAATCAAAAAGTTGTTGTTTCATCCATAAACTTGTGCAAACAACTACCAGCTGAAATGTATTCGGCTTCAGTGGTAGATAATGCAACACAATTTTGTTTCTTTGAAAACCAAGAAATCAGCATATTTCCAAGGAATTGGCAAGTACGGAGGTGCTTTTCCTATCTAATTTGCATCCTCCATAATCCGCATCAGAAAAATCATGCAAGCTAAAACTAGAGTCTCTAGGATACCAAAGTCCTAAACTAGGAGTGTCCTTAAGGTATCTAAAGATTCTCTTAACAGCTAGTAAATGTGATTCCTTAGGACATGATTGAAATCTAGCACATAAGCAAACACTAAACATAATGTCCGGTCTACTTGCAGTTAGATAAAGCAAAGAGCCAATCATTGACCTATATAATTTAACATCTACACATTTACCTCCTTCATCTAAATCAAGCTTTGTTGAAGAGCTCATTGGAGTGTTATGAGGTTTCCCATTTTCCAGTCCAAACTTCTTGAGCATATCTTTGACGTACTTAGCTTGATTAATGAAGATGCCATCTTTTCTTTGCTTGATTTGGAGTCCCAAGAAAAATGAGAGCTCCCCCATCATGCTCATCTCAAACTCACTTTGCATTAGCTTAGAAAATTCTTGGCAAAGAACATCATTAGTAGAACCAAATATTATATCATCAACATAAATTTGAACTACTAATAAATCTTTACCTTTTCTCTTTAAAAACAATGTAGTGTCAACCTTTCCTTTTAAAAAACCTTTTTCAATTAAAAAATTTGACAATCTTTCATACCAAGCTCTAGGAGCTTGTTTTAAACCATAAAGAGCTTTTGTCAATTTTAAAACATGATCCGGAAAATTTGAATCTTCAAAACCTGGAGGTTGTTCCACGTACACTTCTTCTTTTATAAAACCATTTAAAAATGCACTTTTAACATCCATTTGATATAATTTAAATTCATTGAAACATGCAAATGCCAATCATTCTAATTGCTTCCATCCTAGCTACGGGAGCGTATGTTTCATCATAGTCTATGCCTTCTTCTTGAGTATAGCCTTGAGCAACAAGTCTAGCCTTGTTCCTCACTATATTACCACTTTCATCAAGTTTATTTCTAAAAACCCATATAGTACCTACAGTAGATTTATTACTAGGTCTTTCAACTAATGTCCATACTTTACTTCTCTCAAATTGATTTAATTCTTCTTGCATAGCCATAATCCAATGTTCATCTTTTAATGCTTCTTTGATGTTCTTAGGCTCTATGCATGAAATAAATGCAACATAATTACAGATATTTCTAAGAGAAGATCGAGTAGTTACCCCTTTTGATGGATCACCTATAATTTCACCATCCTTGACATAGTTGTACTCTCTTGGACAAGATACTTCCCTTTCTTTAATGGTTGGATTCTCGAGGGGATCATGAGTTTCCTCATCTTTTGTTTCTTCCTTTGATGATGATTCTCCAACGTCATGTCTAACGTCATTTGCTTGTACAATACCTACATCATCATTAACAGAAGAATCCTTCCTTGGAAGGGGATTATCATCGAAAACAACATGTATAGACTCTTCTACAACTAAAGTTCTTTTATTAAATACACGATAAGCTTTAGAATTTAAGGAATAACCCAGAAAAATTCCTTCATCACTTTTAGCATCAAATTTGCCAAGATATTCTTTACCGTTGTTTAAAACAAAACATTTACATCCAAAAGGATGAAAATAGCTAATGTTAGGCTTTTTATTTTTGAGAATTTCATATGGAGTTTTCTTTAAAATTGTCCTAATCATTACTCGATTTACAACATAACAAGCGGTATTTGTGGCTTCCGCCCAAAAATATTTTGGCAAATTATTTTCACAAAGCATGGTTCTAGCCATTTCTTCTAAAGTTCGATTTTTCCTCTCAACAACTCCATTTTGTTGAGGGGTTCTAGGTGCTGAAAAATTATGGCTAATACCATTAGAATTACAAAACTCAATGAATCCAAGATTTTCAAATTCAGTTCCATGATCACTTCTAACACTAGTGATAGAGTAACCTTTTTCATTTTGGATTATTTTTGAAAATGTGATGAAATTTTCTAATGCTTCATCTTTAGTACTTAAGAATAGAACCCAAGTGTATCTAGAATAGTCATCTACCAAGACAAAAGCATATTGTTTTCCTCCCAAGCTAGTAGTTCTAGTTGGCCCAAAAAGATCTAAATTGATCAATTGTAATACTCTACTAGTTGATACATCATTAATAGATTTAAAAGAAACTCGTTTTTGTTTTCCTTTAGCACAAGCATCACAGATTTTATCATTATCAAATTTAAGCTTAGGCAACCCTCTTACTAAGTCTCCTTGAATTAACCGTTGCAAAACACTCATACTAGCATGACCTAGTCTCCTATGCCATAACCAACTATCATGCTCATCCTTAGCAACTAGGCATAAATTAGTCATATCAATAGAATCTAAATGCACCATGTAAATGTTTCCTATTCTATGACCAATAAGCATAATCCGATTAGATGCAATGTCAATAACTTTACAACCATTAATTTCAAATAAGACATTGAATCCTTTATCGCATAATTGACTAATACTCAAAAGATTATGCTTTAATCCATTCACATATAAAACATTCTTAATTTGTATGGAAGAGGTATTACCTATTGTACCAATACCTTCAATGTGACCTTTTGAATTGTCTCCAAAAGTCACTTCTCCTCCATTTTTGGCGTTAAGCTCAATGAACCGGCTTTTGTCTCCGGTCATATGTCTTGAGCATCCACTATCAAGGTACCATGAGTTTGAATTTGTTTCCCGTGCCTTGTAGCAATGCTCCTTTCCCTACAAACATAGATTAATTTTTGATTTTTGGTACCCAAATTCTTTTGGGTCCATATTCATTAGTTTCCAAAATCCTAGTCCCCTTAAGTATCCATTTGTGTAGGATATTTTTATATTTAGTAGTAATGAGTTCTTTAGGAACCCACATACTTCTAATGATTTTTCCATTAGAGGTTCTTTGGGGACCTCTATGATTGTAGTTTCTAAAACTTTTTCTAACAAAGTTGGATTTTGAATTTCCAACTCTTTCAAAATGTTTTGTTCCAACTTTATCAAAAGAAGTTTTAAGATCATCAATTTTCTTTTGATGATCATCATTGATCTTTGAAAGTAAATTTTGCAAATCTAAATTTTTCTTTTCAAACTCTTCTAGTTTGATTTGTAAATCTTTGATTTTACTTTCAAGATCGTTGTTGGTTTTGGATATGAGTTTGTTTTCATTTTTCAATTTTGAAACATCATTTTTATATTTTAAAAACAATTTCTCATAATCCGAAGCCAACCCATTGTACTCCTCAAATAACTCATCATAAGATAAATCATCAAAATCGGATGAGTTAGAGGTTACCTTAGAATCTTCCCCGAATGCCATCAAGCACAAGTTTGCTACTTCTTGTTCCTCTTCATCGGAACTTTCTTTATCGCTCCATGTAGCCACATGAGCCTTGTGCTTATTCTTTGATTGACCCTTTTTCTTCAATTGTGGGCAATCATATTTGACATGCCCCGGCTTTTTGCATTCATAGCAAATGATTGGGTCCTTCTCTTTTGGTTCATTTTTGAGGCCTTCGTTTCGTTTGAATTTTCTTCCTTGGTAAGGTCTCATCATTTTTCTGAACCGTTTGGCAAATAATGCCATTTCCTCGTCATCATCATCATTATTAGAATCACTCTCATCTTTTGTGGATTTGAGAGCAACTCCAATATTTTCTTCTTCTCCTTTTCCTTTGGTGTCTCTTCAACTTTATCAAGGTCCACCTCATCTTCGAGCATCATCTCATGAGTGAGGAGTGAACCGATAAGTTCTTCAAGAGTTAAGGACGATAGGTCCTTAGACTCGATGATTGCCGTCTTCTTTGATTGCCATGATTTTGGGAGGGAGTAGACTAACTTCCTCACAAGCTTTTCATTTGATATGATCTCTCCATATGATTTGAGACCATTGACAATCGTTGAAAATCTATCCGTCATAGCTTTGATGTCTTCATTTGGTTTCATCCTGCAATTTTCATAGCTATGCGTTAGAATACTAATTTTTGATTTCTTTACCTCATATGTACCTTCATGTGTGACTTGAAGCTTGTCCCATATTTCTTTGGCGGTTGTACACGATGAAACTCTTCCGTATTCATCTGGTCCAAGAGCACAAAAAATAATATGGATGGCTTTGGAGTTGAGCTGGAACATTCTTGTCTCTCCTTCACTCCACAACCTTGGATGAGTGATAGGCTTGATGTATCATTCTTCTACGGCATTCCATGCTCCCATGTCACTTGCTTGAATGAAGTACATCATTCTATTCTTCCAATAGGCGTAATTAGCTCCATTGAAGAAAGGAGGCTTGTTGACGGGCATCGAATCAAGACCGGAGTCGTAATTTGAAGTGGAGGCCATTGATGACTTGGTAATCGATGTAACTCTTCCCGAATCGACTCAAGAGGCGATTAAACCTTCAAATGAGTGAGGCTCTGATACCAATTGTTGAGTTAATCGATCTACGGAATCGGCCAAGAGGGGGGTGAATTGGCAATTAAAAATTTCGTGGAATCTTTTGCAGAAAATTTAAAGTAATTGCACAACGATTTACAGTGGTTCGACTTTCTCAAACAAAGTCTACGTCCACTACCTTAGCTATCCACACTAAGGATTTTCCAACAAATTCACTAATTTGTTCTTTCTTTTGAGGCCAAAGAGATAACCTTACAAAATCCCTCAAGAGTATACCCCAACTCTTGAGAACACTCTTTTTCCCAAAGAGAAGATTACAAATTTGCAAACTTACAAGAAAACCTCACAAGGTAAGATGTTTGCACAATTCTAGAACAAAGAAAAGAACACTCAAGGATAAATACAATTGAGTACAAAAGTGTTCTTGAAAGCAAATGAATATTGGATGAAAAATAGGCTTGAAATACTCAAACTTGAGGTTTGATGCTTTCTCTTTGATTCTCTCTTGATTCTAGTTGATTGATGTTTCTGTTGTTGATCAATGGCTCCAGAACTTGTTTAAATACCCCTTGAATCAATTCTGAATGTTGGTGATAATTAGTGGGGATAATAGAGCCGTTTAAGTGTGAAAACAATTAATTTTTCTAGGTGGAGCGTCTCATGCATCGATGCATGATCAAGTATGCATCGGTGCATTCGTGTAAAATTCAAATATTTTGACCGTTGGAACACTTGATGCATCGGTGCACCAAGTGTGCATCGATGCATGAAATGCATTCGATGTTTAAAAAATAGCCTGATGCATCGATGCATGGCTTGTGAATCGATGCATCAAATGCATTCGATGTTTTGAAAATATTCAGAGTGCATCGATGCATGGAGAGTGCATCGGTGCATGGAATGCATTCGATGTTCAATTAATTCATCGATGCATCGATGCATGGACTGATGCATCGGTGCATGCCTTTGAATAATTGATTTAAGGCTTGTTTTTGGTTCAAAATACTTTGTGAAAATTGTTTCAAAAATAGTTTAAGTACAAATCACAATTTTACACATTTAGTAAGGATTAAAATTGATCTTAAAAAACTTGGAGTAATAATTTGATATTCGGTTAATTGAATCGAATTTGTAAAATCATTTGTGAAATCTTAAAATTCATTTAACTTAATTTGTTATATCGAAATATCAAAAATGTTTTCAACAAATATATATTTAAAATCCAAATACTAATCAATTTTCATCAACTCCCTTAAAAACCCATTTTTCCAAATCACCATTAACTCATTAATCCCATAGACTCTAATCATCTTTAAGCTTTCTTAGGCTTCTATACCACCCAACAACTCAAAACCAATTAAAAAATACAAGAAACAACCAACTTCAAGATTACTCACCTTAGCATGGAGGTTCACGGTGGAAATGAAGAAGAGAAGATGAAGAAAGCTTCTAGGCTTTTCTTTTTTCTCTCTCATATTTCCTCACATGTTATAAATACCTTAAAATGAATTTTAAATTCATTTCATGCCAAAAGACCATTTTCATTTCCGTCATTCAATCTTTGATAATATGCCTAAACAAAAATTCAAATCAATCCTTGAACATTTCAATTTATGAAAATAAAACCTCTAAATTTTGAATTCTTACACTTTAGTCACTGACCTGATGTTTGGGATATTACAATTCTTCCCCATAAGAAAATTCATCCTCAAATTTTCACTACACAAAGAGATAACGAAATTGTATTTTCATGTCCTCTTTATGCTATCATGTCACCTCTTCCACTTTGTGATTTCTCCAAAGAACTTTAACTAACTGAATCGTCTTGTTCCTTAGTTGTTTGACTTTATATGCTAAAATATGTACTAGTTCTTCCTCATAGGTTAGGTTAAATTGGACTTCTATCTCTTCTAGTGCTATGATGTGTGAAGGATATGATCGATATCTTTTAAACATCGAAACATGAAAAACATTGTGGATCTTCTCAATTTTTGGTGGCAATGCTAACTGATATACCACTGGTCCCACTCTCTTTATAATCTCATACGAGCCAATGAATCTAGGACTGAGCTTTCCCTTTCGACCAAAACGAATCACTTTCTTCCAAGGAAAGACTTTCAAAAACACTTTATCTCCTACTTGATACTCAATCACATTTCTTTTCAAATCCACGTAGGACTTTTTCTGTCTGCTGTCACTTTAAGGTTATGCTGGATCATTGGATCTTTTCTTCTACATCTTTAATCAAATCAGGACCAGAATATCCTAATCTTTTAATTCGTACCAACTAAGTGGTGTTTTGCATTTTCTTCCATACAACGCCTCATACAGTGCCATTTTAATGCTATTGATAATTGTTATTGTACGCAAACTCTGCGAGCGGCAGATACTTCTCCCAAGCATCCATAGTCAAAACCTATAGTCTCAGAAACCATATGATCCTCAGTTAACATGTACTCACGTATGTGGAAAACTCGTACTATCTCTGTCACTTGAAGTCTAACAATCTCCTTAATATATAATTCAACATATTTATTCATCGAATAATTAGTTCAAACAAGAATAAAATGCACTGTCTTCGTCAATCTATCAACTATCACCCAAATATAATCCTTTTTATTCGGTATTAATGGTAGTCCCGTTATAAAATCCATTGTAACTTTCTCTCATTTCCATTAAGGAATAGAGATTGGTTGTAAAAATCCTGAAGGTACCTAATGCTCAAATTTTATTTGTTGATAGGTTAAGCACTTTGTAACAAACTCTGTGATAGTTATTTCCATACCTGGCCAACAGTATCGGCCTTTTAAATCTTGATACATCTTGTTCCCTCCTGGATGCATAGTCAATGGACTACAATGCACTTCAAAAAGTATATTTTTCTTCAACTCTTCATCACTTGGAACACAAACTCGGTCTCTGTAGTATAACATCCATCACACTTTGCTTCAAAGTCTTTGATTTCACCTTTTTCCACTTGTTCCAATCTTGCTAAACACTTTTCATCTCTCTTTTGCAACTCCTTTATTCGCTCCAACAATAAAGGTTTTAACTTTAATTCAGCCACCAGAGCACCAATGTCCTTTAAAAATAATCGGGTATCAACATGCGTAAAGCTGAAAAAGTCTTTCGGCTAAGTGCATCAGCTAAAATAATAGCCTTCCCTGGGTAATAGTCTATGATTGCATCATTATCTTTAAGTAACTCGATACATCTCCTTTGTCTCAAGTTTAGCTCCTTCTGAGTCAAAAAATACTTTAAAATTTTGTGATCAGTGTAAATATAACATCGCTCACCATATAAATAGTGATGTCATATCTTCAGTGCAAACATCACCGCTGCTAACTCAAAATCATGTGTCGGATAATTCCTTTCATGTGGCTTAAGTTGTCTCAAAGAATAAGCTACTACCTTTTCATCTTGCATCAAAACACATCCTGGACTATTATGGGGAGCGTCACTATAAATTGTATAGTCCTTGCCCGATTCTAGTTGTACTATAACTGGAGCCTCTGTTAGAACCTTCTTTGAAGATTCAAAATTGTCTTGGCATTTATCCGTCCAAATAAATGGAACATCTTTCCTCAACATCTTTTTCAATGGGGAGGCAATCATCGAAAAGTCTCTTACAATCTTCGATAATATATAACTAATCCCAAGAAACTCCGTACTTCAGAAAAATTTATTGGAACTTCCTAATCTATAATAGCTTTAATCTTCTGAGGACCGCCCGAATCCCTCTATAGATATTACATGTCCAAGGAATGCAACTTCAGGTAACCAAAACTCACACTTAGACAACTTAGCATAAAGCTTTTTATCTCGAAGTATCTGAAGAATTACTCGAAGATGGGCGTCTTGCTCTTCATTCGTCCTTGAATAAACCAAGATATCATCAACGAAGACGAAACGAAATGATCGAGGTACGGTTGGAATACCCTATTCATAAGATCCATAAACACTCCCGGTGTATTAGTTAATCCAAACGACATTATCACAAACTCATAATGCCCATATCGGGTCCTAAAAGCCATTTTTGGAATATCCTCTTCTTGTATCTTCAGCTGGTGATAGCCATAGCGCAAATCAATTTTGGAAAACACTGAAGCTCCCTTGAGTTGATCAAATAAATTATCGATTCTTGAGATATTATACTTATTTTTTATTGTAACCTTGTTCTTCTACCGATAATGAACCATCTTTCTTCTTTACAAATAGCACTGGCGAACCCAAGGTGATACACTAGGTCTGATGAATCCTTTACCCCATAACTCTTGCAACTAAACCTGTAACTCCCTTGGTTCTTTCGACGCCATTCTATAAGGAGCCATCAAAATTGGTGCCGTTCTAGGCATTACCTCAATTTGAAATACAATCTCTCTATCTGGAGGTAATCTCGGTAATTCATATGGAAACACATCTAGAAATTCTCTAATAGTCATAATGTCCTCTAATCTCATATTCGGGATCGAGTATCAATTACATTGGAAATAAAAGCTTAACATCCTTACAACATTAACTTCTTAGCTGAAATTACTGATATCACATTAGATAATGGATTAATTCTCTCGTTGACCACAACTACCTCTGATCCATTAGAACTTCTCAAAATTACTCGCTTCAATCGACAATCAACATTAGCATGGTAATGATACAACCAATCCATTCCCAATATAACCTCAAACTCGTCAAAGGGTAATTCCATTAGATTATAAGGGAATTCAATTCCTTGAATCCTTATAGGACACCATCGACAAATCTAGTTCACCATAGCACTATGTTCTAGCGGGTTCATAACAATCACATCACTACTTATAGCTTGTAATTGGATTCCCAAATCTCTCACCAGTTTACTATTGATATAAGAATAATTTGATCCTGGGTCAATCAATACCAAAACATGTTTATCAATTAATTGGAAAATACCTACGATGATCTCTAGATCATCACGATCTTTATTAGTCTTAAGGTTGTATACCCAAGCAGTCGTACGCACTTCAGGTTGAGTGGCCGATTCAGATTGATTCCTTCCCCTGCCTCTTTCTCTACCTCTTTGATACACAATATCATATCTCTGTGATTGTGTGGGCTCTTCAGTCATTAACGGACAATCCCGGATAAAATGTCTAGTGTCTCCACATCTAAAACATGCTCCGGAGACCACTCGACATACACCACTATTATTTTTTCCACAATACTGATATTGACTTGGCCTTCCAGTTCCTGATTCAACTGATTGAGTCTTCCTAGCTCTCACAGGATTTAATCATTTGCCTGAGGATACAACTGACTCATATCTAGTTTTAGGTCAAAAACCCAAACCTCGACTTCTTTTCAATTGTGATGTACTCGACGAGGCACTCTATCTTGGAAAATTGTGTCTTTTGCTTCCAGAATCTTTTATTCTGTGCTCGCACCAAGGCTTTAGCTCAATTCACTACCTCTTGAAACGTAGAAAGATTCAACGCTATTAGCAGCTCCTTCAATCTGAGGTGCAAACCCTCCACGAACCAATCACATGAATCTTTCTCAGTAGGGATCAATTCAACTACAAATATGCTCAATTTATTAAACTCACACTCATACTCATACACAGTGTGACTCATTTTCTTTAGATTCATGAACTTCTGCTTCATTTGTCCAATGAACTGATTACCGATATATTTGTTTTTGAACTCTTCCAGAGAGAACGACCATGTCACTTGATCACTAGGCACTCTCAATGTCACAGTAGTCCACCATACACGTGCTTGACCTCGTAGAAGTAAGACAACTCCATCCAATTTCTCCATTTCAAAATAATGTAGACCATCAAGCATAATTTTCACGTCATTTAGCCAAAGATCCACAGAAACAGGATCTTCCTCAGCTTCTCCCATAAACTTGGGTGCTCTTAAACTTTTTAGTTCCTTAGCAATATTCATCCTAGGAGCCGGGGAAGTAAACGGTTGGAAAAGCTTCAGAATCGCATCCAACGTCAGGAAAAATACTCCATGATCTTGCACATGCACTTCCTGAGGCTCATGTTCTTCGCCTTGCCTAGCTAGGGCAGGTGAATTGCTACTACCCTCATTAACTCCATCTCCCGCTTCACTTCGGGAACACTCGTAGTCTGACATCTATTAAACTATAATCACTTAACAATATAAGCAAAGACAACATACTCATTACACTATCTGATAAGATTTTTTATATTTCGTTGGCATGTATGCCTTTTAAAACATAAATTACTTCGGTTTAAGCCTAAAATTGGTTAAATCGTAGCTCTGATACCAACAAATATCACCCCTGACCCGTACCCGACCTGGATACGAATATAATGTGTAACATTAACTTTTGAATGCTTTGAGTCTTTGTAAATCCGATTAAAAAATTGACTTTTTACTTTTATTTAGTGGCGAAGCCCTCATTAACACGAGTTAAAATCAAAATTAATATTAGATAGTGAAACAAATATTTTATATATTTACATAAACCTTAATTAGTATAGTTACAAAACAGATCAGAGCATTTGCGATTTAAATATTTGTAGTACATGCCAACAAAATTTCAAAATAACAAAATCACCTATTGTTAAATCAGTTTGATCTGATCTTCTTCAAAGGGTATGTTGTCCTGACCTAGCTTTACTCTGCTAACTTCTTTGAACCTACGTGTGAAAACACTCACACGCTAAGTCTTTGGCTTAGTAAGGCATAAATGAGCATAATAAAATATTAAAACATTTGTTTAAATATTTCAGGAGAACATTGAATACGGAAAACAAGATACATTTCATAAAAAATAACCTATATTGTTATGCACTGTTTAATTCATATTAACTTGTTTAAATAGCCCAACGCATATCACTGAGAACTCAAGGTATGTGAGTAATTTGAAGTTATGACTATAATTGCAGTTGAAAGTACCGCATAGAATTTTGCACCGAAGTACCACGTAGAATATGCACCGAAGTGCCGCTTAGATTTGTCTCGAAGGACCACATAGATTTGTCCCGAAGGACCATATATAATTATCCCGAAGGACCGCGTAGAATCACTCGACTCTTGGCATGCCAATTATACCTCTAATTCTCATAGCACATACTTTAGGCTTTAACCATATAAATATTTCACATAGCATTATTCAAATTATCATTTATTCACATAGAACATATACTCATAGTAATGAAATAAAGCAATGCTTTGAATTGCGATTAGGTAAAACCATAAAAATCAACATAAATAACTATTCAAAGTTCTATTTTAGATCAAAATCATTGGAAGTTGACTCATCACAAGTCTTCTTCCCTCCTATTAATACATTAAAGTAGTATACACTCACCTTTGCCTCACTTAAGCCCTAAGCAAAATCCCTTTTCTCTTTAACTCAATCTCTTTATTACGTCGATTCGTTCGGTACTTGCTTTCGATCTAAATCTACACATTAACATGACCAAAATAAATATCTAAGATCAATTAATTGTTAACAATTCAACATTTACATAAACTAAATAAAACACCTAATTCATAATTTCAGGTTGAACAGTATCGGTACTATACACCCAGTACCGATACTTCCCTTTTACGGTACCGATACCTACCTCAGTATCGATACTTAAATTTCATTCTGTAATTTCCTATTCAATTACAGTATCGGTACCTTACTATTGGTATCGATACCCCCAATATCGATACTACCCCTTCAGTATCGATTATGTTCATCTGATTCATATAGTATCGATATTGTTCTTCTAGTACCGATACTCTTACCCAGAATTCACTTATTTATTTCGAATTTGACCCAAAACTCACCTAAATCTCATACTTCTAACTCCATTTATTCCCTTAAACTCAATAACACTTATCACAACCAACTTACATCAATTAAATTCCCTTTAACATCCAAAATTTTCACTATAACATTTAAAACTAAAAATCACACCCATTCTTCAAACTTGTTCCCAATCCTTTCTAATACTTCAAACACCTTATTCAGACCTTTTGACAAGTCAAATATATCTTTAAAATCCAAATACTAATCAATTTTCATCAACTCCCTTAAAAACCCATTTTACCAAATCATAATTAACTCATCAATCCCATAGCTTCTAATCATCTTTAAACTTTCTTAAGCTTCTATACCACCCAAAAATTCAAAATCAATTCAAAAATAAAGAAACAATCAATGTCAAGATTACTCACCTTACCATGGAGGTTCACGGTGGAAATGAAGAAGAGAAGATTAAGAAAGCTTCTAGGCTTTTCTTTTTCTTTTCTCCTATTTCCTCATATGTTATAAATACCTTAAAATGAATTTTAAAATCATTTCATACCAAAAACTATTTTTCCCTTTCATCATTCAATCTTTGATAATATATCCTAAACAAAAATTCCAAATCAATCCTTGAACATTTCAAGTTATCGAAATCAAACCGCTAAATTTGAATTCTTACACTTTAGTCACTGACCCGATGTTTGAGGTATTACAGAATATCAATAGTAGGATTTCTAGTGAGGCATTATCAGGTGAGTGCATTTCTACCTTATATATATGTGATGTAAGGAAGACTTGCGACGAGTCAACCTCGAATGTTTTGAAAGAAAAAGGTTTTGAGTAATATTATTATATATTGTCATAATGCTTTGTTAAATGATTTGGCTTGTGATGAGCCAATCTTGAAAGTTTGATAATGAAAATTATTTGGATAAATGATTTGAATGATTTCAAGTAAGAAATGCCCAATGCATTTTTATATGATATTTTGATATATTCGTGTTTATGAAACTTTGACATGTGAATGGTATATGGATTTAAATATAAGGCCCAATGTATGTGGCACTTTATTTGCAATTCTACGCGGCATTATTTGTGCATTCAGGAAACTCATGATAATTGATCATTATGATTTCTAGATTTATACAGTGTTGATGTGTTCTACAGTACATACATAGCACTTTATGTGCATATTATCTATGCGGTTGTTTTGACTGCGTATTTACGCACACTCATATATGAATCACGTATCATACATTCCCATTCATCATACATTGGGTTGTGAATTGAAATGAAAGTGAAAAGTATAAGTTCGATATATTTTATTGAAAGTAAAGGTTTATATGATGATTTATATTATGTTATATGTATAGTATTTTCCTATACATGTTTTTAATTATTAATCTTATTTTATTATTGTTAGTACTATAATGCCTCACTAAATGTATACTTAGCGTGTGATGAGTTTCACGCGTAGGTAGTAAAAAGTGTAAGGAGTCAGGTTCATCATCAAATTTGTAAGGAATCAGATATGCTCCATATTCAGTATATCTTTTGAATATTGATAAACTAGTTGACATGTATATCATATGGTTATGATACTTAGAACTCGAAATGTTTTAACTTAATATGGAATAAATGATACTGCTTAATACAATTTATAAGTGTTAGTTTATTATTTAATACTCTATGATTCTTGATATAATGTTATTTAAGTAAAAAACAAAAAACAAAATTTTACTGATTTTTGAAAAAAATACTATTTTGTAAATTCTATGTAACATCCTGAACTCGTATACGGAAACGTATACGAGAATAGGATATTATAGTTTTTCCGACGAAGCTTCAACAGGATCCCCACGACATACGATGAAGAGTCTCAACGGACGGTCACTAGGGTTTCGATCGCAAGGTATCGGTGAGTAGGCGTGTAGCGGATGACACCACCAGAGGAAGACTGAGATCGAAGACAAGCTCTCGAAAGATCTTTTCATATTTTACGAACAACGACTATGAGTTTGGGTTGTTGGTTGATGGGGTTGGTGTCGCAAGATGGTGGCAGTTCTGATAGGGGCAGAGGTGTATGCCACCGTTGGTCGGAGGGTGACAGTCGACGCTCGTCGATGAAGGACTGGTATGGTTGGGCTATTTTGTGAACATTTGAAGTTATTGTGTTAGTTTTCAGATGAAAAAGAATGGTTTTGGGTGTTTAATATCTAACAAATGTCGGCGAAATAAAATAAATCTATTTTCTTATTAGTAATAGTAACCTAGTCTAATGATATGAGGAATGGCTCTTATGCCTTAGGTCACAGGTTCAATCCCTAATAGCCTAAACTTCTCCATTTTCCTCTATTATTATTTTTTCTTTCTTGGCTAAAAGGAGATGGGAAAATGCAACCTCAAGTCCTTGAACTTTTAGGATTTTAAAATTTGTCTTTAAAATTGCAAATCCTCACAAAACAGTCCCCAAAATTTAGGTAATTGAATTAAATTAAAAACAACTACAAATTTGGGTGTTACATAAACTAATAGTTTTATTAAAAATAGGAAAAATATCCAAATTACAAAAAAAAAATTATAACCATAGCATAAACTGAAACACATAATAAGAACATTTTCCTATAATAATTAATACAAAAAACTAGCTTAGGATTACACAAAGACCATATAAAGAAAATGTTAAAAATATAACCACATAAACTAAAATAAAAAGTAGATACAAACAAATTTGAACACATTGGTAAACGAACAACATAAGAGGATCAACCTATTGAAAGGTCACCGACAACCCACAAATTGGAATTGAGCTAAGTGAGAAAACTATTCACGAATGCAAATCATGTATACAAGTCTAATATGAGGGTTTAAAGCATGGAAGATCAACATGATAACAAATTAGCGTCATCTTGATCCGTTGTAACAATGTCAAATTCATCTCCGAGAAAATAACAATCAAACTACCGAAAACGTGTCATAAAGACATAAAAAACGTGTCATAAAGGCTAAGTTATTAAAAATTAAAAATAAGAAGAAAAAAAGACATGACATAATAAAATAAAGAAAAAGAAATGATTATCGACGATCGACGACTGGTATTAAGATTTATATTAGCATCACCGCCGGTTACAAAGATTTAAAAAAAAGACTAACAGCAAAAAAAAATCTCTAGTTAAAAACGATATTTGAATCACAATATATAAATATAATCTTTTAAATATACACTCACGAGTGATTGAAGACAAAGTCTATATCCATACACTATTGTTAATGTTCAACTCATGCTTGTACAAATATATATTCTTGACATGTACTGCTTATATCTTTTAGATAAAATTTATATAAATTTTTAATATTTTCGATTCTTTATTCTCTTTCCTTTCATTTTGACAATGAACAATGTTAATATAAAAAGATTGTTCGAATTTTTTTCCACAACAGGAAAGAAATACCATCCTAATTACGTCTTTATGAAGTACAATTTACATGACACGTCTTATTAATCAATATTATTTTCTTAAATATAATTTTTTACATATTACTTTTATGTAAATAATAAAAAATAGTATTATTAGTATATTTACCTTCATTTATTTTATGATTCTTATAATAAGAGAAAATAAATTCAGTGATCGAAAATACCTTATAATATAAGATTTTAATCAATTTTTTTTATTTGCGAAAATAACCAACAAATTCGCAACGCGAACTCCAATTTCATAACACAGGTTTCAAAATCGCAACGCGAATAGGAAAATCGCAACGCTAATTACCGATATAGGTAAACGGTACTATCGCAACGCGAATAGGATTTGCGTTGCGATTTTCAAATTCGCAACGCTAATTACCGATATAGGTAACAGTACTATCGCAACGCGATTTTCAAATTCGCAACTCTAATTACCGATATAGGTAAACAGTCGAAATGATTTTTTCTTTAAGAGGTAAGATTTTACATTTCGCAACACGAATTTGTCAAATTCGCAACTCAGTTTTCAAATTGGTGAATTCGGATTTTTGTCCGGATTTTTTCTACCGTGTTTACCGATGTCGGTATTTAAGTTGGGAAATTGGCGAATTCAATTTGTGAAAATAACGTTGCGATAGTATGTTTACCTATATCGGTAATTAGCGTTACGAAATTGGCGAATTCAATTTGTGAAAATAACGTTGCGATAGTACTTTTTACCTATATCGGTAATTAACGTTGCGATTTTCCTATTCGCGTTGCGATAGTACTGTTTACCTATATCGGTAATTAGCGTTGCGATTTTGCTATTCGTGTTGCGATTTTCCAATTCGCGTTGCGATTTTGGAACCTGTGTTGCGAAATTACAGTTCGCGTTGCGAATTTGTTGGTCATTTTCGCAAATCCAAAAAAAGTTGGCTAAAATCTTATATTATAAGGCATTTTCGGTCACTGAAGTTATTTTCTCTTATAATAATGGGTAAAGTACACAAATAGTCCCTAACTATAGGGTGCTATTTTGTTAAGTCTTCTGACTATTACAAGTTACAAAATGGTCCCCTAATTAATTATAAGAATTATTTTATTATGTCCATTAACTATTAAAAGCTACAAAATAGTCATATGATTATTCATATGTTCAATACTTTTCATTTTTCATTAAAAATTGGCGATCATCTGAGCTGAATGTTAACCAGCTCACTGCGACATGATAAAATATAATTTCAAAACTGTTTGAGCTACATTTTATGGATTGAAACTCTATTTACATTATGTCGTTGAGCTAGTGCTTTAAACATTATGTTATTGTGTCAGTTCTTGAAAGTAACAGTGGTGTCAGTAAACATTATTAAAATATAATTTTATTATATCTCAGTCAATATGTTAATATTCAGCTCAGACGACGTCAAATTTTAATAAAAAAAGATGAGTTTGAAACATATGAATAGTCAGATGATCATTTTATAACTTTTGATAGTCTGAACGCAACAAAGTAACACCCAATAATTAAATAATTATTTTATAAATTTTAATAATTAGAGAACTTATTAAAACAATATCTTATAGTCAAATACTATTTATGTACTTTGCCCTACAATAATTGCTTTTAATTAATCAAGCGCGTAAGAGAAAAGGTAGAGGAAGACAAACATATATATTCTTCTAGACTATCCAGAGTAGGGTCCGTATTCTGGCATCTGCCTTGTCTTACGGAATTGTGTACGAATGAGTGAAAGAAAGATGTCACGATATTTACTGTAACAACACGTGTAAGACCAGCAGTACAAATAGCCAGGCAGGACAGAAACCCGTCCAAAGGCTTATTTGAATAAATTTGGCTGAAAAATGGAAATGATTACTTTATGAAGAGAGCTATTAGTTAGTAAATGTTTGAGTCCTACCGTAACAGCTCCGATGTTAGTGATTTTAGTGATTACAGAGATAAACCATTAAAATTGGGATAGGTTGAATTTGATGTTACGGGAGGCATCAACGCGCGAACTTGTCGCGGTCAAACCTCCACAAAGGGCTCTCGGGGATGACACTCTATGTTGGCGATGGGATGTGAAGCGAAGGTTTTCAACAAAATCAACATGTTGGGCTATGAGCTCATAAGATAGTATTGGGACTTAGGAAGGTCGGAAACTCGAATGGCGAGACGATGTCCCTCAAAGAATTCAAGTGTTTCTCTGGTTAGTGTGATATGGGCGGTTGTTGACATACGTCGAAAGAGCCCCATGAAATTTGACGATAGAAACTTTATATAAAATCTATGAAGAAAAATGAGTGGAGGATATGGAGCATGTGTTACGTACATGCACCTAGCTAAGATGGTTTGGAGTAAGCTAGTCAAACCATGAAAGATATAATTAATAAAATAAGTAATTAGGAATGAATCGAGGAAGAAGAGTGGTGAGGATAATTGTCCTCTGAAAATTTAAAATTATTATATATTTTAGATTTTTTTATGCATTTTATTGAAAATTTGTTTTAGCCTCTTGGAATTTTCCTAAAATTTTAAAAGTTCGTCTATAACATAAAATAACATCTGTCCCTATAAGTAATTAATCAAATAAAATTCAAATTTCAATATCTACCCTAAATTAAAGGTGAATCCGCCACTCTGTCAATGTCAACGTTGATGCAATGATAATGCAGTGATAAACAAGGACGGTGCAACTGGAGGTGTCTTCCGAAATGATAATGGGGATCTGATCTTTGGATTCACAAAGAGCCTAGTTGCCTGTACGATGGTGATAGTTGAACTATGCTGGAAATTGTATAATGAGATGTTAGCATTAACAAGACAATTAAAATAAGAAATTATAGAAAACAAATTTGTAAATTGTGTAGTGATGAATAATTGCTTTAGAAGTAATTTTTTTTCTCGTTAAGATAAAATTTATTAATTAATCAAACCTAAATTAATAGTCTCATTAAAAATATCCTTAAACTTAGATAGAGGAAAATAATACTCTTAACTAGGTACAAGGTACAATCCCAGCGGACGCTAACGAAACAAGAAAATCAAAAGACACTGTGACCCCTTCAAGTCGATCCCAAACACCATACAAACTGCATACCCGAGCATTACACAAGACTAAGATATCTCCATCAATAAACTACTATCACCAATCCTGGGTGAAGTATAATCCTTCTGTTGACACGCTCTGCAGAACTCTTCAACCAAAGTTACAGGCCACCACGACAACAAATGAAGATAAGGCTGGACGAGTTCATGCAATTTATTCTTGAGGAAACATTACTCGAGTTCTAGCAACTCTAAAGCTCTCAGGCACGCGAACTTCCTCAATGTTGGTGAGCTTCTGGAAACCTCCTCAACCAAAGCCTCAGACTATCCCTGACATACTACAAAGCAACCCAAAAAGTCACCAAGAAGTAATCGTTGCACTAGACAGTAATCTCGAAGTTAACATAGTATTTCCAAAATTTGTATACTCGAGATTTGGATTGGATGACAGTGATATTGCTCTTCTCTCTAGTAGGACTCGAAACGAATAAAACTTGAAATAGAAACTAAAAGCTTGAAGTTCTCGCAGACTGTCAACCAAGCTTCAGACTCCTTAAAGGGAAATGTCATTGTTGATTCCATCAAATCGGTGATGGGATCCAACTGGAAAGTGAATGTCTATCATGTACTGCGAGAGAGGAATTAGTAGCCCATGCATTAAGAAATCAACGCATGATTTTATGTTAGAATGATAAATTTAAAAAATTTTAAGAAATAAAAAGAGAATTTGAAAATTTCAAACCACTCCTTGTCAATCCATCCCTGGATACATTGACCAAGATGGGATGATGACAATCTATAGGAGCAGAGTTTTTCTATCGAGCCACAAATCATAGTAGCTGCCGTGGTGCGCAAGGAAGCTTCTTTTAGTTGCTAGTCGTTGGTTTCAATGTTCAGTATTAGAAGAAAAAAAACAAAACACAGATTCCATTCCGGCCGATAAATGAGAAATTAATAATTAATAATACTGTGTATCTTTTACGTAGTATTATTTATGTGGACCAATTTGTTTTTTTTTTCTGGACGAAATATTAAGAAAATAGTTTGTTAATTCTTCCTCACACGTTAAGAAGACTTGAAGCAGCAACGTTTAAGGGAAGAATTCATACCATTTTACATTATTCAATTAATGCGTACCTGAACAAGCAGTTTTAGTCAAAGAGAATATAATTTCAATCACTTTCCGTAATTTCCTAAGAGTACTATTTTGTTTTTTTATCAGAAATAAAAAATCTCAATTATAATCGACTTTAATAGTAAAAAAAAAAAGGAAAAATATTCTCTCCAAAGATCATATGTTTAAGCGATTACGTTATCAATAAATTAAGAAATTCTGAACAAATACTACCTTATAATCATCGCGCAATGTTTCACAAATAGGGGTGTAAATGAACAGAATGTTCGGTGAAATGTTCGTGAACCGTTCATATAGCGTTCGTTTATATTCGTTTGTTAAGCTAATTAAATGAGTATGAATTTTTTTTATGTCATTTAATAAACGAACAGACACGAACAAATGTGTGTTCGGTTCATTTATGTTCACAAACAAGCTTGTTTACCCGGTTCTCCTTTTCCTTTTATTTTTCTACATTTTAAATATTGGATAAGGTAGGGACTAAATTGAACATATGATAAAAGTTAAAATTTAAACTGTGAATTTTGAAGAGTTTAAGCACTAGTGGCGTAATTTTATCATTTTCTTTAGCTTGCATAAAAGGTAAAACTAAAAATTGAACATATAAATGACCGATAAACATACACTAAATGAACAAGTTTGTGATCGCTAAATTAACACATTCACGAACATATAAACGAACATTAAACAAACATGTTCATGAATAATAAATAACGAATACGAACATATTCAAAAATAAATAAATGAACATGAACCAAACATGAGCACCTTTTTGTATATATTTAGACACACGCACAATGGAAAAAGAACTTGCCCCTACAGCTAAAATCAAAACCTGAACTCCTAAAAAACATTAATAGTAGGAAGTATGGTGGGTTTTAAGGGCTTTATATTGAAGAATTCCTTTGTACAAAACCTGCCTGTTGAGAGGCATGGAATTTTGCAGTCCCAGAGCTTTAGCCTGCAGCTTTTCCGGGTTGATGCCATGCTTCACCTTTTTGTATTCTTTGTTTTCATCATCTGCAAACCTAACCCTTTTCTTTGCTTCACATTTACTACTACTTCCTACATGTATATACATACAAAAGAATGAAAGTAAACCCAGAATTTATCACAAATATAAATGATTTGACATATATATATATATTTATTTATTTATTTACCACACAATTTGAATTCAATCTTCTTCAGGAAATCTGTTAGCAGACGTTTGTGGAGTTCACGAGCAATAAAAACTACACTTGCTGAAACCGCAAATACTGCAAAAGCTGCTTCCATTTTTGTTTTTCTCTATGATCTATAAAGATTGTTTGCAAGTATTTATAGGAGGGGAAGAAGTGAATGGAGAAAGAAACCAAAGGGAAAGATCAGATGAGACATTTCTTTTGGACACAAAAGACAGAAAGAACGATGAAGAATGAGTTGTTGACGCAATGTGTGTTTTAGGGTGGGTAAAATTAGATTCAACTTGAAAAATCAATCTTTTTGACTCGATTTGGATTGACTTCGAGTTATAATTTCATAAATTAGACTTGACTAAAAAATTTCAAATTCGAGTCGGGTTATAAAATACAAATCGAATAGTAATTTGAATAACTCAAAATTTTTAGTAACTAGTGGATTTGGTTTCAAATGGAAGTCTAGTTCTTCTACTCTATATGATTTATGTATATCACATATGAGAAAAAATATGAAGAAACATTGAGAAAAAATATGAAGAAACATATATCTATTGTATATGGTTATAGAAAACCATTTAAATTGAAATCAAATAGTATCATAATATTATAAATATTTACAATTAAATTTAAATAAAAAACTTGAACAATTCGAATCGATTTGACTCAACTCAAATTTTATAAACTTAATAAAAAAATTAAATTAAATTTGAGCTATAAAATATGACTCATCAACTCGAATAACTAAGTTTTTTTTCTCGGCTTTACTCAACTCGGTCGAACGTTCACACGTACAATGAATTCAAATAAAGAAAAGTTCCTTTAATATCCTTCAATTTTCCATATTATATATTGTTATTATTATTTGAATAATCCTTAACATAAATTCTAAAAGTTTGGGTTTTGTTTATTTAGCATATACGAAAAAAGGCACAATTACGACGGAAAATTTAAGGTAAACATATTTTATAATGTTATAAAATTATAAAATTTACCACAAGAATAAAGAGAAAAAAATGAGAGATTTTTATGAGTGTCCACATACAATAATATTGTATTGTTAATATATGTGTCTACTCTAAAAATATTTCTGATCTACAACAATTTATAAGTGCTAAAATCATAGAAATAAAAAAGAGTTATAAGGATGTGAATGATCAAAGGTCTATGAAAATGAAAGGTGAAAACACATTTATATTTAATAGAATTCATGAACGTCATAAAATATGTATTGTTAAAATTTTAATAGAAAAAACATGTAAGAAAATAATTCAATGAAGAAAAAAGAGTACACCATATTTTACACGCATGAAGTGTTGTCTTATTAATTTTTTTTCAAGAAAATCTAATTGGAAAAAACTATGGATAAGAGAAAAGAGGTATATTTACTCTCCCTCATAAATGTATCATTTAAAATCGTTGAAACGATAATCCAATGTCGAAGATTGACTTATCAAATGCAGTAGAAAGGATCACCTTAATAAACATATTTGTCAAGTTTTCACTTGAATGTATCTGTTGAACATCTACTTCTCAATTCTTTTATGAATCATGAGTGAAGAAATTTTTTGATGATATGTTTTTTGTTCTATCACTTTTTATGCCTCATTATTTAAGTTGTGTAACGTATTATCTTGATATGAGATTGACATATGTTCTTTTCTAGTGCATAATTCACAACTTTCTTGTATATGATGAATTACAGATCTCAACCACATATTCACGACGACCTCATGGATAGTCTAAATTATAGCATGATTAAAAGAAGTGACAAACGTTACTTATTTCATAGAGTGGAACGAGATTGTAGTACCACCATATACAAAAAAATAGACTTAATTTGTTATCGAGCATTATAAGATTTTGTTTGCATCTTCAAAACAACCAAATTGATGTTGGATGAATTAGGAAAAATAATATCATATTTTTCTTACCTTGAAGATAAAAAATATATGCTTAATCACATTTCAATGTCTTCTAATTGAACATGAGCTAAATCTAATAAATAAATTAATAATAAATGATATGTCAAATCATATATTACTAGCAAGATATATCAATGCACCAATAGTACCTTAGTACTTCCAAATCAAGAAGATCTGCATCCTTTTTATGAGGTAGAAAAGGGATATTTATTTATATCAAATGATCTAACTAGGGCTGTAAATGAGACGAGACAGATCACGAGCTACTCGATATTGACTCGATCAATGCGATAAATACTCGGATCGAATGGACTCGACTCGAGTTCTTAACGAACCGAAACGAGCTACTTGATATTTTACTCGAAAGCTTGTGAGCAACTCGAAAATATAATATATTAAGATTTTATTTAAAAAAAATAAATTATTAATAATATTAATATTTATATATTCAATTTTTAAAGAAAATACAGTAAGATTTTCATATTTAAGGTTCATGTTCGAGTTCGAGGCTTCAATCGAGTTAAGTTTAAGATTTTTTTTTTCATTTCGAGCCTTTTCGAGCTGCTCACGAGCTTCAGTTCATGTTTTCGAGTTCGAGTCGAGCTTGAAAATTTTAAGCTTGCGAGTTTTCGAGACGAGCCGAGTCGAGCTCCATTTTAGAGTTTTCGAGTTGAGTCGAGCTCAGCAATATTTGAGCTCGACTCGGCTCGTTTACACCCTAGATCTAACAACCATTGGATTGTTCAACAGATGTGCATTATGCATGTAAAATCATCTTATCATATTTTTATGTGTCTTTGATGTATAATGATTCTATTCTTAAAATGCTCAATATGTAGCTCAAGGTAAAATTTTATCTTTCCAATGTCTTTCATTTCATATTATTTTTTAAGCACCCTATCATCATAAATATCTCTTAAAGAATCCTAACAATATTTAAAACATTAACATACACAAAAATTATTATAAATCCTAATCCAAGACTCTTATAAAAATACATCGGAAATAAAAGTATTCTAATATCTTTTCGTCATTAAGTACTCATAGAGGTGATTATACCACATGCGTTCAAATTGTTCTAATCCATAATGGATATATTCAATTTGATTGAATAATGTTTTCAAGAACCTAAATTAATTATTTATGACAATCAAATTGTCTATGCTAGTTTAAAACAGTTATGATCCACATTGTCATCTAAATATCGTCGACGTTGATTTAATTTCAATTTCACTTATTTTTAGACCCGACATAAGAGAACTTATTTTAATTGTATAAAATCTCCTTCAAAGATGTTTCTAGAGTTCAATGTCTCTTCTGGTGATCTTTTAGAATTAATTGTTTTCTCATTGAGACCATTAGAAATCAAACCTCTAGGTTTTTTATGAAGATTTTTATCTTTGAAGCCTACTGATTTTCTACACTTCATGTATGTTCTAGATTCATTAGCAACTAGAGTTTATCATTCATGGACATCAATTTTAACCAAAACGTTCATAGTTGCTATATGTGACTTACTCTTTTTGATTCAGTAAATGTAGGAAAACTGATATGCTAAATTTTATAATGGATTATCCTTTCAATTTCAAATTCACTTTGTTATGTACGTGAATCTTAATAAGCTAATGATCATTCATTCAATCTTTTTTTTTTTTTGTAATTTTTTATTTTCTCTCCTAATATTGAAAGAACTGACTCATTAAAATGACAATAAGCAAATTGAGCTGTGAATAAATTATCGATTGATGGTTCAAGATATTTAATTATTAAAAAAGATTTAAATCCCCATATATTTTAAACCTCCTCTGAGGAATCATCTTTATGCATTATGGTGGAGTAATAAGAACATATATCGTACATCCAAAAGTTCGCAGGTGGGAAATATCTTGTTCTTGACCAAAATCATTTGTAATGGGAATTAATGATGATGCATATAATAGGACATGCCCCAAGCATAAATTAGAAGTTTTAACTTCATAATTAATGGTCTTATAATCAATTGAAGATGTTTGATAAATGAATCAATAAAATCATTATGTGTATAAGCACGAGCCACATGATGCTCAACACTTGTTCTAAAAGACATACAATAATCATCGAAAGCTTAGGACAAATTCAATATAATTATCAAGAGGAATGGTCTTTATACACAAATCTAGAAAATGAGCTCATAATATGATTAACTAAGCAAGTAAACTTGAAAATATCAGGTTACGAGTTAATAACAAGAATACACGTGATCATCTAATCAATGCATTGTTTAAAATCATAAACATCTAAATGATTTATAAAAAAGGTTTATGTACTCGTAAATATCATCTTGTATTCGTCTAAAAAACATAATAAATTCATGATCTAACTAGCTGATGATAATTGACTGATAATGCACCAAATAATTATCCTATAATGTTTTACATAAAATATTTTTGTTCATATATTTAATAAATATGACATAATAAAGATTTTTATGAAGATTTTTATCTTTGGAGCCTACTGATTTTTTATACCTCAGGTGTGCTCTAAATAGAAACTAGAGTTTATCGTTCATGGACATCAATTTTGATCGAAATGTTCATAGCTGGTACATGTGACATAATCACTCTTTTTGATTCAGTAAAAGTATATGAAAATTGATATGTTAAACTTTGTAATGAATTATCCTTTCAATTTCAAATTCACATTGTTATGTATGTGATTCTTAATGAGATGACTATTATTCATTCAATCTTATTTATTTTTGTAACCTTTTATTTTCTCTCTTAATATTGAAAGAATTGACTCATTAAAATGACAAAAAAACAAATCGAGCTGTAAAAAAATTCTTGATTGATAACTCGAGATATTTAATTATTAAAAAAAAATTAAATCCCACATATATTTCAAACCTCCTTTGAAGAATAAGAACATTTATTGTACATCCAAAAGTTCTCAGATAAGAAATATCTTGTTTTTAACCAAAACCATTTGTAATGGGAGAACTTACAGTAACTTGTTGGCTTGATACGAATTAGTGATGATGCATATAATATGACATGTCCCCAAGCATAAATTAGAAGTTTTAAATAATTAATGGTCTTATAATCAATTGAAGATGTTTGATAAATGACCCAATAAATTTGTTGTGTCTGAGCACGAGTCACGTGATGCTCAACACTTATTCCAATAGACATACAATAATCATTGAAAGCTTTGGACACAAATTCATTAGAATAATCCAGAAGGGCGGTCTTTATACACAAATCTAGAAAATGAGCTCATAATTTGATTAAGTGAGCAAGTAACCTTGAAAATGCCAAGTTGCGAGTTAATAAGAAGGATATACGTGATCATCTAGTCAATGCATCTTTTAAAATCATAAAATCTAAATAATTTATACCAAAAAAAAAAAGTGTATAGACTCACAATATCATCTTGTATCCATCTAAAAAAATTAATAGATTCATGATCTATCTAAGTTGTTGATGATTGACCGAGAATGCACCAAACAATTATCCTAGTGTCGAAACGATTTTTAAACGAGTGGGGGAGCGAGATTTTGAAAAGCCACGTCATTTTTAATTATTCTATTTATGGTTGATTTTTAATTAAAAACAATGTGATTTTAGAAAACCTCTCGTTCCGAAAATTTGGGAATTCATTCACGATAAAAACACAGGTTCGAAGAGTCGCCACCAATCTTTGATTAGGGTGTGATTGGACACCCAAAAATGTTTTGTCATTTTAAATAAAAATTAATTTTAATTAAAACAACAAATTTAGGTTTGCGTTACCAGAAAATGAGTTCGGGAGTCGGTTACGCGTGGGGAAGGATTAGCACCCCCACAACGCCCTAAATCGGTACCTCGTCGATTAATTAATGTCTTTGCAATGAAATTTACAAATTCGATTTTAGTTGGTTTATGATCCCCAATAAAACAACACATGAATTTTACAACAATCAAAAGCACCAAAATAGATTAAATTAAAATTACCAGGCCTTTAGAAAGATAAAGAATATTCGATCATTTACAAATATCGAGACCAGATCTTAGATAAGTTCTAACTATCTTTTCTCGATAAATTTAAATAACCGAATATTTCTTTTTCTTCTGTTCCCAAATTTTAAGGTGATAAATCAATTTCTTAGGTGTCACTGATGGGATACACTTTTAATTTAAAATCGTCGAAAGTGGATATCTAATCAGTTAAGACAACCCACTTAAAACAATTTTAAATTAAAAGGATATTACCCTTAATCAAATTATGTAATAATGTCGAGTCATGCTTAGATATCATACATAAACTAGTTAAATAATACAACTCATTCGAATAAATATTTAAATCTAAAAATGCACATATAATTATATATTAAACAAATAAACCTACTATGTTAATATGCAACAAATATTCTCTTATGTCTAATCATTTAATAACTGCAAATATAATATTTATCTCATTTACTTAAGGTTGAAAATAAAAAAAAATTGCATAACATACATACATAAAATGTACATACCATACATAAAATAGTAATATGAATGTCATTACTTATGGACAAAAATTAAATCTACCGCTAAAAACCCAATTCTAAATTTAATGCTACCATATAGGATTAAAATGACAAACACTAAAGCTAGGCAACCAAAGTACAAACTGATCAGTAAATTAATCAAAACAACTAGGATTAAATTACCAAATAACATAAATTACAAGCTAAATGTGAAAACAAATAAAAAGGGAAAATAACATAGGCTGAGGACTAAAACATAACATGTTTACAATACACAGACCAAAATACAAACACAGAAATTTAGGACTAAAACAGAATGCTCGGAAAATAAGAAGACCAAGTTACTAATAAACATATTACATTCAAGGACCAAAACAAAACAGTTTCAAAACTGAAGGATCTCGTACCAGATTAACCCAACTATCCTAAAACGCGGCGTATCACTCCCAGACTCAATGCGCTGCCGTTTTGGAACTACACAAACGACACCGTTTTGGCGTTTTGGATATATGGAAACAAAGGGTAAGTTTTAACCCTAATCCTCATTCTCATCCTATCTCTAAACAGCTGAAACCTCACCCCCACCAACCGTTTTCTCTCAACCTCTTCCTCTTCTTCTTCAACCCTCACCGAAGCCCCCAACCGCCATGGCCTCCGCCGCCTAAGGGCTCCGATGAGGAGCCTAGACGTCACCTGACCCTTTGCCGACCAAACCCAAAACCAAAAGGGCTAAAAACAACCCTAACCTCACTGCCACACCACACGACCACCGTGGGTTCCCCCTTTCTCACTCGTCTGTTTACTCAAAACCCAGGCCTCCACCACTTAAACACTCCGACGAGAACCCCCATGTCCTGACTCAGAAACCCCAACTAGATCTAGCCTTTTTAGAGACCTACGACCCACGAATAAACACGAAAACAAAACCCTACATACCCACCACTCGAAACAGGAACCAAGAGTCACGCGAATCTTACCCTTGATGACCCAACGTGGCTCGGGCTTGGGCGATGGCGACGTTCTGCTCTTCGACTAAGGAAGGTGAAGGGTTTTTTTGTTTTGCTTCGTTTTTGTTGACTGATATGCTAATGGGTTTTGGACTCTGGTTGGATTTCTTCTGTTTCATGGTCCTTTTGATGGTTGGTTCTCTGCTTCGTGATGACTGGTTCCCTCGATGATCACTGGTTTGGTGATTGTGTTTTTTTGGTTTTGTGCTTTTTTCCTTCGATGATAGCTGATGGGTTGAGCGTTTTTTTTTTGCTTGGATGATGACTGATAACTCCCAGAACCCAAAATCCCCCCTCTTCTGGTTTCGTTTTCACTGCTATTTCTAGTTGATTTTTTCTTTCTGTTTTTTGTGCCTTCTGTTCTGCTTCTTGTTTCGTGTGTTTGCAGGGCACTGGCGAGAGCAGATCACGGGCGGCAGCTGTGGGTAGCTGAGCCATTGCTCGGTTGGTCGTGCGCTATCTGGAAATGCGGTGGTGGCTTCACGTGAGTCTGCAGTCGGCTCGGGAATCACAGAGGGCTGGGAACCGTTAGATCGTGGAGCCAGATCCAACGGCCTTCCTGCTGCGGCGCTAGAGGCTGGTGACAAGGAAACCCCAATGGGTTAGGGTTTCTTCAGTTGGGTTGAAGAACTGGGTTGTTGGGAACTGGGCTCGTTTGGTCCAGCCCGTTGTAATCTTAGTTTAATTAGAATCTGTAAAAGACCAAAATAAAACATTAATCAGTATTTAGTTACTTACTTATTTATATATATAAATACTATAATATTTATAAGTACCCAATGTATATACTCGTATGCATCACTAATATAGAACACGTAACCACTATGAAATCCAACATATCATTAATGATAACCCTAACTAACGTATCCTACGAACTTAGTAATAACCAGAAATTAATCATAAGGATACACATAAGACGTCCGGACAAAATGAGCATCTACAGCTGCCCCTCTTTGTTCAATATCGTGCAACGAGAGTAGAGCAAAGATCAAAAGATGGTCAAATTTGTCCGGTCATAATAACTTTGACACATTAATCCGCTCCACTTTTCCTTCAGAGTAGAGTGAGACTTGGAAAATCTTCTGCCCACGGGTTCGCTCCCTCTTTCTTTAGAGAGTATAGAACTCGGACAATCTTCAATAATCGTGTCTGCTCCCTATTTCTTCAGAGAGTATAAGACCCAATTTCTTCATCAATCGCGTCTGCCCCCTATTTCTTCAGAGAGTATAAGACTCGAGCAATCTTCAACAATCGTGTTTGCCCCCTATTTCTTCAGAGAGTATAAGACTCGAACAATCTTCAACAATGCGTCTGTCCCCTATTTCTTCAGAGAGTATAAGACTCGAACAATCTTCAACGATCGCGTCTGCCCCTATTTCTTCAGAGAGTATAAGACCCAATCTTCATAAATCGCGTATGCCCCCTATTTCTTCAGAGAGTATAAGACTCGAGCAATCTTCAACAATCGTGTCTGCCCCCTATTTCTTCAGAGAGTATAAGACTCGAACAATCTTCAACAATCGCGTCTGTCCCCTATTTCTTCAGAGAGTATAAGACTCGAACAATCTTCAACGATCGCGTCTGCCCCCTATTTCTTCAGAGTATAAGACTCGAACAATCTTCAACGATCGCGTCTGCCCCTATTTCTTCAGAGAGTATAAGACCCACAATCTTCATAAAGCGCGTATGCCCCCTATTTCTTCAGAGAGTATAAGACTCGAACAATCTCCATCAAACGTGGGGAACCTGTAGATGTTTAAATCATCATGCAATGCTATGCTCCTATTCATGCCTCGATGTATGCAATTATGCAATTTAATGCACTTTCTTCTTCAAAGGAACACTATCTCTCGATGGATCTGGTTTTGTCTTGGGCACTGACATTTGACCAGTTCACCCAGTACAATCCCCATACCATATCTCTGGTTTGACAGGACTTTGACTTCTTCTTTCTTCAAACCCGCCAGTACCCATGACCAACTCTTGATGAATAACAGCCTCTTTGGGTCTCAATTAATGACTGGAACTTTCTATGAATCCCAAGGTTTCTGCTTCCCATAACCATACAAACATGCTAAAACCAATTTTAGCTTCAAAATACCTATTTCCAAAACCTTTTGCATAATAATACAAAATGATCTCATGTACCACGAGTTAAGCTATGCGTTTTAACTCTTTCAAAATTAGATGCTTGTAAAAGGGAAATTGAAAAGGGAAAGTGTCTCTTTATTTATATAAATGCAGAGAATTTTAGGCAACTACATGGCAAACTTTTAATTGGAAAAAGAACAAAAGGATAGGTGTCTTCAAATATCAATAACACAAATGCCTTTGAACTGGCACGCCGTCAGAATGACTCGAGTGTAGCTTCTGTCAAAGGATCTCCAAATTATGATGACACCTAAGAGTGCGAAACCCTTTGGACCCCAAAATCTCCCATTATTGGATGCCATAAACCAATTTGAATCTCACGTGCATTCAATTCCTCCTCTGGTTGTCCCGTCGAGACTCATTGATCTTTGGTCTCAACCCCAATGGCCATTGTCGTTGCCCATGTTAGGAGATCTTCCTACTCCCCAAAAACAATTCAGATCCTCCACATACACGAACTCTGAATTTAAAATCAATCGCCCTTTGCGGGTTTTCGACTCGAACTCCTTTGGTTTCAAGACGCCCTTTTTCGAGTTTTCATCTTGAACCTCATTTTTTCATTTTTTCATTCATTTTTATTTTTTTTTTCATTTTCACTCATTTTTTTTCTTCTTCTTTTTCTTCAAGCAAAATACTTCTTAACTGCGTCAGAATTCACTGGATGAGGTAATTCAGACCCATCCATCTCAGTTAAGACCAGAGCTCCCCCAGAGAAAGCTTTCTTGACAACATAGGGTCCTTCCCACTTGGGCATCCATTTCCCTCGGAAATCTTTTTGAATAGGCAATATCCTCCTGAGCACCAAATCTCCTTCGTGGATTTCTCGAGGGCGAACTTTCTTATCATGTGCTATCATCCGCTCTGGTATATCTGACCGTGACAAATAGCCTTCAATCTCTTTTCTTCAATCAGATTCAATTGGTCATATCTGGCCTGTACCCATTCTCTCATTTAGCTTCACCTCTGATAAAACCCGGAGCGGGGAATTTCCACTTCAATAGGGAGGACAGCTTCCATCCCATAAACTAGAGAAAACGAGTTGCCCCAGTAGACGTCCGTACAGAAGTCCGATAGGCAAACAGAGCAAATGGCAACTTATCATGCCAATCTTTAAGTTTCAGTCATCTTCTCTATAAGCCTCTTAATGTTCTTATTAGCGCCTCCACTGCCCCATTCATCTTGGGGTGATAAACCGTGGAATTATGATGCTTTATTTTGAATTGCTCACATACAGATTTCATCATCTTGTTGTTTAAGTTCAACGCATTGTCAGAGATAATTCTCTCTGGTAAGCCATATCTGCAGTTGATTCTTTCTTCAAGAACCTACATATCGTTGATTGGGTAACACTTGCATAGGAAGCTGCTTCTACCCACTTGGTGAAGTAATCTATTGCTACCAGAATGAAGCGATGACCATTTGACGCTTCGGAAAAAATTTGCCCAATAACGTCCATGCCCACATAGAAAACGGCCACGGAGCTGTCATCACATGCAACGGATGAGGAGGGTGTGCATTCTATCCCAATAAATCTGACACTTGTGACACTTCGGGTATAATGATGCAATCAGTTTCCAGGTGACCAATAATACCCAAATCTCATAATCTGTCTGGCCATACATGCCCACTAGCATGGGTGCCACATATCCTTCATGTACTTCTTCCAGAATCATTTTCGCTTCTTTAGTGTCACACCTTAATAAGACTGATCCATGCTTTCTTATATAAGGTCTCATCATTAAGCACATACCCTGCTGCATTCTTCTAATGGTTCTTTTGTCATTCTCAGTTGCCTGTTCGGGGTAACTTTGATATCTTATACTGAAAGATATCATAGTACCAAGGTCCTCCATTCTTCTTCTTCAATGTAAAGCAGTGGGCTGGATCTCGTAAGCCTTCATCTCAATAGGCATCATACTTGAATGCTCGTCATCTTAAAGGCCGCTGCCAAAGTAGCAAGGCGTTGCCATTTGATTTTTCTTCTCTGGGGAGGTAATTGAAAGTCACTTCTTCAAATTCTTCAATAAGTCCAGAACTAATTTACGATATTCCACAAGTTTGGGATCCTTGGTTTCCCATTCACTCTGAGCTGGTAAATTACCAAAGCTGAATCCCCATATACCCTCAGCATTTTTGCTTTGAGTTCAATAGCTGCTCTAAGACCCATAACACAAGCCTCATATTCAGCCATATTGTTTGTACAATCAAAATGAGCCGACTGGTAAAAGAATAATGCTCTTCACTTGGTGAGACCAAGATTGCCCAATCCCATGCCCCAAGGCGTTTGAAGACCTCAAAGTTCATCTTCCAGTTATTTACCAGTGAGAGCAATTGTTTTTCCGAGATAGCCATTTAAAGGGTCCAGCTTAGATATGAGCCAGGTAGTATGATACAACATATACTGTCTAAGTCTTCTGGTAGCCCACACTAAAGCGCAACACAATTTTTCAATTGGTGAGTATCTGGCCTCACACTCAGTGAACTTCTTACTGAGATAATAGATAGCCCTCTCCCTCTTCTCAGTTGATCATGTTGTCCCAACACACATCCCATTGAATTGTCATAAACGGACAAGTAAAGAATTAAAGGCTTTCCTGGGATAGGTAGCGCTAGGGTCGGAGTATTCTAAAGATATCTCTTTACTGCCTCAAAAGCCTCTTGAAAATCCTCACTCCATTCTCCTGAATCATTCTACGAAGAAGGCGGAATATGGGATCACATTTTTCGGTCAGCTGCGAGATAAACCGAGCGATGTAATTTAATCTCCCCAAAAATCCTCGAACTCCTTCTGTGTTCTTGGGGCTGGCAAATCTCAAATGGCTTTTACTTTATCGGGATCTATTTCAATTCCCTTTCGGCTCACTACGAATCCAACAGTTTTCCGATATCACCCCAAAAGACACTTATTTGGGTTAAGTTTTAGTTGGCACTTCTTAATCTTTGAAAGAGCTTCCTCAAATTCTGATATGTTCCTCCTCCGTCTTGGCTTTGACAATCATATCATCGACATAGACTTCAATTTCTTTATGCATGTCATGAACAATGTCACCATGGCCCTCTGATAGGTTGCCCCTGCATTCTTTAATCCAAACGGCATGACTTTATAACAGAACGTCCCCCACATAGTGACAAACGTTGTTTCTCCATATCTTCAGGGTACATTTTAATTTGATTATAGCCAGAGAAAACCATCCATAAATGAGAATAAGGAATTTCCAGCAGTATGTCCACTAACGTATCTATAGTGGCAAATGAAAGTTATCCTTTGGACTAGCTCTATTAAGATCTCTATAGTCGACACACATTCGTACTTTCCCATCCTTCTTTGGTACTGGGACAATATTTGCTACCCACTCAGGATATTTGGCCATGTGAGAAACCAGCATCAAATGTTTCTTCACTTCTTCTTTAATCTTGAGCAGTATCGGTCTCATTCTTCTCAGTTTCTGTTGTACGGGCTTACAATCAGGCTTTATCGGTAGTTTATGGACAACCAATTCTGTATCCAGACCTGGCATATCTTCGTACGACCAAGCAAATATATCCTTGAATCTTGAAGTAATTCTATCAAGCTCTGCTTCCTTCAGCGGACAGGGTGGTACCATCTTAACTTCTTTTCTATCCCCATTCGTACCCAAATTCAAGGTCTCTGTAAGCTCTTCGTGAGGCAGAATCTGCTCATTCCTGTTCCACCATCTTTAGCAATTCTGAAGGTAGTTCAACATCCCTCCAAATTCAAGGTCTCTGTAAGCTCTTCGTGAGGCAGAATCTGCTCATCTTCCTGTTCCACCATCTTTAGCAATTCTGAAGGTAGTTCACATCCCTCATCATCATCACAACCTTCGATTTCCCCTTGACATATGGGCATCTCGAAATCAATCGGTCAGAGTCATTAGCATTCGTATTATGATATCTGAGTTCCTGAAAGGATAACGAAAAAGAAGATATATATACAATATACATATGGGAGAATCTTTTCCCATATAAACATATAAAGGAATACATACATACATTCAAACAAAAATGCATGAGAAAATGTTTGTCGTTTGGGAATTAACAAAACACATCTTTTATTGAAGCAGTAAAAAACACACTTAACCCTTTACACCAATCACCTATTTTCCCAGGGATGAACAATAGGGAGAGTTCTAGTGTATTACTCTGCAAAAGATTGTAACTACAGGCAATTCCTCCGCGTCCAGTTGTTCAAAACAAGCCCGGTGGCGCAGGGTAAATGCCCGTAGCTCTCATTCTTTGAACTCCTCATCGGTTAGGACATTAATGCCCAAGTCCTCCAAGGCATTTCAACTATCACTTTACTGCTTTCCAAAGTCCCTTGAAACATATATCCTCCTGATACGAAAATGATGCTCAATGGCGGGAATGTCATGGGCTCCCAGCTCGGGTTCTCACCAGTCAATCTTGCCTTTCTCAATTCCTGAATCTTCTTGATGCTTCTCAGTTTTTCTTTTAAAGTCGCTGATACCCTAAACCGAATCTGTCTCTTTTAGTTACAGGGTAGATTGGGCCCACCAGTCCTTGCAACCGAATTCCAACCCTTTGCAGTTTTTGCTCCTCTTCCAAGAGTCAGTTTAAGCCCCATTTTGGTGCAGTTTAACAATCTAGGCTTCAGGATCTTCTTTCCTTCTACCACAAACATGGCATGACATATTCCAAGTATGGAGCAGTAGTAGAAACGAAGCAATAATGTCTTCTTCAGCATGAATGCATATAAGCCTCCCATCAATTGCAAATTTTATCCTTTGGTGCAACGTTGACGGAACCGCACCGGCCTGATGAATCCAGGGTCTTCCCAATAAGCAGTTGTATGTAGGCATGATGTCCATCACAAGAAACTCCACTTCATATATCGCCGGGCCAATAGTCAAAGGGATATCAATCTTGCCTAGAACTTCTCTCTTCGTTCCATCAAAAGCTCGAACCACACTTTGACAGCTTCTCATCAAGGTACTGTCCACTGGTGTTTTTCAGGGTCACCAAGGGCATCACATTTAACGCCGAACCGTTATCTATCAGTACTCTGGATAGAGCATGCCCTTTGCAACTAACTGTGATGTGTAGAGCCTTATGATTGCCAATCATCCCAAAAGGGATCTCGTCCTCAGAAAAAGATAAAAAATTATCGGCCTGGATGTTGGCAACTAGTCGGTCCAGCTTTTCTGTGCGTATCTCCTTCGGGACAAAGGTTTGGTTTAAAACTTTTAATAGGGCGTTGCGATGAGCCTCTGAACTCAGAAGAAGTGATAGGACAGAAATACGGGCAGGCAGCTTGTGCAGTTGCTCAACAATACTGTATTCACTATGTTTCAAAAACCTTAAAAATTCCATCGCTTCATTCTCCGTTACTGGCTCATTGACGATGGATTCATTTCTTTCATCTGCACATCGATACTTTTTCCTTTCCCGACAGCAATCTTCTTCTCAGGTTCTTTGTGATAACATCTACCACTCCTGGTCATGTGTCCCACTTCATCTACCTCTTCCTGTTGCTTTGCCACCTCTCCTATTTGACAAGTATATCTCCAGGGTACCTGTTTATTGTCTTTGTACGGAACGGAGAGGGAGGTAATAATCACCTTTGGAGCTACCTTCTCAGCCACTCGATTCTTGGGAGTAATGACGAGGGGACAACTAGCACTATAGACCCCTTTGGATGATCCCTCAGAGGCGTAAACTTCCGCTTCTTCTTTCTCAGCCCCTTCTTTGAAGAACTCGATTTCCTTACTATCCATCATCTCTTGTACCAGCCCTAAGAAATCAGAACACTGTTGTATACTGTGTTTTGTGCAGTTATGGTAGTGGCACATCTCTTCATTGTCGAAATGTTCACATGGCAGATTAGTCTTTAATAGTCCTACCTTGACCATTTGGCACCACACCCAAGACATGGGTGACATCACCTCCCTAACATTTTTTACAGTCGTTCTTCCTTTCTCTTCAGCGACTGCATTAATCCCGGCTCCTGCATGGTTTGGCAATGGATTCTGGGCTATGTTTGGCTGTTCACTGTCACCAAAATTGATGACGTTTCTTCTCTCAGAGCTTGGATGACCTTTTTGAAAGCGGGACAATTTTCAATAGAATGTCCGGAAACCCCTGCATGGTATTCGCACTTAGCACTAGCATCATACCACTTGGATACAGGGGTTGTATAGGGTCCACATGATAAGGTGAGACTACATGTCGATCATATAATTCGTGGAATAACTCCTTATAAGTCATAGGAATCGGATCAAATTGAGGCCTCTCTCTCCTTGGATCTCTTGCCCCTTGCCTATTGTCAATTTGGGGTGATGCTACCGTTCCCTGTGGTCGGGACACTGTGATATTATGGGAATCATACTGCCTTATTTTGTTGACTTCGTTTTCCTTCTTCCTCATCGGCTGTTTCTTGCTGGAATCTCCTCCCTCAAGCTTCCCGCTTTTAATCGCCATTTCAATCATTTCTCTCGCCGTAACTATATCAGCAAAACTTCGAGAAGGATTACCAAAAATGTAAAAAAATGGAGCCTTCAAGGTATTAACAAAAGTAGGTTTCGTTTCCTCCTCTACCAACGGTGGGTGGACCTGTACTGCTACCTCTCTCCACCTCTGAGCATATTGTCTGAAACTTTCATTATGCTTCTTCTCCATTGCTTGCAGCACCATTCTGTTAGGCCTGACGTCCTTCACATGCTTATACTGGTCGAGAAAAGATTTGGCCGGTCTTTCCATGTCCTGACATCAACTCTCCTTAGTTGATTATACCATCGCAATGCTGAGCCTACTAAGCTTTCCTGGAAACAGTGGATCAACAACTGGTCGTCCCCTACGTAACCAGTCATTTTCTGCAGAACATTGTGATATGGGCAGAAGGGCATTGGGTACCGTCGTATTTCTCGAAGTCAGGGGTTTTGAACTTGGGAGGTAGGACCAGATCAGGAACTAAACTCATTCCTTAGCGTCGAGACCATACAAGCTGGTATCTTCTTTCATAGCTTGTACTTCATTTGCTAGCTGCTTATATTGCTCCTGCAACAACTTGTTTTCGCTCTTCTTTGCTTCTTCATCGAGGTCCGGGACCTGGTGATATGGGCTTTCTTCGGGATGCAACAAGATCCAGGTTGCGGATTACTTGCAATGCCGTCAGGATTTATGTGTACTTTGGTATGGACAGATGTTCCTTGGATATTCGGAGACTGTACCGGGGTGAACCCTGGAGGGTAAAGTGGTTCTTCACTTGTTTGCTCATGGGCCTTTCCGTGCTCTGGATTTCTCCCTCCCAGCATACTTGCCAACTTAGACATCATATCCTCTTGAGCCTTAAGCATATCTTCTTGCATTTTCCTTATATCATCTTGTAACTGCAGTTGTTCTTTCAATTTGAGCAATCTTATCATCCATGGCCTTCCTTGTGTTATAGTGATGCTTGGAATTTCCCAGTATTTCTCTGTCACACAGTTCCTTTTGTTAATGTTTGTATCTTATTTAATGAATATGAAGTATATGATTATGAATGAACAAAGTGCGATGTAGGAAAAATGAAGATGCATTACGAAAATGATGCATATGCAAAATGCAGGGTGTTATCCCGGGGCGATTCCTTAGAACAACTCTTTATATTAGAAACGACGTTCAATTACAAAGTTGAAACATATCACAGATAAATCTGCACTGTTTCGCCTATTTGTATATATGCTAGCAGTTCCAAGATCTTCTGGTTCTCTTCAGCCTCAGGATCCAGCTCTTCGCCTATAGCGGCAGCTTCTTGAGATAGGTCGACCAAATACTGTGCGATTCCCCTAGCATGCCCCAGGTAACAAGTGATAAGGTCTTCTCCTCGCTTGGCTCTCGCCTGCGCTCGCTCCCATCGAAAACGCCACTGAGTATCCCCCTCATAAGGAACTATCGATAGCTCACTTGATTGCCTCTGGAACTCCTGAACCATGACTTCGAGCTCACTTACTTGCTTCTTCAAACTTTCGACTTCTCCACGACTCGAGCTACCCTCCTGGTTCCGTACCGTTGTAATGCAACCTCTAAACTCGAGATCTTCCCTTTCAAATTCTCACTCTGGGCTTGACTTTCTTGCAATCGCTGCTCTAAACAACTTTTTTCCTTCGACAAAATCCTTACCTGATGTCTGCTTTGCTTGAGCTCTTCCTGACTCTCCCCGGCTGCCCTCTTCAAGCTTGCCACTTCCGTCTCCACTCAACAGATGATTTGCTTGAACTGGAAGCTGTCTGATCTTTCATCATTCGCTGGTAAGTTGATTGAAGATCGTCAAAATCTAACCGAAGTTGATTCTCTGCTTCTTCAACTCGATCCGCTCTACTTTTTTGAATATCGATCTCCAACCCTTTTGATACACCTCATCTTCTAGTTTTTGCATAGTAATTCTCCACTGCCTCTCTCTGCCTCAAAATCGCGCTTAGCTAGCTCTAATGGAGATGGTACTATCCTCAAATGTTCTTCCACAGGTTGAATGTTTTCAGGATTCACCACGGGATATTGTTGTTTACTCGATTGCTTCTCCACTGCTCGTAATCTTGTGATGGCTCGAGATCGTAGGTGAACAAATTCACACGACGAGTCTGCTTCCAAGCTTCAGCAACCCCTCTGACTTTGTTCTTGTATTGATCTCCCTTGAATGCAAAATCTGACCCTAACAAGTCTCTCGTAGCTGGAATGAACTGCCTTGACCCATATTGTCTGGAAACCAACAGAGGTGCATATCCAACAGAACCCCATATACCTGGCAAAGGGACCCAATCCCGCTCTCCACACGATAAAGTATGTCCGAAGTAACATTCCAAGAAGCTCGCCATAGAACATCACCGTCTGATATCTTTGAAGATTACCATCCATTTTCTTCGGTAAAACCTCCAGGCCAATCTTTTGAAAGTAAATCTTTCAAATGTGAAAACCCGTCTAGAACACTCGACCTGGCGCCCTCTCGACGTGCTTGAAATGATTGAGGATCCACACTAGCAGTAGGGGTGCACATCCTATAAACGTCCTTCTCCCTCTCTCAACTCAAAGAACGAAATGTCTCTGCTAGGATAGCGGGAACAGGATCCACATGCTTGTCCAATCTTTCGAACAGGTCGACCACTGATACGTCTATGTATCCTAACACCTTTGGGAAGACAAGCCCATAAATCCCTAAAGCAAATAGGTCAAGCTTCTTTCTCTGATCAGGATGACGATTGATTATTTCCTTCAGAGCGGACCAAGGAAAGCATTCACTGTCCCCTTTCTTCTTAATATTTTTTACAACCCAATCCTCACTCATTCCAGTGATCGATAGCAATTTCTTATTGAACGAAGGAGTGACCGGGGGCTTGGTATAGACCCTATCCGCTTGAGCTCTCAGACACCGGAGCAAAACTTGATACCCTTCTATTGTTGGCGTCACATCCACTCTTCCAAACGTAAAACAGCTGTAATCGGGATTCCAGAACTGCACCAGGGCCCTAAACAGATTTCGATCGATTGGAACATCCAGAAGGTAAGATATGTCGCCATACAACTGATAGAACATCTCTTGATCGGCTGCTTCACATCTCTCCCAAATCTCCTGGAGCTCATTCAAATCATTCTGATGCACATTGACGTGAGTGTAGCTAAACAACTCCGACACGTAACCAGGCTTCAAACTATCTCCGTTAGTCAACTGGGATTGCTCCGACCATCTCAAAACCTCTGCATTGTCTTCAACCTCTTTGTGAACCTTTCGTTCCATATTCTGGCCTTCTAATGGACATCGATCCCCAAATCAACACCATGAAATGGATAATGCAATGCAAAGCAAAAGGAATAAAACAAAGACAAAAGAAAATCAGTTAGTAAACATTAGTCAATTAATCAGGGATAATTTGTTAAAGAATCCTACCCTCACATGCTGGCTACCCAATCATTCTTTATCATTTCCTACCCAACATGATATCTACCCCCATGCTTTACCTGAACATCACAACCCTAGCCGCATGATATCTAATTTAACCTAACCACATGATCTCTAGTTCGTATGCATTTATTCACAGAAAGAAAATAAATGACCCAAAAAGCTTTTCCTTGTGTACACTCCTCACGGGATTCTTAAGGTTCGGGTTAGGCTCGACCTAAGTTCGGGCTCTATATTCACTACATGTCGGGTTAGGTTGTAAAGTAATAGGTTCTCGAATTGTCCTTGTCGGTGCCCCCTTGGGTTGCCGAACCCTCAATCCTGGCCCATCACAGGCTTTAGTGGATCGAGTTCAATTTCGAGGGAACACACCTCCTTATGTCCATGCGGAGGTGAATACCATCACGAGGACCATAAGGCGTGAGCTCCAGAAGTGATCCACTATCCCATGCGGAGGTGAAAACCACACGAGGGAGTAGTCTCTCACTCCTACTTAAATAGGACAGAGCGGGGTTTAGCTCATGTTATGCAAATGCAACTGTGCTGTGTGGAAAAGCAAAACACACAAATCACAAAACATTCCAAAATCAATCCTCTTTAAACACATAAATAATCTGAAACCAACAACAAACAGATCAGTACAACTATTTATTCGTTAGACAAAATATGAACAGAAAGGTACTGAAACCAAACACGGGATCAAAAACCAAATTAAAACGAATTTATAACTTTCATTTGCAAAGACAATTAATTAATCGACTATAGGCCTGACTCTCTAAAAAAGTCCCCAGCGGAGTCGCCAAGCTGTTGAAACGATTTTTAAACGAGTGGGGGGAGCGAGATTTTGAAAAGCCACGTCATTTTTAATTATTCTATTTATGGTTGATTTTTAATTAAAAACAATGTGATTTTAGAAAACCTCTCGTTCCGAAAATTTGGGAATTCATTCACGATAAAAACACAGGTTCGAAGATCGCCACCAATCTTTGATTAGGGTGTGATTGGACACCCAAAAATGTTTTGTCATTTTAAATAAAATTAATTTTAATTAAAACAACAAATTTAGGTTTGCGTTACCAGAAAATGAGTTCGGGAGTCGGTTACGCGTGGGGAAGGATTAGCACCCCCACAACGCCCTAAATCGGTACCTCGTCGATTAATTAATGTCTTTGCAATGAAATTTACAAATTCGATTTTAGTTGGTTTATGATCCCCAATAAAACACACATGAATTTTACAACAATCAAAAGCACCAAAATAGATTAAATTAAAATTACCAGCCTTTAGAAAGATAAAGAATATTCGATCATTTACAAATATCGAGACCAGATCTTAGATAAGTTCTAACTATCTTTTCTCGATAAATTTAAATAACCGAATATTTCTTTTTCTTCTGTTCCCAAATTTTAAGGTGATAAATCAATTTCTTAGGTGTCACTGATGGGATACACTTTTAATTTAAAATCGTCGAAAGTGGATATCTAATCAGTTAAGACAACCCACTTAAAACAATTTTAAATTAAAAGGATATTACCCTTAATCAAATTATGTAATAATGTCGAGTCATGCTTATGAGGATATCATACATAAACTAGTTAAATAATACAACTCATTCGAATAAATATTTAAATCTAAAAATGCACATATAATTATATATTAAACAAATAAACCTACATGTTAATATGCAACAATATTCTCTTATGTCTAATCATTTAATAACTGCAAATAATTTATCTCATTTACTTAAGGTTGAAAATAAAATAAAAATTGCATACATCATACATAAAAATGTACATATCATACATAAATAGTAATATGAATGTCATTACTTATGGACAAAAATTAAATCTACCGCTAAAAACCCAATTCTAAATTTAATGCTACCATATAGGACTAAAATGACAAACACTAAAGCTAGGCAACCAAAGTACAAACTGATCAGTAAATTAATCAAAACAACTAGGATTAAATTACCAAATAACAGAAATTACAAGCTAAATGTGAAAACAAATAAAAGGGAAAATAACATAGGCTGAGGACTAAAACATAACATGTTTACAATACACAGACCAAAATACAAACACAGAAATTTAGGACTAAAACATAATGCTCGGAAATAAGAAGACCAAGTTACTAATAAACAGATTACATTCAAGGACCAAAACAAAACAGTTTCAAAACTGAAGGATCTCGTACCAGATTAACCCAACTATCCTAAAACGCGGCGTATCACTCCCAGACTCAATGCGCTGCCGTTTTGGAACTACACAAACGACGCCGTTTTGGCGTTTTGGATATATGGAAACAAAGGGTAAGTTTTAACCCTAATCCTCATTCTCATCCTATCTCTAAACAGCTGAAACCTCACCCCCACCAACCGTTTTCTCTCAACCTCTTTCCTCTTCTTCTTCAACCCTCACCGAAGCCCCCAACCGCCGTGGCCTCCGCCGCCTAAGGGCTCCGATGAGGAGCCTAGACGTCACCTGACCCTTTGCCGACCAAACCCAAAACCAAAAGGGCTAAAAACAACCCTAACCTCACTGCACACCACACACCACCGTGGGTTCCCCCTTTCTCACTCGTCTGTTTACTCAAAACCCAGGCCTCCACCACTTAAACACTCCGATGAGAACCCCCATGTCCTGACTCAAACCCCAACTAGATCTAGCCTTTTTAGAGACCTACGACCCACGAATAAACACGAAAACAAACCCTACATACCCACCACTCGAAACAGGAACCAAGAGTCACGCGAATCTTACCCTTGATGACCCAACGTGGCTCGGGATTGGGCGATGGCGACGTTCTGCTCTTCGACTAAGGAAGGTGAAGGGTTTTTTTTGTTTGCTTCGTTTTTTGTTGACTGATATGCTAATGGGTTTTTGGACTCTGGTTATGGATTTCTTCTGTTTCGTGGTCCTTTTGATGGTTGGTTCTCTGCTTCGTGATGACTGGTTCCCTCGATGATCACTGGTTTGGTGATTGTGTTTTTTTGGTTTTGTGCTTTTTTCCTTCGATGATAGCTGATGGGTTGAGCGTTTTTTTTTTTGCTTGGATGATGACTGATAACTCCCAGAACCCAAAATCCCCCCTCTTCTGGTTTCGTTTTCACTGCTATTTCTAGTTGATTTTTTCTTTCTGTTTTTTGTGCCTTCTGTTCTGCTTCTTGTTTCGTGTGTTTGCAGGGCACTGGCGAGAGCAGATCACGGGCGGCAGCTGTGGGTAGCTGAGCCATTGCTCGGTTGGTTGTGCGCTATCTGGAAATGCGGTGGTGGCTTCACGTGAGTCTGCAGTCGGCTCGGGAATCACAGAGGGCTGGGAACCGTTGGATCGTGGAGCCAGATCCAACGGCCTTCCTGCTGCGGCGCTAGAGGCTGGTGACAAGGAAACCCCAATGGGTTAGGGTTTCTTCAGTTGGGCTGAAGAACTGGGTTGTTGGGAACTGGGCTCGTTTGGTCCAGCCCGTTGTAATCTTAGTTTAATTAGAATCTGTAAAAGACCAAAATAAAACATTAATCAGTATTTAGTTACTTACTTATTTATATATATAAATACTATAATATTTATAAGTACCCAATGTATATACTCGTATGCATCACTAATATAGAACACGTAACCACTATGAAATCCAGCATATCATTAATGATAACCCTAACTAACGTATCCTACGAACTTAGTAATAACCAGAAATTAATCATAAGGATACACATAAGACGTCCCGGACAAAATGAGCATCTACACCTAGTTCATACATTTAGTATGTATGACATAATAAAGATTCTTATCAAATACTATACTTGCACGAATTTATTGAATGGAATTATAAAATAAAATATATTATAACTACTAAAACATACCTATAAAATTTGAAAACTCGTCTTTCATAAATTTTAAAAATTGTATCAACCACTCGAAAGTATTTATTGGAAAAATTAATAAAAAATAAATGTTGAGAAAAAATTTAGGGATGTGGGGATGAAGCTAATTATTTAGGGAATTAGAGATATTTGTACAGTATCGGGTGAAATCACCGACTATTGCACTCGTCTCTGGTGGAATTCGTTGTCTCCTAAAGTGACTTTCCGTGGTTTTTTATTGTTAGTCATCGACTGTAGGCAACGTCTTTAATTGCAAGTCCCTCCTCTCCTGGCGTCGACTTCCAATCCCGGAAAGTTGCACCAACGTCTTCTCGAGGTACAAGCATACAGACAACTGGACGAGTAGGGTACATTTTATATAACGCTCCGGAATTCAATTTAATAGAATCATGTTTGAAATTGGATAGTTGGATCGAATTCTAAAAAACTAATTTTTCAAAATTTAATTCCTAAAATACTGTGGAAGGTAGATTTTAAAATTATGGTATTTGGAGTTTGAACTCATAAACAAAATGTACTTAATTAATAAATTGGTTTACAAAGTTAAACTAAGGACTAATTTGAAAGATGATAAAAAATTTGAAGCTCCTTGTAACACCTTGAATTTTGAAAACTAAATTCTATCCATTGAGTATGATTTTCTTGATTAATTATTATTTTATTTTAATAAATATTAAAAGATTTTTTATGTTTAGAACTATTAGATTTTTTTTTATGAAATTCGATTTTACGAATATGATATCAAATACTTTTACGAATTTCTTTATATCGAACGATTCATATTTATTTTCAAATATTTTTTTTCAATTTTCATAAAAAATTATTTTAATTTCAACCATCTATTTAGATTAATCAAATAATTATATTTTCATATAAAACTAATGAATTTTATACCTTATAAATAGATCCTATCTTAATATATATAACTAGGGGTGAACAAAACTCGACTTGACTCGAAAAAATGATCTTTTCGACTCGAAAAAACTCAACTCAAATTGACTTCGAGTTGTTATTTTATAAACTCGACTAGAAAAAATTTCAAATTCAAGTCGAACTATAAAATGCAACTCGAATAACTCAAAATTTGTAGTAATTAGTAAATTGATTTTCAAGTTTAAGTAAAATCTCTCAAATCTGTTTGATATATGTATATATCATATGAAAGAAAATATGAAGAAATATATATGTATTGTATATGGTTATAAAAAACCATTTAAATTGAAAGCAAATAGTATCATAATATTATAAATATTTACAATTAAATTTAAACAAAACTTGAACAACTTGACTCGAGTTTTATAAAATAAGGCTCGTCAACTCAAATAACTCAAAATTTTTTAACTCAACTCGGCTCGATTGAATGTTCACCCCTCTATATAACTAGTTAAACATGGGACCTTCCAAAGTAAAGGTAAACCAACTGCTTTTGTCCCTATAGTAGGACAATCTGTATATTCATTTTGCGTTCCGGACTAGACATCATCAAAAGAACAAGAACATTTATAAGACATCCGACATAAGCTAATTCATTGTTGTTCGAATTAACAAAAAAACATAAACAAGATCAAGAAAGATCAGGGCTTTTATAAGAGAGATGAAGTATACATCAGCTAAACCAATAATTCAGGTGAACTGAATATTGCTTGAATTTGAAAACTATAAACAATTCATTACTTGAATGTGAAACATACAAGATTCTGAAATATACACAATGCGATCGACGGTAGACACATACCTCAAACCGAAAACCAACGAATTTGCGAGCGATTATGCTCCCATGCATCCATGTTTTGCTGATCTATCAGTACAATGTATTCAATCCGAAAAATAATGATAAAGAGAAAAAAATAAAAGAACACTGCACAATATACCGAATTCTGCACAAAAGAATCAATTAAAAGAATGGATGCAAACTCTACACATGATGGCTTTTTGATCAAGATTTTACCAATTCAGCATTCACAGTTACAAATATAGTCTTCATCTAGACATAGGAACGTTTCACACTTGCGTGCTTGAAAGGCATCTCCACTGCCCCGGTCGAGGGCCTCTGTCTAAAAGCATTAGCAAGCCGACGTTGTTCGGTGACAATCCATACAGGTACCTATATAATAAAACGAATCAAACGTTGGCACTAACATTTCCCTAGGATATTATATGCCGCTAAACTTCAATGTCAATTCCTAATAAACAGATCATGACATGTAAAATTATGTATCCAAGTGCATGCACCTTCTCTACGCCTGCATCTCTATGTATATAACACAAATTCTACTTACTTGCTTCGGCGGGCTTTCCGCCTCCAGAAAATCAAGGAGGTAATCCACTGGAAAAACAGAATCAATGCACAATTAACTTTGAGTGGCAATGTGGAAACACATCACTGGAAAAACAGAATCAATGCACAATTGACTTTGAGAGGCAATGTGGAAACACATCAAAGGAAATACAAGAAAGTTTTGATTATGGAAAACAGATTAACTCTATTGATGAAACATTCATGATGCTTCCAACAAGTAAAGAGCAGCATGGATACTAAATGAAAGGGAAGCTTTTGATGCAACAACGGACGAAAGATAAAGAACTGCAGCCAAACTACACAGTAAAATTTCAAAGCAACGTGAAATTGAAGAATGCTGAATATAAACATCGGAATGTCAACAACAGAACCGGTGGTACAAAATGTATAGAAAGAAAGCACATTTTTTAAACGAAGATTACCTTGAAGACTGGCATAAATGGCAAGCTTGCAACAATAGATGGCTTTGCTAGTTGTATATTTGATGGCATTTCCTTGGACAAATGTTGTGCTATTTCTTTCAATAAAACCAACTGCGCTTTGTCAGTTCGCATTGATAACAAGGCTTGTCTCATTGATTCCCTGTCAGCCTCAAGGGCCTGAAGCCTCGTGTAGAGCTTCTTGATATCAGGATCACAAGCATCAGACAGGTTAAATGACCCCTTTGGAGTGGATGCATACTCATCAGCAGTTTCAGCTCCAAGTTTGGGTTTGGGAGTTCCATTATATGCCACGTCATGATGGACTGAATCAATGGTACAAACTCTGTCACTCATATTATCTGCAACGTCTGAAGTATTATACATTCTTCTTGAGTTGGAAAGTTCATCCATTTTTGAAAAAAACTCCATCTTCTTGTAGCTAGCATTAAACCTAGGAGAACCAATGTTAAACCGGGGAGAATCAATGGTAAACTCTGAAGCGGTCCTTTAGCCATGAATGAATTATAACTATCAGTTGAAAGTCTTCTTGAATGTCTTGTTCGTTTAGGAGAGTGACCAACTATTACTTTCTCGAAAACATTCTTTGTTCTGGGTAAACCTCCATCCATCTGACTGCTGCTGGGATTCCTCTCCGCTTGGAAGATCCTTGGTTCCAAATTCCTTCCGGGAAAACCGCCATCTGTCTGACTGCAGCTGGAATTCCTCTCCACTTGGAAGATCCTTTCTTCCAAATTCCTCAACTGTTCTCGAGTATTAGGGGTCTCTCCAAATGCATATTTCTCAACATCTTCAACCTCGTCACCGGTATTCTCATTGAAACTGCATTTTAATGGTGGATAATCATATGCAGGAAGATCAACTTGCTCATCAAAGTTCTCAGCCGTACCCATACTCTCAATCTGACCATCCATCACACCTTCAGCCTCGGCCTCCGTAAGACCATAACTCATCATCCTATGCTTGTAAGCCAGTACTTCACAAGTAAGAGATTCAACAGCCTGTTCTCTCTTATACAAAAGATCCTCCAAGGCAAGTATCTCCTCCTGATCATGTGCCATTTTCTCCTCCGCAAATCGCTGGAATTGGCTTGCCTCCATTTCAATCTCTGCCTTCTGTTTCTGCAACTTCAATATCATCGACATTGCCTCAGTCGCGGCCGACGACGAGGCATTTCTCTCCTGCTCCAATTCCGCTTGCAAATCCCGTATTGTTGCTTGTTGGGTGGAAACAGTCTCCCGCAGAGCAACACATTCATTCTCAATTTGGACTCTGGGATTTGAATGAAGATCAAATTCCGGAACACAAAACTGATTTCCATTCTCAGATTCGTCATATTTTCGCTTTACGGATCGTAACCATTTACTTGAAGGTTTACCAATCACAGAGCAAGCGGGACAAGCGCAATCACAACATTTGACAACATCTCTTGGAGGTGAAAACATTTCAGACTCCATGCAATCAAACTCGAGAAATCTTATTATTTCCAAACAAACTCAATAAAAAAATATAAATAAAACAATGAGAATAAATTAAAGTCCTCTCTCTCATGAATCTTAGATTCCCCAATGAAATTTTCCTTCCATTACTTTGTAAATCCACCCACGACTACATAAAGTACTCTTGGTTCAATCAATCAAAAAGAAAGTTTCCTGCAACAAAGAAGAAAACAGATGAACGGTACGTAACTAAAAGTTCCCTTATTTGGAGCGAAAATAATATTCTTGAAAAATCACAAACTAACGATAATTTCAAGTTGTCATTCGGATTAAAACATTTCACAAGAAAATAACACCAAGAAATAATTTTTTTCAGGAAACAAAGTGGAGAGAGAAGAGAGAAAAGGGTGGAAATGCAACTAACCGTGGAAGCTGAGAGAGAGAGAGAGAGAGCTGGAAAAAAAGAGGCAAATTTTCCCGGGAAAGCTTGCCTCCGGGGAAGAAAAATCAACCCCTTTTTATTTTTAATTCCATTATTAAAACTTTTTTTTTGGAAACCCGTCACCTATCAAATCGTAATAAATCCAAGAGGGAAATGTAGTAAGAATTGCAATGGTGTTTGGAATGAAGGAAAATCAGGAGGGGGAAACAAGAAAATTTTGTATAAAAATATGGATCGGAAAGTGGAAACCCCTCAATGGATTCTCGAGTGGGGAAGAATTTATTTATTGTATAATTCAGCTTTTTGGGCTTTTTATTTAAAAGTTTTTTTTTCAGGGTAAGCGAAAATGAGGTAAGCCGTAAGCATTGCATGGAAAGATAAATTCAAATTAGGTTATCAAAATGAATTTTAAACTAATGTTAAATATGATTTTTTATGGTTTAAGGTCTACTTTTGTCTATGTAGTATATTTAATTTATTATTTTTATTCTTATGATATTTTCACATCAATTTAACCATCGAAATTGTATAGAGACATCATTCTAGCCTCTGAACTTTGGTTTAATTAATAGAATCGTTAGTTTTCTGCGTTTGTACTAAACAATTAGAAAAAATCCCTAAAATTTTAACTTAATCCCTTAATCTAACTGAAATAAATAATAAGATTTTGAGAATTTTTCTAACCTTTGTGTTTAGTAAATATTTTAACATAATCCCTTAAACCACAGACGCAGAAATATCACAATTTTATTAGTTAAAAGGGTCAACGGATTTCGAGGACTAGGATGATGCCCCTAAATAATTTCGATGACTAAATTGATGCTAAAATATCATATGTGTGAAAATGATAAATTGAGTTTACTACAGTGGTGTAGACACATGATTTCGTCGTATCCTCACTTTTATAATATTTATATATTATATATAGTATTATTAATTTTATTTTTCTACATTTGCAGGCCCAACAAACATTTACAAAACAATATGGCCCAACAGTGACCCAAGTGGCCCAGCAGAAGCTAACAAGCTATAACCCGAACCCACTTGAAGCAGCCCAAGCTGTAACCCGGACCCGTGAACCGGTCTGAGCCTGAACCGCTCCACTGGAGCCCTACGACCCGCATCACCTAGGGTTTTCGAACCCTAGGCATATCTCGCCCAGCGTCGCTCGATCGAACATGTAAAGACCTCACCCCGAAGACTCCCACAGCCACACGTCTCTTGCCTCCAATAACCCGAATCCTCCGACGCAAGGAACATCAACATCAACAACCAAAAAACAATCAATTTCAGTTTTGTTAGGAGTCAAAAACCCGAATGAATCGGGACTAAAAATAGTCTCTTTTAGATTATAAATAATAGGCATGTAATCACCACAACACACGATTACTAGGCACGAGAATCACACAAAACACAGACACACGATTACTAGGCACGAGAATCACACAAAACACAAGAGAAATCGCAAGATCATTCGAAGCATATTTTGTATACGATTTGAAAAGAAAATAAAAGGTAAAAAGCCTACCTTTTCCGTGCCTTTTTTGCTTGCATGTCTCCGTTTTTGCGTTTTCAATTTGAAAAAAATCAAAGCACTGATGACCGTATGGGGGAGTGTTCAAAACGTTTTTTTCTAGATCCACTCTCCCCCGAGGCGATTCTTAGAAAACCGTTGTGATTTTCGAAGTAAGGAAGAGAAAAGCATTCGAAAAAAATAAAATAAAGTTCGTCGGCGATGACCGGCGGCCGGCTCCGATCAACTGCGACCGGCGAGGCGGCGGGGTGGTTGGATTTTGAAAATTGTGGCGGTGTTCATGAAGAACACATGAACCAGTTCAGAGGATTTGGGTTTTTTTTTAAGTTTGATTCAGTTTGGGGAGATGATAATGAGTTGTGTTTATGGTGTTTGGGTTATATACAACCAGTTAAAAATTGACTCGACCCGAGCGGATCCCCTCGTGTTTTTAAAAGGGAAAGGGTTAATCTCCTTTCCAGTCCCTCAATTTTTTTAAATGCTTAACTTGAATCCCAAATTCAATTTTGATCCCGATTTTTCTTATAAATTCGACCCCTAATTCTTGTTTCTTTCAATTTAGTCCCTTCATATTTAAGTTTCTTTTTCCCCTTATTTTTACTTATTTAAATATTTGATTATATATATATTTTAATTATTTTTATTTGATTATTTTTTATTTAAAAACTATATTTTATCATTTTATATATGTATATATATTTTTAATATTTTATTTATAAGCCTATTATTATTGCACATATATTTTGATTATTTTTATTTGATTATTTTTTTGTTTAAGCGCTATATTTTATCATTATATATATATATACTCTTAATAGTTTATTTATACGTCTATTATTATTATATATATATTTTAATTATTTGATTATTTTTTATTGCATTATATTATATATATGTATACATTTTATTTATTTATTTTTAATTTTTCTATTTTTACTTTATTTTTATTTCTTTGATGTTCATTTTTTATTCTTGTTTTTATTTATTTATTGATTGTATATAGATTATTATTTTTTTTATTTTTTTTTTTTTTTTCTTTTTTTTTCTTTTCTTTTCCTTTTCTTTTTATTCCTTTTTAATTTCTTTATCTTTTTATCTTCATGTTATTTTCTTTATTTCCTTTGTTTTTCTCTATTTTAGTTATTTTCATTTTTTCTCTAACACGTTTCTCGACTTTTTAAGGATACACTTTTAAAACTATCAGAGGTAAGTAATTCGGATCGTTATTTTTAACTTTTAATTTAACCTTTCAATTTTCTTAATTAAAGACAATTGAAAATTAGGTAGTATCGAAATGGCAGTTCAAGGGTGCTAACCCTTCCTTGACTGTAACCGACTCTCGAATTTGTCATATCTTTGGTAAGACGAGATCAGGTAAGAAATAAGGTATCCGATCAACCCATTTGTTTTAAAATAAATGATCGGTGGAGACTATAATCATTTAATCCAAGTCGAAGCCCAATTCCGAGCCCAACCGAAGACGGTTCTGACAGCTTGGCGACTCCGCTAGGGATAGGTAAGTGAGTCAGGCTAAGGTAATTTCCAGTTATTTTTTAATGAAAAGGGTAAGTTTAAATTTCAAGGTAACTTTTCGATCCTTTTTACTTACTTTGGATTATATTTTCGAATAAATAGTTGTACTGATGGTATATTTTCAGTGATTTCATCCCTTAAAGTTTTTCCCGCCTAAGGCTCTAAACCTGAGCTCCAAACCTTGTCTTTAAGTGGGGATAAAAGCGACGCCTTCGTGAGAATTTATTCTCCGCACAGGCCTAGCAAGTAGCCTTCAAGATTCATATACCTTATGTATTCGTGTGAATTTATTCACCACACAGACATAAGGGAATGTGTCATCTCGAGTTTAACTTAGTCCACACAAGCTTGTAATGAGCTTAGGACTAAGGGTCTGGCAAGCCCAAGGGGGCACCAGCAAGGAGAACTCGAATACCTTTTTTTAGAACCTAAACCAGGAGATTATGGAGAATTAGAGCTTACCCCAAAACCCCATTTCAAAACCTAGGATATTTTTACCCTAACTATGTCGTTTGTTTATCTTTCTACTTTTCTTTCTTTATTTCATCATTTATATTTCTTTTATTATTTTTATTAACTTTTTGCTTTCGTTTTTTCTTTATCTAGCATTTGCATCATAAAAGAGGTTATTGATCCTTAAAAAATGTGTTTGTTACATACAAATAATCTAAATTAATGGACAAAGGGGTTGTAATGCAAGAGATAAAAAACGCCGAGGTACGACTATGGTCCTAGAAGACTTAGAAAGAGAAGGGAGACAATCTTCAAGGGAGATATGTGTTAGAACTAGTTAGCTACGCCTCTATCAGCCTAAAACAGAATGATGTACAAGAGCTTTGGAACATCTGGGACAGTTGAAAAAGTGACCAGAAACAGAGTTCAGCCAGCGGTATGGAGATATTGCACTTTTGCTTCATGCCAAGACTGATGAGCCCTTAATCAGAGCCTTGGTTCAATTCAGGAACCCGGATACAATTGCTTCACTTTTAACCAGGAGGACATGGTGCCCACCATTGAAGAGTACACTACACTGCTGCACTGTGAAAACATCAGACTAGAGCGAGCCTACATTAAACACATCAAAAGTCAGTCTTTTAAGAATGCACTAGCCAAGGTTGTTGGGGTTGACGGAAAATGGTAACTGACTGAGCTCGACAAAAAGGCAGTGAGGAAGGAATTGTTTGGCTTCATATCAAGCAACTGATGAAGAACCATCCCGATGAATGGAAGATAATAGATCTTTTCGCCCTGGGTCTGTATGGCTTGATTATATTCCCAAAGACTTTGGGATACATTGATGCAGATGTGGTAGAGCTATTTGAACAACTCCCGAGGTGAGCAAATCCAGCACATACAATCTTAGCTGAGACATTCCGCTCTCTTAACCACTACAGAAAAACTGGTGGAGGAAGGTTCATTGGGTGTGCTAAGCTTCTTCAAGTCTGGATTCATATCCATTTATGGAAAACTAACGGGGTTGTCTATTGCCAATTCAATACCACTTATTTACCTTTAGGTGAAGAAAAAATGGATAAAGGTCTTCACGCATCTTCAGGACTAGGATATTGCCTGGAGAGCCCCTTGGTTGACCCATAGTGACATTCTCTTCCGTTGTGGGGATTCAGACATTATGACACTGCTTGGACTGTGGAATAAGTTGGATATTCTCTGCTTCTAGCACTTCGACAGTATGGGCATGACAGTTCGTCCCAACAACATATGGACTATCTAGGTCAGAGTTTGTATACCATGGTGACAACTACAAAAAGATGATCAAAGAGGTAGCTGAGTCATGGAAAAAGGTATATCGGATGGATGTCATGGTTGCCAAAGACATGCTTACTCATGACTATTTGGAGTAGCGAAGATTAAGAAAAAACGACAACATCCCAATGCCAGATTGTGAGGACACCCAGACCATGGAGGAACATCCCAGGCCTGTCCCTTCCGAACTTGAGATAACAAAGGAAGAGTTCGAAGTTGTGAACAATGAGCTGAAGCAGAGGGTAAGAGAACTCGAGGCTAAATGCTACCAGTGGAAGTTAGATGCCGATACTCAGAAAGATTGGGCATACAAGCTAGAGAATAAATAGAATATGATCTCTCTTTTGAGCTCAAGGACTTGAGAAAAGGGTACCAAGAGCAAGTCCAGAGTAACTCCAATTTGAAAAGAACTTCCGAGTACTGGAAATATGAAGCTCACAACATGAAAAGGAAGTTTGAGGGGCCTTATGAGAGAGAGATTCTGAATGAACAATTGAAGATTGCTTAGAGGCGCTTGATAGACAGACATCATTAGAACAAGCGCTTGAGAATCCAGGTAGCTGATATGGAGAAATCCCTTCAGAAACAATAAGAGCGAGATGGAAAAACCATAGCCGAGTTAGAAACTATTGTGGAGGGATTCAAGAAGCAAGCGAGCGAGCTTCAGATAGTGCCATTTGGAGGAGGTTTACAGTGGCGTTTCCGTTAGGAGCAGGCTCAGTAGAGGCTGAAGGCTAGATATGCATCCATTCGCAATTTCCTGGAGCGAGTACAGAAGGAAGCTCGTCATTTACATGGCCTAACAAGTGAAGCTGGAGTGGTTTGACAAGGCATCCAATCAGTGACAGATGAAGGAAGAAGACTTGTTAACTTACTAGAAGATGTTCGAGGTCTAGAGGATTTATTTCGAGTGTACCTTTAGATTGTTTTTATGTTTCTTAAAAGATAAAACACTTTTGTTTAAATAAGGATTATTTATAATAACAGACACTTTTCTGGATCAATGCCTCTAAATTATATACATCATGCATTGCATACTTTACATTTTATATTTCATGTTTATTTTCTTAAATTTTCCATGTTTTTACATTCATATTAACTAACAGAACATGTCTCAGAAAGAGCAAGCATCAAGTTTATCTCCACACGCTCAAGATAACACATCATCTGCACAACACTCGAACAAAGAAGAGACAAATTAAGGCCAGAATCGAAAAAATAAAGGAGAATATGGCGAAATTACAGAAAGAGCTAGAGGACAAGATAACCCAGAACAGTCAGAGTACCCTTGATTCTATCACAAAAATCCAGGAGTCCTTGGTCGATCAAATCGTGGCCAAATTGTCTGGTTTACAACAAGCAAGCACACCAGGACAGGCTCGTCCGAGGGGATAACTATATCACCGACCCCACAGGTTGTTATCTCACCCGAAATATTACCCAGACTGTAAGGGGACTTATCTGTAGCAAAATGGAAGGCCTTATCCATGGACTTATCTGCAGCAAAAGAATAAGAATGGCAACGGGGTAGGTTTGGGGCGGGTTTTGCTCGCCCCGTCCCGAACCCGAAATGAATCCCCGTCCCCGTCCTCGACCCGATCCCTGACGGGTTTTTTATCGGGGTGCCCCGTCGGGGATTTTTTTGCCCCGTCCCCGAACCTGACCCAAAATATTATACCCAAACCCGAACAAACCCGAAAATATTTTATATATAATTAATATAAAAAATAAAAAATATTATATATATAATTAATATAAAAAATATAAAATATTATATATATATATATATATATATATAATCGAGGTGGGTCGGGGCGGGGATACCTTGCCCCGAACCCAAACCTGACCCCGAACTTGACCGAGTTTCGGGTTTCCCTATCGGGTTCGGGTTATACTGCCATCCCTAAAAGTCATCTGTTACAAAGATGCAAACTTCTGCAACAACCCTGACAATCATCTGGATGATTACCATATCCCAAACTTTGATGAGGATGACAAAGCGAAGAAAATGGAAGAAAAGATTAGAGCTAGAAGACCATATGAAGATGGTCAAAGGGGACCATGACTATTACGGAGTGGATGCAATAGAGCTAAGCCTGGTCCCGGATCTGGTGCTTTCACTAAAGTTCAAAGTTCCGAGTTTGAGAAATTCGACGGGAATAGTGCCCTCAGCCATATCACTATGTTCTGTCGGAAGATGACAAGATATGGGAAATGACCAACTCCTGATCCACTGTTTCCAGGAGAGCTTGTCTGGTTTAGCTATCTGGTGGTACAATCAACTGAGCCGAACTCATATCAAGACATGAAAAGACTTAGCCAAGTCTTTCTTGGAGCAGTACAAACACATCATGATATGAGACCAGACCGGATTATGTTGTAAAGCCTGGAGAAAAAAAACAACGAGAGTTTCTGACAATACACACAGAGATGAAGGGATTTGGCTGTGCAAGTTCATCTACCTTTGGATGAAAAGAAAACCAGGAAGCTTTTTATTCAGACCCTGAAGGCCCATTACTTCGGGCACCTGGTGGCAATCACATCGAGAAGTTTCTCAGATCTAGTTATGGCCGGTGAGATGATCGAGTTGGCCATAAAACAAGGAAAAATTGAGGAGGGGAATCCAGTAAAAAAGCCTCACTTGAAGAATAAAGAAAGAGAGATCAACAATGTCAACACCTACAACGCTAATAAAGGTGTTACGATCTCAAGTTCAAAAACCACTACAACTGTACCATCTGGTACTTCTAAACAAACTCAGAGAGAACCAAGGAAGAAAAAGTAAATAGAGCAATTTGATCACATTCCCATGTCGTACAAAGAATTATACCAACAACTATTCGACACCCACATGGTGATACCTTACTCCATGGAGCCAATTAAGCCCCCGTACCGAGATAGTATGATGAGAACGCTTACTGCGAATACCATGGCGATGTGTAGGGGTATTTGATTGAAAATTGTTTCGTATTCAAGAGGCTTGTAAAACGAATGCGAAATAAGAATTGGATCCATTTCAACTCCAGAACACCAAACGTCGCACAGAATCCTTGCCTAATCATCAGGAGACTAGGATTAACGCAGTCACTACCAATAAGGGCAAAAGAGTCAAATTAAGTGTTTCAGAGGTAAAATCCCGTTTGGCTTGGATATGGAGCCAAATGGTGAAAACAGAGCTTCTCGTACCCCAGTCAGAGGCAACTAGGAATGTAAACTGTAACCATTGTTGTTACCACGATCAAGATGGGCATGAGGTGCAAGATTGCCCAGAATTCCAAGCATTAATCCGGCTCATGATAGACAGGAAGGATCTATAATTTTATGAAGAGATATAAGATTCTCTGGAAGTAGACGTTTACGTTACTGGAGAGTCATCATAAAAAAGATTCGGTAAGGGTAGTCCTTTGATAATTACCCCTAAAGTGATGAAAACAACAATGACACAAGCCAAGGTGGTGATCACAGCACCCCAGCCTTTTCAATACAAGGACAATCAACAAGTTCCATGGAAGTACGAATGTCAGGTGAGTACTTCGAAAGAAGATGTTAACAAAGTAAGGCAAAGACCACTTGAACCTTTCAAGGACGATGTTGGCTATCAACGAACCCATAAAAGAGGAGGAAACTAAAGAGTTCCTCAAATTCTTGAAACATAGCGAGTACAAAATTGTAGAAACTCCACAATATGCCAACGCACTTCAATGTTGGCACTATTGTTAAACTCGGAGGTACACCGAGAGGTACTGTTGAAAGTCCTAAATCAGACATTCGTGCCGTAAAACATACCAGTCAGCAAGATATACCGATTGGTAAATAATATTCAAGCTGATAATCTCATCTCATTTTCAGATGATGAGATTCCATCCGGAGGGAGAGGCCAAACAAAGGCATTACATATCACTACCTACTGTAAGGGGCATGCTTTACCGAGTGTTTTAATCGATAACAATTCAGCCCTAAATGTAATACCTTTAGTCACACTGAAGAGGCTACCAATGGATGTCTCTCATATGAGAACCTTCCATAATGTGGTCTGAGCATTTTATGGGACCAAGAGAGAGGTAATTGTCAAGATCGAGGTGTCGTTAACCATCAGACCTTCCACCTATAATGTTGAGTTCCTATTGATGGATATCATGTCTTCCTATAATTGTCTTTTGGGAAGACCATGGATTCATCAAGCAGGTGCAATACCATATACACTGCATCAAAAAGTTAAGTTTGTTATCGACGGGGCCTTAGTAATTATCAATGCCGAGGAATATATCGTGGCAAGTGTGACCACAGAGGCCCCATACATCGAGGTAGATGAGGAAGCGATAGAATGTTCATTCCGCTCCTTGAAGTTTGTGAATGCCACATTCTTGGCAGAAGGAAGAAGAATTCCTAAACCCGGCTTTCCAAGTGTACCAGAATAGAGATCAGACAGACTTTGGGAAGAGGTGCCAAGATCGGAAGAGGGCTTGGGAAGAATCTGCAAGGAAGGATTAATCCAGTCCTTCCTATCTCTAAATTAGGTCTATTTGGGCTTGGTTTTCAGTCCAGTCATCATGAAAAGAGGAAGGAGATCCAGAAGAATAGCCAGGTTAACTGGAAGCGAGTTTCAATGGGAGCCCATGACATTCCCGCCTCTTTACAACACATTTAAGTCAGATGGTTATGTGTTTGAGACCACCTCATCATATTTAGAAGTGGCTCTAGAAGATTTGAGTATCAATTTTGTAACCGCGAGAAATGCTAAAAATGTGGATAGATCAGGAATCCGCCCACTGTCACCTGGGTTTATGTCTAGCAATTGGTCGGGGAAAGAACTACCTGTGGTTTATAAGAGTCTTTCAGAGTAATATTCGAACTATCCCTATTTGCCTATATCTGTGGCAATAGGTGATCTTTTGTAAGGGTAAATAAACATGTTGTTTAAATTCAATAAATGATGCATTTTTTTCCCGTTCCATGGCAAAACAAGTTTTCTTATTTCGTTTCTTTTGAATTCATTTTTTCTATTTCATTCATTTTAATAATCCATATCATTCTCTTTTGAATTTAATTCTTTGACTGTTCCATGTGGGATATTTCCTCTCACGCATACATATTTTCTTTGTTTCTTCAGGTCCCCAGATAACGATAATGCAAACACTGATGACCCTAATCGAAAGTAGATTTTGAATCGACCATTTATCTTGGGGAAATTGATGAATACGACAATGAAGAGGAGTGTAACTTGCCTACCGAATTATTGAGAATGGTAGAAAGAGAAGACAAACAAATATTGCCACATGAGGAGAGATCGAAATCTTGAATCTTGGCACCGAAGAGGAGAGAAAGGAGGTTAAAATCGGCATAACTCTTTCGATTGAAGCAAGATAAAACCTAATAGTCTTACTTGAAGAGTATAGAGATGTTCACCTAGTCGTATCAAGACATGCCGGGACTAGACACAGATATAGTAGTCCACAAACTGCCTATCAAACCAAAATGCAAACCCGTGCAACAAAAGCTGAGGAGAATGCAACCATAAATGCTCCTTAAGATCAAGGAAGACGTCAAGAAGCAATTTGGTGCGGGTTTTCTTCAAGTGGCTAAGTATCCAGAGTGGGTGGCCAACATTGTACCAGTTCTGAAGAAAGACGGAGAAGTGCGCATGTGTGTCGATTACCATGACCTTAACAAGATGAGTTCCAAAGGCAACTTTCCTCTGTCTCACATTGACACATTAATGGACAATTCAGCCGGGAACACTTTCTTTTCATTCATGGACGGATTCTTGGGGTATAATCAGATCAAGATGCATCCCGAAGACATGGAGAATACCACATTTGTCACAATATGGGGAACTTTCTGCTACAAGGTGATGCTCTTCGGATTGAAGAATATTGGGGCAACATATCAGAGAGTTATGGTGACCATGTTCCACGACATGATGTGCAAATAAATTGAGGTTTATATTGATGACATGATTGTCAAGGCACAAACCGAGAATGAATATGTCAAGAATCTGAGGAAGCTCTTCCAAAGACCCTAGCAAGTGTAGCTTCGGGGTGACATCCGGGAAACTGTTAGGCTTTATAGTCAGCATGAAAGGCATCGAGGTCGATCCTGACAAAGTTAATGCTATCCAGAATCTTCCTCTCCCACGAAGACAAAAAGAGGTTCGAGGTTTTCTGGGTAGATTTAATTACATAGAATGATATATATCTCAGTTAACCGACAAGTGTGATCCAATCTTCCGCCTTCTCCGAAAGAACAACTTCGAATCTTGGGATGAAAACTGCCAAATTGTATTCGAGAAAATAAAGGAGTACTTGTCTCATACTCATATCTTGATGTCCCCTATCATAGGCAATCATCTCTTCTTGTATTTATCCATATTCGAGAATTCGATGGGGTGTGTCCTGGGTCAACATGATGAATCTGTGAGGAAGAAAAGGGCCATCTACTACTTGAGCAAAAAGTTCACCGATTGCGAGGTCATATATTCTCCTATTGAAAAGGTTTGTTGTGCTCTAGTTTGGGCAATAAAAAGACCCTGACAATACATGTTGTATCACACTACTTGGATGATTTCCAACTTAGATCCCCTAAAGTACATGATGAGTGTACATGCTCTATCTGGAAGGTTAGCCCGATGAAAGATGTTGTTATCTGAGTTTGACATCGAGTATGTGAGCCAGAAAGCCATAAAAGGGAAGTGACATATCAGACTTCTTGGCAAGTAGAACCGATGATAATTACGAGCCGCTGGACTTTGACTTCCCAGATGAAGACTTGATGGCCATATCCTTAGAGGAAGGAAGTACTTCAACAGATGGTTCCTGGAGAATGTATTTTGATGATGCATCAAATGCATTAGGACATGACATCGGGGCAATCCTGATCTCTCCAAAAGGGAATCATTATCCATTAACTAGCAGACTGAATTTCAATTGCACTAACAACATGGAAGAATATGAAGCTTGTGTTTTGGGGATTCAAGCTGCAATGGGGAAAAATATAAAGACCTTGCGAGTATATGAAGATTCAGCCTTAGTAATCTATCACTCCGTGGAGAATGGGAAACCAAGGACGTAAAATTGGTAGAGTTCCAGAAACTAATACTAAATCTGCTCAAAGAGTTTGATGAGGTCACATTCCACTATGTGCCAAGAGAAAAAAATCAAATAGCAGATGCTTTAGCTACCTTGGCAGCCGCATTCAAGGTTGGCGGGGAGTCTGAGATGATGCCAATTGACATGCTACCAAATTGAGGAAGTGAAAGACACTAAACCTTAGTACCATGACAGTACATCAAGAATCGAAGTTATCTAGAGGATGCCACCGAAACTGATAAAAGAACCATTAGAAGAATGACAGTTGGATACGTCTTTTACGGGGAGGTCTTGTACAAGAAAAACATGATCAAGCCCTGTTAAGGTGTATCGATGCGGAAGAGGCAAAAATGATAGTGGAATAAGTACATGACGGAATATGTGGAACACACGAGAATGGACATATGATGTCAAGACAAATAATGAGATGTGGATATTTTTTGTCCATACTTGAAAGTGATGCATCCTTATGCTAAAAATGTCATAAATTCAAATTTATGGAGATAGAATAAATGTTCCACTTCATCCACTTCATGTGATGACATCACCACGATGCGGAAGAGGCAAAAATGATAGTGGAATAAGTACATGACGGAATATGTGGAACACACGAGAATGGACATATGATGTCAAGACAAATAATGAGATGTGGATATTTTTTGTCCATACTTGAAAGTGATTGCATCAGTTATGCTAAAAGATGTCATAAATGTCAAATTTATGGAGATAGAATAAATGTTCCACTTCATCCACTTCATGTGATGACATCACCATGGTCTTTCTATATGTGAAGCATTAGTGTTATCGGGAAAATACATCCGAAGGCTTCGAATGGTCACCGTTTCATTCTCATGGCAATTGATTATTTCATGAAATGGGTAGAGGTTGCATCGTATGGCAGTGTCATTCAGTCCACTATTTGCAAGTTTTTAAAGAAAGAGATCATATGTCGGTATGGTCTACCTGAAAGGATCATTAACGATAATGCTATAAACTTGAACAACAAAATTATCGATGCTTGCCTGTGAGTAACTCAAAATAAAGCATCACAATTCTACTGCTTACAAACCAAAGATGAACAGAGCAGTAGAAGCAACAAACAAAAACATTAGGAAGATAGTGGAAAAACAACTGAGACTTACAAAGACTGGCATGGTAAATTGCCTTTTGCTTTGTTCGCTTACCAAACCTCAACTGGAGCAACTCCATTTTTACTAGCTTATGGAATGGATGCAGTGCTGCCCATTGAAGTAGAGATTTCATCACTCCGGGTCTTGACATAAGTCAAACTAGATGATGCAGAATGTGTACAATCTTGATATGATCAGCTGAACCTGATAGATAAAAAGAGATTGAAAGCCAGCTGAACCTGATAGATAAAAAGAGATTGAAAGCCATTCATCATGGTCAAATCTATCAGAACGAATGATTCGACCACATTACAAGAAGGTGTGCCCAAGAATATTCCGTGAAGGAGATCTAGTGCTAAAGAGAATTTGGCCAATCCAGAAAGATTTCAGAGGAAAATTGATGCCAAATTGGGATGACCATATGTCGTGAAAAAGGCATTTTCTGGAGGATCCCTTGTCCTGGATGAAATGGACGGACCAGAACTACCACATCTCATTAATTTGGATGCAGTCAAGAAATACTTCACTTAGGATGAAAACCCGAGAGGGCATCCTAAGTCGAAGAAGAAAAAGAAAAAAGAAAAAGAAAAGCACAAAAGAGAAAAAATGTTTAGGGTGAAAACCCGAAAGGGCGCCCTAAATGGAAAAAAAGAGAAAAAAACAAAAGAAAACAGAGAAAAGAAAAAGGAAAAATAAGGTGGGTTCAAGATGAAAATCTGCACAAGGAGTCTTGAAACCAAGAAAGGGTCCAAGTTGAAAACCCGAAAGGCGATTTGGATATTGATTCATGAAATCCAGACAGTGGAAATATCCTGGCATCAGAATCTTCTACAGACTTAACGAGTCGGAGAAAGGTTTCACTCTCTTGAATGTTGTTGTATTTTTGAAGATCCCTGCAAAGGTTGCATTCAAGGTCACCTAACAGCTTATCATTTCAATAGTACCCACATTATTGAGGTCTAAAACATCCATTCACACTTCATTATGTATTCATTTTCCAGAATGTTTGTCATGTATTGCTTGTTATTTTTCTCTTATGAATAAAGACGATCATTTCTCTAAATCAATTCCCTTTGAGCATCTTGGGTTGAATTTAAACTTAATGATTTATTTACTTCTGCAAAAGATAATTGCATATTACTGTACAAAGACTCTTTGAAAAGTACAGGTACTTGGAAGCCGATCAAGGCTCATGCACATACTTGAGATGGTTGAAAAACATTTCCCAAATCAAGAAAAAATAAACTCTGCACACCAGATTTGAACATTGAAAAATCCAAGATCAGGAATCAGAACTTTAAAATTATAGAAGCAAGATTCCAGACAGGCAATCGGAGATCGAGATTTCTCTCCAGAGCCCAAAATAACACATTTCACATATGCATTTTTAGGCATACCTAAGAGCATTGCATCTATAGTATTGCATATAGGCATAACTCTGCAGGTTCTAGTTAGAGTCAATTTTAACTTTGTAGCGAATGATATTGGACTCGAAGCGACACAATTTGCTTCAGATTGGATTTCAACTTCACAACGAAGGATATCCAACTCAAAACCAATTTAGATTTCAACTTCTCGATGAAAGATATCCAATTCGAGGCTCAACTTCACGACGAATGGGCCATCTACGATTTCAACTTCACGACGAAGGATATCATGTCCACCAGAAACATTCATTCTTAGATTGGATTTCAACTTCACGATGAAGGATATCTAATTCGAGGCTCAACTTCACGACGAAGGGGCTATCCACGATTTCAACTTCACGACAAATGATATTGTCTACCAGCAACATTCATTCTTAGATTGGATTTCAACTTCACGATGAAGGATATCCAATTCGAGGCTTAACTTCACGACGAAGGGGCCATCCACTATTTCAACTCCACGAAGAAGGATATCGTGTCTACCAGCAACATTCATCCTTAGATTGGATTTCAACTTCACGACGAAGGATATCCAATTCGAGGCTCAACTTCACAACGAAGGGGTCATCCACGATTTCAACTTCACGACGAAGGATATCGTGTCTACCAGCATTATTCATCCTTAGATTGGATTTCAACTTCACGACGAAGGATATCTAATTCGAGGCTCAACTTCACAACGAAAGGGTCATCCACGATTTCAACTTCACGACGAAGGATATCGTGCCCATAAGTAATATCCATTGGATTTTAACTTCATGACGAAGGATCTCCAATTCAAAGCTCAACTTCACGGCGAAGGATATTGGACTCGAAACAACGCAACTCACACAAGATTGGATTTCAACTTCACGACGAAGGATATCTAATTCCAAGCTCAACTTCATGACGAAGGAGCGATCTACGATTTCAACTTCACAACGAAAGATATCGTACCCAAAAGATTGACCCAACTTCACAATGAAGGAGTCATCTGCAACACAACACCGAAGTCTTCAAGTCAAGTTTCAGCTTTGCGACGAATTATCTTGGGCTAGAAGACGATTCAGGAGCTACTTACCAAAAGCTTTGAGTTCGATTTCAATCGTGCTTAGAAGTTTCCAATTCAACTCAACCTCATGACGAGGAAGTCATTTCGTGATTTAAATATCGGATTTCAACTCTACGATAAAGGACTTTCGATATGGATGAAATTTGTGTCTTTTAATCTTTGCTCTATTTTCGTTACACGATAATGAGCAAATAGGGGCAGCTGTAGACACATGAATTCGTCGTATCCTCACTTTTATAATATTTATATATTATATATAGTATTATTAATTTTATTTTTCTACATTTGCAGGCTCAACAAACATATACAAAACATATGGCCCAACAGTGACCCATGTGGCCTAGCAGAAGCCAACAAGCTACAACCCGAACCCACTTGAAGCAGCCTAAGCTGTAACCCAGACCTGCAAACCGGTCTGAGCCCGAACTGCTCCACTGGAGCCCCACGACCTGCATCACCTAGGGTTTTCGAACCTTAGGCATGTCTCACCCAACGCCGCTCGACCGAACGTGTAGAGACTTTACCCCGAAGACTCCCACAACCGCACGTCTCTCGCCTCCAACAACCCGAATCCTCCGACGCAAGGAACATCAACAACCAAAAAACAACCAATTTTAGTTTTGTTATGAGTCAAAAACCCAAATGAATCGGGACTAAAAATAATCTCTTTTAGACTATAAATAATAGGCATGTAATCACCACAGACACACGATTACTAGGCACGAGAATCACACAAAACAAGAGAAATCGCAAGATCATTCGAAGCACATTTTGTATACGATTCGAAGAGAAAATAAAAGGTAAAAAAAGCCTACCTTTTCCATGCCTTTTTTCTTACATGTCTCCGTTTTTGTGTTCTCAATTTGAAAAAAATCAAAGCGCCGATTATCGGAGGGGGGAATGCTCGAAATGTTTTTTCTACATCCACTCTCCCACAAGGCGATTCTTAGAAAACCGTTGTGATTTTCGAAGTAAGGAAGAGAAGAGCATTCGAAAAAGCAAAAAACAATATATAAAGTTCACCGTCGATGACCAGTGGCTGGCGAGGCGGCGGGGTGGCCGGATTATGTAAATCGCGGCGGTGTTCATGAAGAACACATGAACTAGTTCAGAGGATTTGGGTTTTTTCAAGTTTGATTCGGTTTGGGGGAGATGATAATGAGTTGTGTTTATGGTGTTTGGGTTATATACAGCCCGTTAAAAATGACTCGACCCGTGTTTTTAAAAGGGAAAGGGTTAATCTCCTTTTCAGTCCCTTAAATTTTTTAAATGCTTAGCTTGAATCCCAAATTCGATTTTGATCCCAATTTTTCTTATAAATTCGACCCCTAATTCTTGTTTCTTTCAATTTAGTCCCTTAATATTTAAGTTTATTTTTCCATTATTTTTACTTATTTAAATATTTTATTATATATATATTTTAATTATTTTTATTTGATTATTTTTTATTTAAATATTATATTTTATCATTTTATATATGTATATATATTTTTAATATTTTATTTATAAGCCTATTATTATTGCACATATATTTTGATTATTTTTTGTTTAAGTGCTATATTTTATCATTATATATATACTCTTAATATTTTATTTATATGTCTATTATTATTATATATGTATATATTAATTATTTGATTATTTTTTATTGCATTATATTATATATATATATGTATATATATATATTATTTATTTATTTATTTATTATATTTTTTTTCTTTCTTTTACTTTATTTTTATTTCCTTGATGTTCAGTTTTTTATTCTTGTTTTTATATATTTATTGATTGTAAATATTTATTATTTTCTTTATTTATTATATTTTTATTTTTATTTTTATTCCTTTTTTATTTTCTTTATCTTTTTATCTTCATGTTATTTTCTTTATTTCCTTTGTTTTTCTCTATTTTAGTTATTTTCATTTTTTCTCTAACACGTTTCTCGACTTTGTAAGGGCACACTTTTAAAACTATCAGAGGTAAGTAATTCAGATTGTTATTTTTAACTTTTAATTTAAACTTTCAATTTTCTTAATTAAAGACAACTGGAAATTACGTAGTACCGAAATGGCAGTTCAAGGGTGCTAACCCTTTATTGACTATAACCGACTCCCGAATCCGACATATCTTTGGTAAGATGCAGATTAAGTAAGAAATAAGGTATTCGATCAACCCATTTGTTTTAAAATAAATGATCGGTGGCGACTCTAATCATTTAATCCAAGTCGAAGCCTAATTTCGGGCCCAACCGAAAGACGGTTCCGATAAGTGACAAAAGTAATCCTTAAGCCTTTTTAACATAAAGTTTAAATACCAAAATAAAATAAAATAAATAATTTAGATACTAAACATGTAGTTTACCTTAAAATTAGTAAAAGAAAAAAGAAAAGGTAAAAGTAAAAAATAATGACGGTTTGGATTTCAGCGCGAATGGAAAACGGTGGTAGATCAAATCCGTTTAGATTCGGATTATTTTCACCAGAGTTAAACCTGTCTTGCTTACGGGTAAAATAAGAAAAATAGTTTGGGTAGGTTGCTTTAGCTAAATTTAGTTAATTAAATTGATAAACACATGGGTCAAAATTGTTTGTTTACTAAATTAAGAGAAAATATATCCTACACAGTCATCACTAATGAAGACGATTAGTATTATGATAAATTTTGTAAGAGTAATTAACTTAAGTGGGATTATTAGGCACACTTAATTAAATTGTTTATCAAAGCTGAATTATTAATTTTGGTATACCTCTAGAGATCATCTTTAGAAATTGTCAATTTTCTATCATTCGAGATCTTTAGCAAGACTCTTTTGTTTATCGAAGCTTTCAAAAAATTTATATCTTACATGTATATGAGTGTCATAATCTTTGAACCAACTATAGTGAATAAACAAGACATCTGACAGGTCCACGTGATATACCAGAGAGAAATTTGGGATCTGACAACCAAATCTATTTAGTTTGCTAAACTACGAATAGTTATAATTATCGTATGCATAATACCATCAGTTAGGGTCACTATAAATACCTCTCAATCATGACTTAGAGGATGATCCTCCACACTCTCTTCTCCTTCTTCACTCTCATCTTCTTCATTGTGTTTTCATCTCTCTCATAGAGAAATCTTAGTCAACGGTCGTTACCTTACCGTCAACGGTCGTTACCTTACCGACAATGGTTCTTCGCCCAAACCATAAGAGGTGAGCCGCAAACAACCGATGAGACCAAATTATTATCATCAACAATTGATATGGTGAGCACGGACAAACCTGACAACAGAAAGAATCAGTCGAGATCTACTAAAAAATCAAAACAATCATCCTCACCTCTCATTTTTTTCTCTAAAATCTATCTAAATGCACTTGGTTACTGTGCGAGTCTATTTTAAAGGGTCATAAAAGCATATGACGGGAAGAAGAAAATAAGAGGGGGATAACACGAGCGACACCACCTGTCCCCTCACCAAGATCGCTCTTCCCATGAGTCCGAGCATATGAACGAAGATCATGTGCTACTAGAAAGCACGTCCTCCAAAATTCGACGGATGTCGCTGCCACAGATGTTTATCACTATGATGACATCCTGCAGGTTGAGGGCAACATTAGAGGATCAGTAAAGTGTACAAGGGAACGTCTTCGAAAGCATAAGGAGTCACACCTTGAATGAGGACATCTAATTGAGGGTAGCATGGGAAAACATTGAAAGCTTCAACAACGGTCCTTTGTATTGCCTCACGAGTATCGTCTTATAGGCAGAAAACCATAATAGTTAACAACTAGCTCTCACAAAAATCGTCTGAAGTACTCTTATCACGTATACCAAGAAAATTCCTCCTCGATATATTATGTGAGGTCACTAACCTGTGTTGGTACGAATACCCCCGCAAGAAACTACTAAGGTACTCTTAGCTTATGTATTTAGAAAAAGCTCGTTTTAGAATAGCATGCAATGTTTGAATAACTAATACATGCAAGTATTGGCATTTTGATACCTTCGCTTAGGCGTCAAGTCTTCAGGTACGTTTGTGTAGAATCAATATTTTGATATAACAAATATATTCTAAAATTTATTTTAGACTTAATCGAATCTAAAAAATAATTCAAAGTCCAAATTAGCTTGTGTCAACACCATTTTTCACCCGGGCGAGGAAAAATAAGTACATGTTGAACCATGTTTTATATTATTTTGATATAACAAATTAAGGCAAAATGTTTTTGGACTTGAATTGAATTTGTTCAAAAGTTTTCAAAAATAATTCAAAGTCCATTAAACTAGAATTTGAGCACAAAATGCTTTTCTGGGTACAAAGTACCGATACCGTTCTTACAGTATCGATACTGCATGAACAATACTGATATTGTTCTTGTGGTACCGATACCAAAAGTAGAAGCCAGTATTGCTCAAATTTCAAAATGCAAAATAGGTATCGATACTCAAAGGAGTACCGATACTACTTTACATAGTAGTACTGATACCATGATCATAGTATCGATACTGTTCAGGCCCAACGGCTAGTAACGGCTAGTTTATTTAAATATTATAAAGGAAGTACTGATATACCGATACTCCATGTCTTGGGTAGTTTTATTTTACAAAAAAATCACCCCAAACGGCTCCAAATCATCCCCAACGGCTCCAAATCATCCCCAACGGCTAGAAACGACCACAAACTCATTCTAACATATAAAACAAGTTGAGGACACTTGAAGAAGGGTGAGAACACCTATCCAAGCAATCAAACACAAGAGAAGAGCTTTTTACTCTTTATTTCATTTCTCTTGCAAATAGTTGTGTTTTTGTGAGCTTCAATTTGTAAACATCTACCTTGTAAGGGTTTTCTTGTTTACATCTTTTTTCTTTCGTAAAAGGGGTTTTGGTTCTATCTTATCCAATTAAAAAGATATAGAACAAATTAGTGGATATTTTGTAAAATCCTTAGTGAGGAGCTAAAGTAGTGGATGTAGACTTAGTTGAGAAGTCAAACCAGTATAAATCCTTGAGCAAATTTGTCTATATTTTCTTTCTCCTTACTCCCTAAACACAATTTTCCAATTCATCCCTCTTAGTACAATTTTCGGTTCATCTTTGAGCTTCATAAATTACCAAAAATTGGTACCAGAGATTGACTTATTAGAAGGCTTAACAACCTTGAGAAGATCCTTGAAGAAGCTCTACCGATTCCCGACGCAACTGAAAAGATGGCTTCGACCTCCGTCTCTTACTACATTGAAAACTTTCAACCGGTCTACAAGCCACCTTATTTCAATGGAGCAAATTATGCCTAATTGAAGAATAGGATGATGCTCTTCATTCAAGCCAACGATCTAGGAGCTTGGAACTTAATTATGAATGTATAATCCATTCCAACCAATGAGATGGATGATTGGAGTGATTGAGAGAAGAAGAAGTTCCAACTCAATGCAAAAGGCTATGCACATCCTCTTTTGTGCGTTAGGCCCGGATGAATATGGAATAGTCTCCTCTTGTTCTAATGCCAAGGAGATTTGGGACAAGCTCTAAGTCACTCATGAAGGAATCAATGAAGTAAGGGAAACTAAGATTAGTCTTCTCAACCCTAGCTATAAGAATTTCAAGATGAATCTGGATGAAGAAATCAAAGCTATGACGGATAGATCTCAAGGGATTTTGAGAAGTGATCCCCAATGAGAAGCTTGTAAGGAAGATGATCTACTATCTTCCAAAGTCTTGGCAATCGAATTAGACGCCAATCATTGAAGCTAAGAACCTAAAAACTCTCACTCTTGATAAGCTTATTGGCTCTCTTCTCACTCATGAGTTGATGGTAAAGGAAGAGGAAGAAGATGAAGAAAAGAAAAACAAGAAGAATGAGGTAGGCATTGCCTTCAAGTCCACCGATGAGAGCAATCAAGACTCAAGTGAAGAGGTGGATGAAGATGATGATGATGATGAAGAAGAGATGGCCAAGCTCTTCAAAAGATTCAAGAGATTCATGACTTCTAAAAAAGTGAAGCATGAATCAAGCAAAAAGAAGAGTCCCCCGGTGTGCTTCAATTGTCAAAGAACGGGGCATGTCAAGTATGATTGTCCCCTCCTAATGAAGAAGGGATCAAGTAAAAAGAAGGCATTTGTGGCAGCTTGGAGTGATGAAGATGACTCCAATGATGAAGATGAAGTAGCCAATCTATGCCTCATGGCCATCGAAGAAGATTCAAAGGCATATTCTAACTCAAATGAATTAAATTCATATTCTTTTAATGAGTTACAAGATGCTTATAATGAGACCATGAATTCCAAATATAAGAAATTAATTTCAAAATTTAAATTTGAAAATGATTTAATTTTGAAAGAAAAAGTTGATTTTGAAAAACAAAATGAGACTTTGAAAAATGATTTAGAGCTTTCAAACACCAAATCAATGATTTAGAAATAGAAATTTTTGATTTTGAAAGTTAAACTTGAGAGTTTAACAAAACAAAAAGAATTAATTTCTAAAAAACAACTCATTATGTTTAAAAATGGCAAAATGCTCACATTGCCATTTTCATGGTCATTTGGAACATAATTGTCCTTTAAAGAAAGAAAACATTTTAAAATTAGACAAGTATGGGTTCCTAAAGGAACAAGAGGCATTGACACTAACGTTCAATGATCTAAAGCAATTTGGATACCAAAATCTACTTAAATGTCTCTTGTAGGTGTGTGAGAGCAATAACAATGAAAATGGAGATAATCAAATGATTTAGCCACAATTAAAAAGGAATGGGTAACCTCTAAGCTTAAAGCTTTTGATTTTGTAAATTCGTTGCCTATTAATTTTAAGCTTGCATAAATTTTGATTTTAAATAATTTTATGTTTTGTATCTCATGTATGTTGAAAAGTGTATTATGGTGAACATTTTAAAGTTTTAATGATTTTTCATAATATTTAGATCATCATAATGAATTTTGGTCAAAATTGGTTTTAAATGCAAATGATATCTCTCTAACAATTGATATCAATTTTTCAAATGCTTTGATTTTACAAATTTTAATTTTTGATCTAAAAGTAAATGTTTATGCATGTGCTTTATAGCAAATGATATCTCTCTAACAATTTATATCAATTTTTTAATGCATAACATTTTTGGATAGCTTTATGCATATGCACTTAAATATAACAATTGGTATATCATAAAGTATATTAGACTTGGATATTGAATTTCATGTGTTACTAGCATGTTTGTTCATCTTTTTGAAATTCAATATTGGTTAAGTGTTAAGCTTTTAAAGACAATTTTTTTTGTTTGGAATGCTTTTAATTATGGGAGCTTTTGATTTTTCAAATGATTTTTATACGAAAATTACCACTACTCTCAATTGTTATTTTTTAACTTTAAAATTGAATTATTTTTTATATAACAAAAAGGGGGAGAAGTAAGGTTTGAAAAATTCAATTTCTCAATGAAAAAGGGGGAGCTTTAATATTTTCCAAAATATGTGTCTTTTTCATTAAAAGTTTTATTAAGGGGAAGTTTTGTCAAAAACAATTTTTTTCAAATGTTTTGTTACATCAAAAATGGGAGATTGTTAAACCATGTTTTATAATATTTTGATATAAAAAATTAAGGCAAAATGTTTTTGGACTTGAATTGAGTTTGTTCAAAAGTTTTCAAAAGTTTTAAAAAATAATTCAAAGTCCATTAAACTAGAATTTGAGCACAAAATGCTTTTCTGGGTACGAAGTACCGATACTGTTCATGTGGTATTGATACCAGAGGTAAGAGAAGTATCGATACTCTCTAGGTAGTATCGATACTACCAGTATTGCTCAAATTCCATAATGCAAAATAGGCATTGATACTCAAAGGAGTACCGATACTACTTTACATAGTAGTATCGATACCATGATCATAGTATCGATATTGGTCAGGCCCAATGGCTAGTAACGACTAGTTTATTTAAATATTATAAAGGAAGTACTGATACTCATTAAAGGAGTACTGATACTCTTTGTCCTGTGCAGCTTTATTTTGTAGAAAAATTATACCCAATGGCTAGAAACGACCACAAGTTCATTCCAACATATAAAAACAAGTTATGGAAATTTGAAGAATGGTGAGAACACCTATCCAAGCAATCAAACACAAGAGAAGAGCTTTTCACTCTTTATTTCCTTTCTCTTATAAATAGTTGTGTTTTTGTGAGCTTCAATTTGTAAACACCTACCTTGTAAGGGTTTTTTTGTTTACATCTTTTTCCTTTTGTAAAAAGAGTTTTTGTTTTATCTTAGCCAATTGAAAAGATAGGGAGTTGTAAAGGTTAGTCTTGATCCTTGAAAAAGAAAGAACAAATTAGTGGATTTTTTTGGAAATTCCTTAGTGAGTAGCTAAGGTAGTGAATGTAGACTTAGTTGAGAAGTCGAACCACTATAAATCCTTGAGAAAATTTGTCTATATTTTCTTTCTCCTTACTCCCTAAACACAAATTTCCAAGTCACCCATGTTGGTACAGTTTTCAGTTGGTGTTCGAGCTTCAGAAATTCCCAATAGTGCTGACGTAGGGTGTTTTTCTTTGAAAAGATTTTGAAATGTGAGGAATCGCCATCAAACATTTTATGGTGCGATCGGGACACCATAAAAACCAGGTGATTTTAATAAAATATTTTTTTATCAAAATACTAAGTTTTAGAGTCTGCAAAAACTAGAAAATATATTTGGAAGTTAGTTATGTGTGCGGAAGGATTAGGACCCCCATAACGCCAAAATATTGGTACCTAGTTGTTTACCTTATATTTAGAATCGAAAATTTTAAGTTTGAACTTTATCTAATTTAAAACTCATCACGGATGCAAAGTTAAAAAGAGTATTCGTTTATTAAAGCCAATAACATTCACCCCTAGCATGAATACGAGAGATCAGCTATTGTGCCCAATAACCGGATATTGCCTTGAAATTTTAGAAATCATGATGTGGTCTTGAAAAGGATGTCGACCTATTTTGGGAATCACCAGTAGTCACCCCTGAGTATACTTGCAGGGTATATACAATTGACTCCTTAATAAGTGATCATTACCTTAGTTTTAAAACATGAAGCAATCAAACACTTTATTATTAATTCTAATTAAACTAAACAGTAGATTAAGACTTTTTCTAGCTTAAGGTGTCAAATATGAAAATTTTAGAACCTAGGGGCCTAACCTAAAAATGTAGGCTATAATATTAATCCTACTTGATTTTAACCAGCTATTAAATCGAATAATTGGTATAATCCCTTGAGCATTTAAGCGAGTGCCAACTCAGATCACTCCCTAAATTAAAGGGCCTAGATTGAAATCTAACCTAAAAGTGGAGGCTCTAATTATTAACCTATTTAATTTTAATCAATTATGCAATTCGAGGATTTAAATTGGAACCTCGAGCAAAAGCGAGGACTAAATTAAGAATTATCTTAATTTAAGGACTATATATGAAATTAGGCCTATGATGGAGGCTCTAATATTAATCCTAATTAATTTTAACTAATCATGTGATATGAATATATTAAAAGCTCTAAGGACTAAATCAAAAGGAATCTAAATTTAAAAAGTAAAATTATAAACATGGTAATCTAAATTAGGACCAAAATGCAAGATAGCAAAATAAAGCACTAAAAAAAATATGAAACATGCATACATTTTCACGGGACTTAAATAAAATAAACATAAACTAAAGTACAATAATTAAATGATTGAAATTAAATTACTAAAAAATAAGGGACAAAATGAAAGATCAGAAAATAAAAGAAAATAAAATTTAAGTACTAAAACTAAATAAAGAAAAATAAAAAAAACATAAATTTAAAGGTGTATAAAATTAAATAACAGAAGTTCAAAGTGCAATAAAAAAAAGTGATATTGTTAATTTTAATTTTTAACCCGGACTGTTGATAACTTCCTAAAAAGGCCACTTTTAAGGCATTTTTCACTTAAGTTATTGTTTGTTTAAAAATTCATTTTAGTCATTTTAGGATCATGTAGTTGCATTTGTGGTGGTATTACTATTTTATCTTTTAAGGATGTTGTATGAGAGAAAGGTGCAATTGCTTAGGGTGTGTAGGAAATAGCAAGCAGAAGGTCGCACTGGGAAGGAATACCATGACATCACACGCTGCTAAAGCAGATTGAAATGCCTTGGCATTTCTGGCGCAGAAAAGGACACAAAGATATTTTGTAAAAAGGACAGCTGGCAAAGCATGTGAATGATGGTTGTAACCGTCTGTTGGGGACTACTACCGCCTGGAAGGATAAGACTCACGCCTAAGGAGTGACTCTAAGGGTATGATGGGTATTTTGAGTGAAAACATCTCATCATTACCCTTATATATTTTTTATTATATATTACACCTCACATGAGATAGTGAGAAAAGAGGAAATTTTCAGCAACATTTTCTTATCTTCTTCACTGTATCCCCTTCTTCTTCCTTGAGTGGTGTTCCTCCATTGATAAGCTCTAAGGAGTGGAGAGCTAGACGTCCCAGATGAGCTAGTGAGCTAAGGCGAGTCTTGGTGGTTGAGGAGAGCTCCGACGGCACGCGTCAAAGGCTTCTTCTCCATTTCTTTTGCTGTTATTTTTTCATTTACTATTGGGTTGTTTGGAACGATATATTTCATAGCTTGTTTCATGGATGATTTGAACCCTACCATGAACTAACCTTATTTGGTGGGGTCATTTTTATGGAAGTTTAACTCTATTTTAATGGTAGATTTATGTTAAACTTTTATATTCTCTTGCTTTTCTTATGAATGCTTCATCGTCTAAGTTTATAGGAGGCATGAGCGTGTCCATTTCTTAGATGAAGGTTAGGTGTTCAAGAGAAACTTAGCTAAAAATACTTGTAGTATTCGAGAGAAACACAAGAAAGATCCACAAAAGCAATGGGCTATAATATTTTCTTAAGCTTTGAACCGACCTAGTAATACTATATCCTAATCCCTTAGTACTTGAGAGAGACTAAGATAGGATTTCAACGACTAAAAAGGGTAGTGTTTATCAATAGTGTAGGCTTTCATAGCTGAGACTGAGAGGAGATGTCGTGGAATTATATTCTGTTAGGTTCCTTTGACTAGATATAGCGGAAGCATTTTCAGCAAACCCTGTCGAGCAAGTGAAGTTTAGATAGATTAAATATGCCTGAGAAATAAGTTATAGCATCCTTAAATCAATCCCTACTATTCATTCCCATGGAAGCTTGTTGTGTGAGGATTATCGACTTATCATTTATTTGTTGTTTTTACTATTTTTCTTTGCCTTGACATTACATCATTTTCACTATTATAATATGTTCTTGCCACTACATTTCCATTTTCTATCCCATCATACTTACAATCCATATCTGTAACATCCCAAAATTTGAGTTAGTGACCAAAATAAAAGTATTTAAAACTTAGTGATCAATTTCAAAAAAGATTAAAAGTTTAGGGACTTAATTGGAAAATTTTGGTGTTGGAGTTAATAGTAAAGTTCGAAAGTAGAAAGGGTATAATGGTTATTTGATATGAAAGATTTTTATTGTTCCCTTTATAAGGGATTTAATCGCGTGGAAAAGGGGGAAAATGAAGGAAAAGTCTAGAGACCAGGATGATTGTAGCACGAATTTTGGATAGTCATATTAGGATCAACGGGATTAGGAATAGGAATTTCAGGAATATGAGGTGGATTTGGTTGTTGGTTTGAACGACTAGATGATGACCTAGCACGTTTAGGATTGGACATGGTTTAGGAAATCGAAATAGAATGGATAACCTACAATTTAGAAAACACATGTATGCGATTCAATCAATTCCAAAACTCAATTGAGTTCTCAATATTTCAAGGTTCTCTTAAACTAATCCTAATGGGAAAAGTTTTCAAAAAACTTATTGAAAAATAAGGTTTTGAAAATCAATATATGTATAGTTTTCATAACAACAACGTAATTTAATCAAAACACAATAATAAATATATTTTTTTTATTTCAAAAATTTTGAAAATTTTGGAAAAATCTTGTGTTTTTTATGAAATTAGTTGTAAAATTTTAGTTTCTAAACACTAATAATAATGCCCGATCACTATTTCTATCTAGAACTAATTGAAACTAGTCCTATGTTCAAAATAAATGAAATAAAGAGTTTAGAAAAATTTACCTTGAAAGATGAGATTGAGTGGATTTTGATGTTGTTTGCATGATTTTAATGATGCTAGCAGGTTTAGAAGATTATATTTGAAGTAATTCCGATAAGAAATGTTGATTTGAGGTAAAAAGGAGATAGGGAGAGAGTAGAGAGGGGGAATGGCGATAAAGAAAGAAAAAGAGAGGGTTTGAGCCAAATATAAAGGTTTTGCCCGATAAAACCAGAACCCCAGGGGGGTATCGATTCCCCTAGGGGGAATCGATTCCCACTCAAAGGGGGAATCGATTCCCCTTCAAGGGGTATCGATTCCCTCTGCCCTATAATTAGAAAATCTGTATTTTAAACACTCAAAATGTTAAATTAATCTTTTCTAGTGGTATTGGCAACTCATATATTAAAAATTAATTATGTTCAATCAATCAAATTAATCCTTAAACTACATTTGAGCATAAATTCAATTTTTCATCAAGAATCATAAACACCCCCTAACTAATAGCAATGAGTGCAATTAAAAAAATTACTATTATAAGCATTTTTCATTTAGTCTTAAAAGTGCTAAAATTATTTTAAACACTAAGTGAAGATAGATTGGTTAAACCTAATTCTCTCCTAAGTGTCCAAAATGTTCCTTGTCTAAAGGTTTTGCAAAGATATCCGCTAATTGATGCAAAGTATCAACAAATTCTAGAACTACATCTTCCTTAATGACATGGTCTCTAATGAAGTGATGTCTTATTTCAATGTGCATAGTTCTAGAGTGTTGGATGAGATTTTTAGTGAGACAAATAGCACTAGTATTGTCACACTTGATAGGAATGGTACCTACTTCAATTCCATTATCAAAAAGTTGTTGTTTCATTCATAAAACTTGTGCACAACAACTACCAGCTGAAATGTATTTGGCTTCAGTGGTAGATAATGCATCACAATTTTGTTTCTTTAAAAACCAAGAAATCATCATATTTCCAAGGAATTGGCAAGTACCGGAGGTGCTTTTCCTATCTAATTTGCATCCTCCATAATCCGCATCAGAAAAGGCATGCAAGCTAAAGCTAGAGTCTCTAGGATACCAAAGTCCTAAACTAGGAGTGTCCTTAAGGTATCTAAAGATTCTCTTAACAGCTAGTAAATGTGATTCCTTAGAACATGATTGAAATCTAGCACATAAGCAAACACTAAACATAATGTATGGTCTACTTGCAGTTAGATAGAGCAAAGAACCAATCATTGACCTATATAATTTAACATCCACACATTTACCTCCTTCATCCAAGTCAAGCTTTGTAGAAGAGTTCATTGGACTGTCATGAGGTTTCCCTTTTTCCAGTCCAAACTTCTTGAGCATATCTTTGACGTACTTAGCTTGATTGATGAAGATGCCATATTTTCTTTGCTTGATTTGGAGTCCCAAGAAAAATGAGAGCTCCCCCATCATGCTCAATTCGAATTCGCTTTGCATTAGCTTAGAAAATTCTTGGCAAAGAACATCATTAGTAGAACCAAATATTATATCATCAACATAAATTTGAACTACTAATAAATCTTTACCTTTATCTTTAAAAAACAATGTAGTGTCAACCTTCCCTTTTGAAAAACCTTTTTCAATTAAAAAATTTGACAATATTTCATACCAAGCTCTAGGAGCTTGTTTTAAACCATAAAGTGCTTTTGTCAATTTAAGAACATGATCCATAAATTTTGAATCTTCAAAACCTAGAGGTTGTTCCACATACACTTCTTCTTTTATAAAACCATTTAAAAATGCACTTTTAACATCCATTTAATATAGTTTAAATTCATGAAAATAGGCAAATGTTAATAGCATTCTAATTGCTTCCATCCTAGCTACGGGAGCGTATGTTTCATCATAGTCTATGCCCTATTCTTGAGTATACCCTTGAGCAACAAGTCTAGCCTTGTTTCTCACTATATTACCACTCTCATCAAGCTTATTCCTAAATACCCATCTAGTACCTACAGTAGATTTATTACTAGGCCTTTCAACTAATGTTCATACTTTACTTCTCTCAAATTGATTTAATTCTTCTTGCATAGCCATAATCCAATTTTAATTATTTAATGCTTCTTTAATATTCTTAGGCTCTATGCATGAAATAAATGAAACATAATTACAAATATTTCTAAGAGAACATTGAGTTGTTACCCCTTTTGATGGATCACCTATAATCTCACCATCCTTGACATAGTTTTACTCTCTTGGATAAGATACTTCCCTTTCTTCAATGGTTGGATTCTCAAGAGGATCATGAGTTTCCTCATATTTCGTTTCTTCCTTTAATGATGATTCTCCAACGTCATGTCTAACGTCATTTGTATTTATTATACCTACATCATCATTCAAACAAGAATCCTTCCTCGGAAGGAGATTATCATCGAAAACAACATGTATAGACTATTCTACAACCAAAGTTCTTTTATTAAATACTCGATAAGCTTTAGAATTTAAGGAATAACCCAGAAAAATTCCTTCATCACTTTTAGCATCAAATTTGCCAAGGTTTTCTTTACCGTAGTTTAAAACAAAACATTTACATCCAAAAGGATGAAAATAGCTAATGTTAGGCTTTTTATTTTTGAAAATTTCATATGGAGTTTTCTTTAAAATTGGCCTAATCATTACTCAATTTACAACATAACAAGTGGTATTTGTGGCTTCTGCCCAAAAATATTTTGGCAAATTTTTTTCACAAAGCATGGTTCTAGCCATTTCTTCTAAAGTTCGCTTTTTCCTCTCAACAACTCCATTTTGTTGAGGGGTTCTAGGTGCTGAAAAATTATGGCTAATACCATTTGAGTTAAAAAACTCATTAAATCCAAGATTTTCAAATTCAGTGCCATGATCACTTCTAACACTAGTGATATAGTAACCTTTTTCATTTTGGATTACTTTTGAAAATGTGATGAAATTTTCTAATGCTTCATCTTTAGTACTTAAGAATAGAACCCAAGTATATCTAGAATAGTAATCTACCAAGACAAATGCATATTGTTTTCCACCCAAGCTAGTAGTCCTAGTTGGCCTAAAAAGATCTATATGGATCAATAGTAATACTCTACTAGTTGACACATCGTTAATGGATTTAAAAGAAACTCGCTTTTTTTTTCCTTTAGCACAAACATCACAGATTTTATTATTATCAAATTTAAGTTTAGGCAGCCCTCGAACCAATTCTCCTTGAACTAACCGTTGCAAAACACTCATTCTAGCATGTCCTAGTCTCCTATGCCATAACCAACTATCATGCTCATCCTTAGCAACTAGGCATAAATTAGTCATTTCTATAGAGTCTAAATGCACCATGTATATGTTTCCTATTCTATGACCAACAAGCATAATCCTATTAGATGCAATTTCAAAGACTTTACAACCATTAGTTTCAAATATGACATTGAATCCCTTATCACATAATTGACTAAATACTCAAGAGATTATGCTTTAATCCATTCACATATAACACATTTTTAATTTGTATGGAAGATGTATTATCTATTGTACCTATACCTTCAATGTGACCTTTTGAATCATCCCCAAAAATCACTTCTCCACTATTTTTGGCGTTAAGCTCTATGAACCAGTTTTTGTCCCCGGTCATGTGTCTCGAGCATCCACTATCAAGGTACCATGAATTTGGATTTGTTTCCCGTGCCTTGTAGCAATGCTCCTTTTCCTACAAGCATAGATTAATTTCTAATTTTTGGTACCCAAATTCTTTTGGTACCCAAATTCTTTTGGGTCCATATTCATTAGTTTCTAAAATCCTTGTCCCCTTTGGTATCCATTTATAAAGTACTTCCTTATATTTAGTAGTAATGAATTCTTTAGGAACCCATATACTCCTAACAATTTTTACCATTCAAGGTTCGTTGAGGACTTCTATGATTGTAGCTTCTAAAACTTTTCTTAACAAAGTTAGATTTTGAATTCTCACCTTTTTCAAAACTTTTTGTTCCAACCTTATTAAAAGAAGTTTTAAGATCATCAATCTTCTTTTGTTGATCATCATGAACTTTTGAAAGTAAGTTATGCAAATCAGTATTTTTCTTTTCAAAATCATTAATTTTAATTTGATGCTTTGATCTTACTTTCAAGCTCATTGTTGGTCTTGGATATAAGACTATTTTCGTTTTTCAATTTTGAAATATCATTTTTGTATTTTGAAAATAGAGTCTTATAATCTGAAGCCAACCCATTATAACCCTCTAATAACTCATCATAAGATAATTCATCCAAATCGAATGAGTTAGAGGAGTTAGAGGTTACCTTAGAATCTTCCCCGATAGCCATCAAGCACAAGTTTGCAACTTCTTGTTCCTCTTCATCAGAACCTTCTTCATCGCTCCATGTAGCTACATGAGCCTTGTGCTTCTTTTTGGAATGGCCCTTTTTCTTCAATTATGGGCAATCATATTTGACATGCCCCAGCTTTTTGCATTCGTAACAAATGATCGGGTCTTTCTCCTTCGATTCAGTTTTGAAGCCTTCATGACGTTTGAATTTTCTTCCTCGGTTAGGCATCATCATCTTTCTGAATCGTTTGGCAAATAATGCCATTTCCTCATCATCGTCATTTTCATTCGAATCACTCTCATCTTTTGTGGATTTGAGAGCAACTCCAATGTTTTTCTTCTTCTCATTTTCCTTTGGTGTCTCGTCAATATTATCGAGGTCTACCTCATCTTCAAACATCATTTCATGAGTGAGGAGGGAACTGATTAGTTCTTCAAGAGTTAAGGACGTTAGGTCCTTAGACTCGATGATTGTCATCTTCTTTGATTACCATGATTTTAGAAGGGAGTAAACTAACTTCCTCACAAGCTTTTCATTTGAAATGATCTCTCCATATGATTTGAGACCATTGAAAATCATTGAGAATTTATCCGTCATAGCTTTGATATCTTCATTTGGTTTCATCATGAAATTTTCATAGCTATGCATTAGAATACTAATTTTAGATTTCTTTACCTCATCGGTACCTTCATGAGTGACTTGAAGTTTGTCCCATATTTATTTGGTGGTTGTACAAGATGAAACTCTTCCGTATTCATCTGGTCCAAGAGAACAAAATATGATATGGATGGCTTTGGAGTTGAGCTGGAACATTTTTATCTCTCATTCACTCCATAATCTTGGATGAGTGAGAGGCTTGATGTATCCTTCTTCTACGACATTCCATGTTCCCATGTCACTTGCTTGAATGAAGTAAATCATCATATTTTTCCAAAAGGCATAGTTAGCCCCATTGAAGAAAGAAGGCTTGTTGACGGGCATCGAATCGAGACTGGAGTCGAAGTTTGAAGTATAGGCCATTAATGACTTTGATTATCGATGTAACTCTTCCCGAATCGACTCAAGAGGTGATTAAACCTTCAAATGAGTTAGGCTCTAATGCCAATTGTTGAGTTAATCGATTGACGGAATCGGCCAAAGGGGGTGAATTGGCAATTAGAATTTTGTGGAAGCTTTTGCAGAAAATTGAAAGTAATTGCACAGTGATTTAGAGTAGTTCGACTTTATCAACCAAAGACTACGTCCACTACCTTAGCTATCCACACTAAGGATTTTCTAACAAATTCACTAATTTGTTCTTTCTTTTGAGGCCAAAGAGATAACCTTACAACTCCCTCAAGAATATACCCCAATTCTTGATAACACTCTTTTCTAAAAGAGAAGATTACAAATTTGCAAACTTACAAGAAAAACATCACAAGGCAAATATGTTTGCACAATTCTAGAACAAAGAAAGAATACTCAAGAATAAATATAATTGAGCACAATAAGTGTTCTTGAAAGCAAAATGAATATTGAATGAAAAATAGGCTTGAAATGCTCAAACTTGAGGTTTGATGCTTTCTCTTTGATTCTCTCTTGATTTTAGGTTCTTGATGTTTCTTGTTTTTTATCAATGGCTTTTAAGCTTGCTTAAATACACCTTGAATCACTTCTGAACGTTGGGGATCATTAATGAAGTTATTGGAGCCGTTTAAGTGTGAAAACAATTAATAAAACAACTTGGAGCGTGGGGGAATCGGTTCCCTAAGTGTAAAATTCAAATATTTCGACCGTTGAACAGTATGGGGGAATCGATACCCCTGGGGGGAATCGGTTCCCTCCGAGCATACTGGAATTCTCGGAGCCAAACCATTCAGGGGGAATTGGTACCCCAATGGGGGGGAATCGGTTCCCTCTGAGCAATCTAGAATTTTTGGCTTTGAAATGGTTCGAAATATTTTGTAAAATTATTTTGAAATTATTTTAAGATTAAAACTTAATTTTACACTTGAGTAAGGATTAAAAATGACTTTTAAAAGATTTAGAGTAATATTTTGATATTCGAATAATTATATCGAATATACTTAGAAAACCTTATTGGAAAATCTTAAAATTCATTTATCTTAATTTGTTATATCGAAATATCAAAATCTTTTCAACACGAATATAGATGAAGAATTGAGTAAGTAAAAGGATTTATTAGCAGTAAACAAGAAAGAGAAAGTAAGGGAAGCAACATGAGAATATTAGAAAATATGTGTAGGCAGTGTACTTATTGATTTGTGCAGTGAAAATTTGAGGACAAATTTTCTTAAAGGAGGGGAGATTTGTAACAGCCCAAAAGTCGTGTTAGTGGTTAAAATGAAAGTTTTTGAAACATAGTGATTAATTTCATAAAAGATTAAAAGTTTAGGGACTTAATTAGAAAATTTTGGTGTAGGAATTAATAGTAAAGTTTGAAAGTAGAAAGGGTATAATGGTCATTTGATATGAAATATTTTTATTGTTCCCTTTATAAGGGATTTAACCATTTGAAAAAGGGGGAAATGAAGAAAAAATGTGGAGACTTGGTGGAGTTATCTTCTTCTTCTTCCCGTGAAAAAGGGTTTTGATTCTAGAGATGATAGAAAAGCTTAAGGGAGGCTTTAGATTACTTAAAACTTAAAGAATGATAAGTTATGGAAGATTGAATATAAAGAGTTTTAAGTTAATTATTGAAAAAGAGGTTGTTAATGGATTTAGAAGTCATATTTGACTTGTCAAAGGTATAATTAAGAAGATAGAAGTAATAGAAATAAATTACAAACATGTTGGAAATTTCGTAAGATTCTTGGTTTCAAGAATTAAGTTGAGTTATTAAAGATGATGATGGGTTATATGGATATAAGATGATTTGAATAAGTGTAGTTAAGCTTAAAGGACTAAAAGGAGGTTATGGTAGAAGAGTTAAATAAGTTTGGAGGTTATGGTAGAAGAGTTAAGTAAGTTTGGTAAGATTTTTGGGTAAGAAAAGTGAATTATGGACTATGAGTATCAGTACTGGTTCATCCAGTACTGATACTTCAAGAGCAAAAGAGTGATATTGGTATAGGGGTATCGATACTGGTTGAAAAATATCGATACTATAAGCTTGAGTTTGACAAACGTATTCATAGGGTATCGATACCTAGAGGGTAGTATCGATACCAAGAGTGACATTACCTTATGGTCAGTATCGGTACCAATTTTTGAAATAAGGACTTCGAATGAAAATTGGGTTTCAATACCTAAGTTTGGTATCAATACCACAGCTAGGGAAGTATCGATACTCTATAGGGGTACTGATACTACTTCAAATAGAAAATGAAATGTAGTATTTCTTTTGGTCTAAGAAATTAATGATCGAATCATGATATTTGGATTGCTGATATGAATGTATTATGTATGATTGTATAGATATCGATCAAGAGAAATGTTCGGACAAGTCAACAAGTAATAGTCATCGAGAAGAAATAAGGGATCAGTATTGACTAGTGAGGCAAGGTGAGTGCATACTAGGATGAAATATGATTTTGATGGAAATTAGACTTGAGATAAGTCTATCTTCGACATTTTAAATATATGATAGTTTGAGTAAAATAATGATTAGGATTGTACTGTGTGAATATGCCTTGTATGCATTATAGGTTATGTGATTTATGTGAATATAAGAGAATAAAACATAAGCTATATGATATGATACTTATTTGCATATATGAAATATGATAATAGACAGGGTATATGTGGTTATATGAGAAATGACATGAGACATATAAGTAAAGGTATATGTGATATGATCTAGGTAAGTATATGAAAATGTGATATAAACCATATGAGCATGAGCTAGGCAAGTACCTGATTGTGTGATAATCTAGATGAATTAATATATTGAAATTATATGATTAAATAAGAAGTAAGATAAAATAAGTAGTATTGACCTATAGGATAATATGAGAATAGTTTACAAATTAGGAAACATGAACATAAATGATGATGCGATCCTATAAGATAACCTATATGGGGAAGATTTATATGTTTAAATGAAACTATGATATAGGAGTTATAAAGTGAAGAACTATGAAGCCCTATGAGAAGGTTATAATAGTCATGTGAAACTGAACTAAGTAAATAGATTAAATTAATATATAAATGATGTGATATAAGAGATATACGTTACTTTATAGGTTACATGGTCTGTATGAATCCATTTTAGTATGATAAACCATGTAAACTGGTATAAATGATCTATATGATTATATAAGAGTATTATATAAGTTATATGATATGGACATAAATGACTATATGAACCTGTGATATGTGATTAAATATGTTACCTGATATATGTGAACAAAGAAATCAAAGTATAAGATATATGATATGATATAAGTAATGTCATGAGAAATGATATGAGCTCAATGAGTATACGTAAATGTGTTGATTTGATTAACTATGTGAATATGTGATATCAAGAAAAAGATATACAAGTTACGAGACTATACGAAAATGCTACATGAGCTATGAGATTATATGCTTATATGATATGAGTTTTAAGAATTGTGATAAATAATAATGCCCATGTTATGTGATATGAGAGCTAGGGGTTTAGTTGGTATTCCAAGAGTCGAGGGTAACCTATGTCCTTCGGGACATATGAACAAGTACCTATGTCATTCGGGACATACGGATAGGTCCTTCGGGACATTTGTACGTGGTCATTCGGGATAAATTCTATGTGCCCCTAGTGGGAATTATATGAGCTACGGTGACAGCATATGTGCACAACCTTTATGTACTCGCATATCTTTAGTTCTCACATGTGTACATGGGCTAATAAAGAGAACAATAAATATAATATATGTGATGTATATGCTTTGTGATATGAAATGTGTTGTTTGGTTAAAGGAATTATATGATAGTTAAAAAAGTGAAGTATAATAACAGATAATTAAAAGATATAAATGAATGTAACATTGATTATGTAATGAAGTTATTAATAATAATGATAAGATCTGTATATGGGTGTATTTAATTATATATAATGTTATATTGTTTGTGTGATAGTATTATATGATATGTTCATACATGGTTAAGTAATTAGAGTTTCCTTTATAAGTTTATGCCTCACTAAGTCATCGACTTAGCGTGTGAGTGTTTCACACGTAGGTTCCGGGAAGCAAGAAGAAAAGCTAAGAGGAGCAAGGCAGGTCAGCATCTTCTTTACGAAGTTCAGATCAAAAAAGAAATTATTAATATGTATTTTGTTATTTAAAATATAGTTCACATGTACTAATAGAATTGAACGGAATATGCTCTGATATATTTTTTAAAACCAACTTATTTTAATTAATGGAAAGTAAACATTTTCTTTAAATTGTAAATTTAAATTTTTGCTATTTTGTAAAGAAAAATGTTTGAAAAGTCAATATGACACCTCAGACTCGGATCTGGGTCGAATACGGGTTGGGGTGTTATATTTAATGGTATCAGAGCTAAGGTTTAACCGATTCTAGGCTTAAACTGAAGTCAAATGAGTTTTAAAATGTGTACATGCCAACATAAAATGAAAATTTCTGATCTGATAGTGTAAAGAGTGTGTTGTCTTCCTAATAGCATTAGATTGTTACGCTATAATAAAAGTATGATAGTGAGAGTTTCGAAATGAAGTGAGAATGTGATAGACCTAATGGTGGTAGTAATTCACCTGCCCTCGCCTGGCAGGATGAAGAGCGGACACCTCAGGGAGAGCCTTTGTAAATTTAAGGATTATTTTTAGAAGATTGAAAACGTATTCGAATAGTGTTAGGGATCTCCATAATTCCAAAGTGGAGAAGTTTGATGAAGTAATTTAGTTGCTATGCGATCGAGCTAAAGTATAGTGAACAGATGTTATTATGGGAATAATAGGAGATTCAATGATGTGGTTATTAGTTTAGAAAAGTTTGATAATAAGTATTTCGATGATAAGTTTATCAGATATATGAAGCCAGAGTTTATAAGTTTGGAACAGGGGAATCGTAATGTGTATGGATAAGAGTGCAGTTTGATAAGTGGAATGAATTATTGTTAAGCAAATTTAAATGAAAATGATGTATGCAAGTGATGTGTAGAGAGCTTGCGCCTAGAATTAAAATAGTGTTATTGGTGTAGAAAGGTTCCTTTTTCAAGAAGTGGTTAATTGTGTTAAAGTTCCAGGGAAAGCTCAGAATGATTAAGAGAATTAGTATTTCATAGAAATCAGCACTATCAAAGAGATATAGAGATTATGGTTTTCAATTATAGACTTGGTCTAAATCAGTTGTATTCCATGTTAAAAGATCAAACCCGATGGAAGTCAGACCCACTTAAGTAGTAGATTTTGGTACTAGCAGATTAAATAAGAAATTAAAAATAGATATGAAGTTAAGTTTAGATATGAAAGTGGTGAATTGGATTGGAAGTTATGTTAGAAATTATGTAAATTGAAGAACAAAAAGCAACTAAAATGGATCAAGTGTATATTGTTTTGAAGAGTTTAAGAATGGGTACATTGGTGATCAGTTTATAAGAAAAAGGAAGTTGGAATGTTGAGTTGAACAAAGGAAATTGCATGGTGTATGAGAAAGAATGTGGATTTGATAAGTTAAGTAAGTTATTGTTAAAATAATTCTGATTGGAAATGATGTATATGATTGCTTTGATTAGGGCTTGTCCCCTAGATTGAAAAGTTGCTACTGATTAATTGTAATGTTAAAGGTGATAGGGTTGTAAGATTTGAAAAATATATAAGGTTAAATTAACCAAGTATGGTGTGGATTTGGATATAGTTATGTATTCTGATCCTGTAAATGTGATGTAGTGAAGGAGATAAGGATTTGTATGTTTGACGGAAGTTTAGGATTGATAGAAAAGTGAAGATGATGAAATAGGGATATGCGTATTGTAATTCAAATAAGGATTTTACAAAGAATAAGGTTTGTGCAAGTAGTGTTAACTATCAGAGTTATGAAAATGTAATAAAGATTGGTAATCATAGATAAGTATAAGTGATATGAAAGGAGTATGAAAGCCTGAAGAAAAAGATATAATCTATGTTACAAGAATATCTTGATCCGTGGAGGAATAAATAGATAAGGAAATTAAATGAAAAAAAAGAATTAAAGGATTAAGTATGACAAAAGCTATATAGAAGTGTATAAGTTTGATATAGAAGTAAGAAAAATGTGCAAGGTGATGTGGAAAGATTGTTTGATTAAGTAAAGTATATGTTTAATCATATTTGAAGAAGATTTAAGGTTGTGTTTCTTGGTCAAATAGACGTAATCAGAGAGATAAGAATTTAGTTATATGTATTAAGGAAGTTAAAGATGCAGTCAAATGATTATATTCTTTTTGATCAAGTTGTCAAGGATAATCATGTTGTTTTGAATGATAATAGGAGAAATATTTGGTTTATGGAACAAAGCAATTAAAAAAGGGCGAGATAAATCAATTAAATCAAGATCGTGAATGGTAAGGATTGGGATTACTGTCTATATGATGAGTAACATTATATGGATCTATAAAAATGTATATAGATGAAGAATTGAGTAAGTAAAAAGGATTTATTAGCGGTAAACAAGAAAGAGAAAGTAAGGGAAGCAACATGAGAATATTAGAAAATATGTGTAGGCAGTGTACTTATTGATTTGTGCAGTGAAAATTTGAGGACAAATTTTCTTAAAGGAGGGGAGATTTGTAACAGCCCAAAAGTAGTGTTAGTGACCAAAATGAAAGTTTTTGAAACTTAGTGATCAATTTTAGAAAAGATTAAAAGCTTATGGACTTAATTGGAAAATTTTGTTGTTGGAGTTAATAGTAAAGTTTGAAAGTAGAAAGGGTGTAATGGTCATTTGATGTGAAAGATTTTTATTGTTCCCTTTATAATGGATTTAACCATGTGGAAAAGGGGGGAAATGAAGAAAAGTCTGGAGGCTTGGTGGAGTTATCTTATTCTTCTTCCCGTTCCACCATGAATAAGGTAAGTTGGTCTAAAGTGAAAATTTTCTTTCATTTTTAAGTTGGTTTTGATTCTAGAGATGATAGAAAAGCTTAAGGGAGGCTTTAGATTACTTAAAACTTAAAGAATGATAAGTTATGGAAGATTGAATATAAAGAGTTTTTAAGTTAATTGTTGAAAAAAGGTTGTTAATGGATTTAGAAGTCATATTTGACTTGTCAAAGGTATAATTAAGAAGATAGGAGTAGTAGAAATGAATTACAAACATGTTGGAAATTTTGTAAGATTCTTGGTTTTAAGAATTAAGTTGAGTTATTAAAGATGATGATGGGTTATATGGATATAAGATGATTTGGATAAGTGTAATCAAGCTTAAAGGACTAAAAGAAGGTTATGGTAGAAGAGTTAAGTAAGTTTGGAGGTTATGGTAGAAGAATTAAGTAAGTTTAGTAAGATTTTCGGGTAAGAAAAGTGAATTATGGACTATGAGTATAGGTACTGCTTCATCCAGTACTGATACTTCAAGAGCAAAAGAGTGATATTGGTATAGGGGTATCGATATTGGTTGAACAGTATCGATACTATAAGCTTGAGTTTGACAAACGTATTCATAGGGTATCGATACCTAGAGGGTAGTATCGATACCTGGAGGGTCGTATCGATACCAAGAGTACCGATACCATATGGTTAGTATCGTACCAATTTTTGAAATAAGGACTTCATACACAGGCTTGGTATAGATACCCAGTCTTGGTATTGATACCACAGCTAGGGAAGTATCGATACTCTATAGTTACTGATACTACTTCAAATAGAAAATGAAATGTAGTATTTCTTTTGGTCTAAGAAATTAAAGATCGAATCATGATATTTGGATTGCTGATATGAATGTATTATGTATGATTGTATAGATATCAATCAAGAGCAACGACCGGACAAGTCAACAAGTAATAGTCATCGAGAAGAAATAAGGGATCGGTATTGACTAGTGAGACCAAGTGAGTGCATACTAGGATGAAATATGATTTTAATGGAAATTAGACTTAAGATAAGTCTATCTTCGACATTTTAAATATATGATAGTATGAGTAAAATAATGATTAGGATTGTACTGTATGAATATGCCTTGTATGCATTATAGGATATGTGATCTATGTGAATATAAGAGAATAAATCATAAGCTATATGATGTGATCACACCCACTTCAGTTCCAGAAGTCATTCCACAAGGTCCCATTACTAGGTCAAGGGCCAAACAATCTAGGGAAGTAATCCTAACTAAGTGTTTTGAAGCTTTTGATTCATTTGTCAACTTGACACCCTCCGATGTTAAGTTATATAATGTTTTAATAGTTAAAGAATGACCTAGTATGAACACATCATGCATATTGTTATTTAGATATGTTAAGCATAATCCATCACATTTATATAATCGCAGCATATTTATCCTTTATTTTATTAGCTCATATGCATTTGTTTTAGGCCTTAGGCTTTAAAAATTAGCTCACACATATTATATGATGATATATTTAGCTCATGAAATTCAATCATAGCTCACATTACCATAATCATGCATGACAGCAAGGTATTTAGCTCATTATCAGCTCAATGCCATGGACTTACCTTGTTTCCTTGCACATGTAGGTACATTGGAGCATGACACACGTTGGGGTAGCTTGGTGGATTATTTGGACATCATATGCAGCTCACAAACAGTTCACAAAGTACATGGCAGCTCGTGGAACACTAAGGAAAGCTCAACTCAGCTGGAGGAGCTCAAGGCTAGCTAATCTCAGCTAGTTGGACTATTTCAAACCAAGTTGCTAAAAGTGACATCAAGTGTAGCTGAATATAGTTGAATGTGTTGTTATGAAGCTTGTAAGGTCTCAGCTAGGAAGCTCATTCACAACCAACCCCTTGCTTGCTAGCTAGCTACACACTCAAGCAAGCTTGGAGGAAGACACATGCATGCCCAAGATGATGTACATGACCAGCCTTCATCCTATGCACAAGGCTGCACCACAAGGCTCCCTAGAACACCCATGTGCGTGCCATATGACCAGCCACCATGTGCCTTGCATGTGGTCTCATTTAGGCGCCAAGATGAAGAGCCATCTAACCATTCGGCCAAACATCATTTCTTCTCCCATTTGGCGCCAACTTGAAGGGATAAAAGAGCTATTCAGCCAAGGGTTATTACCCTTCATTTAGGATTGAACCATCATCTCTTTTAGTATTTAAATTATGAATTTATAGGGAGACACAAGGGTTGGCCGAACCACCATGTATCTATTCGGCCATGCCCCTCCAAAACCTATAAATAGGCCATCATATTCATTTATAATCAAACCTTTTTTATTAATTAAAGTTAGATTATTCTCTTTGCTTAAGTCCTTATGACTTTTATAGACTTATCAAGTATTTTAATACTTGTGGCGTCAACCCCTTCCCTTTGATACTTGTGGTTCCTATCTCTATATAGATAGTGGGTCCAAGTCCTTACTACCACCCCTTAAAGAAGCAATGTAAAGTCTGGGTCTTTACTCTCTATAGCATTGGTTCTTCTTTGAGTCTTATTTAAGATACCACTTACAACCATTCCATATTTCATCAACCTCACCATAGCCATAGCATCATTCCGCTACCATCTCTCTTATCATAAATAGCCTACCTATTCACCTTTACATCTACCACCAAACCATCCATTTGAGTCATTCACTTATGCATGTTGTTTTGCTTCTTTCCTAGATCCACAATCAATTGAAAAGGTAGAATTACCTTACATCAAGCGATAATCAGAGCTTTGGTGGAAGAAGCAATGTGCAACAACAACAACAAAAATACCAAAAAGAAGTGCAAATAAAGTGCAAGTGAACAAAAATAAAAAATCAGCAAAAGAAATTGAAACACTCCAAAAGAAGAAAAAAATAAGCACTCAGAAAATAAGAAAATAAAAGAAAGAAAGAAAAGTTGAAAGCATATAACAACAATTCTCATCACCAAGCCATTCAAGTAAGCATTTAAATTGATTGTGGTGATAGAAGGTTGTGAAGTGACTTTGTGTAAGTAACCCTTTTTGTTCTCTTATTTCTATTTCTAAGCCACCCTTTTCATTATATTTTGCTTTCCATTCCTTCTAACCCTTTTGCAGCCGACGCACAATAAGTAAAATTTACTTGATACGGTTTTGAGTAAAGTCATTTAGAACTTGGGATAAAGAGAATCGAGAGGAAAAAGGCTTGAGCGTGTGTGAGATCAGAAGAGGACTAGTAAAAGCCTTGAAGTCTTAGAGTGCAAACATGAGTGGATTGAGTGACATTCAAGTTTCCTTAGAGTGACTCGTGAGGCTTTGTGAGAGCATTATTGGTAAGGTCCTATACATATTTCTTTTTTCCTTATTTGCTAACATGTCTCTTCTATCCAACATCTTTGTAGTCAAAAGGACTTTGAACATTAAAAGTCAATAAGATGAACAAAGAGAGAATATCTTCCATACAAAATGTCACGTGGGAGATAAGGTTTGTGTGGTGATCATTGATGGAGGAAGTTGTACAAACGTAGCAAGTACTCACATGGTGGAAAAGTTGGGTCTAAAGACGTCCAAGCATCCTCATCCTTACAAACTTTAATGGCTCAATGATGTGGGGGAAGTCAAGGTAACCAAACAAGTTATTATTCCTTTCTCAATTGGAAGATACAATGATGAAGTTCTTTGTGACGTGGTGCCCATGAGTGCAAGCCACATTATATTAGGACGTCCTTGGCAGTTTGACAAGAAGGCTACCAATGATGGATTTTCCAACAAGTATTCTTTTCAACATCAAGGAAAGAAAATCATATTGGTGCCCTTGCTTCCAAGTCAAGTTCATGAATGTCAAGTGACCCTTAAGTCACGTATAGAAGAATGGGAGAAGGAAAAGAAGGCCAAAGAAAGTCATACTCAGAAGATGAACATATACTCCAGTAGAGGAGATGTTCGTAAACATTTATCGACAAAGAAGGCTATACTTATACTTATGTATAAGGAAAGTTTTCTACTTACTAACCCTCCTGAAGGCTTGCCTTCTTCTGTTTCTAATCTTTTGCAGGAATTTAAATATATGTTCCCTGAAAAAATTCCAGATGAATTACCACCAATTAGAGGAATTGAACATCAAATTGATTTCATTCCTGGAGCCACCATTCCTAATATACCAGCATACAGGAGCAATCCCGAGGAAACAAAGGAATTACAAAGACAAGTCAAAGAACTACTAGACAAAGGATATATTCGGGAATGTTTAAGTCTTTGTATTGTACCGGTTTTGTTGGTACTAAAGAAGGATGGAACTTGGATAATATGTGTTGATTGTAGGGCTATAAACCAGATCACTATCAAATATAGGCATCCTATACCTCAGTTGGATGATATGCTTGATGAACTTAGTGGAGCCAGCATCTTCTCCAAAATTGACTTGAAAAGTTGTTACCATTAGATTAGAATGAAGGAAGGTGACGAGTGGAAAACCGTATTCAAGACTAAACAATGTTTGTATGAGTGGTTAGTCATGCCTTTTGTCTTAACCAATACCCCTAGTACCATTATGCAACTAATGAACCATGTCCTTCGACCTTACATCGATAAGTTTTGTGTTGTTTATTTTGATGATATCATGATATAATGTAAGTCCTTGAGCGAACATGTTGAACATTTAAGGTTTATTCTTAGCACTTTGAGAGAATAACACTTATACGCTAATCTCAAAAAGTGTGCTTTTTGTACTGACCAAGTTACTTTCTTAGGCTTTATTGTAAGTTCACATGGACTAGCAGTGGATCCAGAAAAGATTAAGGCAATTCAAGAATGACCAAAACCTATCAATGTCAGTCAAGTTTGGAGTTTTCATGGATTAGCCAATTTTTACAGGAGGTTTGTACCAAACTTTAGTTCTATTGCCGCCCCCTTAACATGGATTATTAAGAAGAATTCAAACTTCTCTTAGGGCAAAGAACAAGATATAACATTCAATGAACTCAAGGATTGTTTGACAAAGGCACCACTATTAGCCTTGCCAAACTTTGAGAAGACATTTGAAGTTGAATGTGATGCCTCAGGAATTGGGATTGGTGTTGTTTTAAGTCAAGAATGGAAGCCAATCGCCTACTTTAGTGAAAAACTAAATGGTGCAACTTTGAACTATCCAACATATGACAAAGAAATGTACGCACTCATTCAGGCATTGGAGACTTGGCAACATAACTTATTACCAAGGGAATTTATTATACATACTGACCATGAAGCGTTAAAGCATATCAAGGGACAACACAAACTCAACAAGAGACATGCCAAATTGGTCGAATTCCTTGAGTCATTTCCCTATTTCATCCACTATAAGAAAGGAAAGGATAATATTGTGGCAGATGCTCTTTCACGCAAGTATGTTTTACTTAACACTTTGGATTACAAACTCCTTGGTTTTTCATTCATTAAGGAACATTATGCTACTGATTTGGACTTTGGAGAAAGGTATAAATTATGTGAAACAGGTGCTCATGACAAATACTATCAGCATGAGGGATATCTTTTCAAGGAAATGAGACTTTGTATCCCACAAGGTTCCATGAGAGAAGTGTTAACCAAAGAAGCACATGAAGAGGGACTTATGGGACACTTTGGCGTTGAGAAGACACTTAGCATCTTGAAAGAACACCTCTTTTGGCCAAAGATGAAAAGGTATGTTGAAAAGGTATGTGAAAGGTGCTTAGTGTGTAAAAAGGCGAAATCAAGAGTCATGCCTCATGGACTGTAGATGTCTTTGCCGAAACCAACCATGCCATGGGTAGATATCTCCATGGATTTTGTTTTGGGTTTGCCTAGAACCAAAAGTAGAAAGGATTCAATATATGTGGTGGTTGACCGATTCTCCAAGATGGCTCATTTTATACCATGCAACATGACTGATGATGTTATTCATGTTGCAAACTTATTCTTCAGAGAAGTGGTAAGGTTATATGGACTTCCTCGAACCATTGTATCGGATAGAGATGTCAAATTTTTGAGCCACTTTTAGAGGACTTTGTGGAGTAAAGTTGGCACAAAACTACTCTTCTCTACTACATGTCATCCTCAAACAAATGGACAAAATGAAGTAGTCAATAGAGTTTTGTCAATATTATTTAGATCCATCATCAAGAAAAACATAAAGACTTAGGAGGAATGCCTACCACACGTGGAGTTTGCATACAACCGAACAATTCATTCAGCAACCAAATATTCTCCATTTGAGGCAGTGTATGGTTTCAATCCTTTAACTCCTTTGGACTTACTTACTTTACCTTGTGATCAAATAGTGAAAAAAGATGGAAAGGACAAGGTAGAATTTGTTAAAAGACTTCATCAACAAGTCAAGGACAATATTGAAATGAGAACTAGACAATATGAACAACAAACAAACAAGGGAATGAAGAAGGTAACTTTTGAAGTAGGAGATTGGGTTTGGGTCCACTTTAGAAAGGAAAGGTTCCTAAATCAAAAGAATTCCAAACTATTACTCCGAGGAGATGATCCATTTCAGATTGTGGAAAAGATCAATGATAATACATATAAACTAGAGTTGCCAGTGAGTTTGGTGGCATCAGTGCTTCATTCAACATTTTAGACTTGTCACCTTTGAGGATGGAGATGATTTGGGGACAAATCGCTTAAAAGAAGGGGGGATGATGTGATCACACCCACTTCAGATCCAGAAGTCATGCCACAAGGTCCCATTATTAGGTCAAGGGCTAAATAATTTAGGGAAGTACTCCTAACTAAGTGTCTTGAAGCTTTTGATTCATTTGACAACCTGACACCCTCCGATATTAAGTTATATAATGTTTTAATAGTTAAAGAATGGCCTAGTATGAACACATCATGCATATTTTTATTTAGATATGTTAAGCATAATCCATCACATTTATATAATGGCAGCATACTTATCCTTCATTTTATTAGCTCATATGCATTCATTTTAGCCCTTAGGCTTTAAACATTAGCTCACACATATTATATGATGATATATTTAGCTCATGATATTCAATCATAGCTCACATTACCATAATCATGAATGGCAGCAAGGTATTTACCTGATATCAGCTCAATGCCATGGACTTACCTTGTTTCCTTGCACATGTAGGTACATTGGAGCATGACACACATTAGGGTAGCTTGGTGGATTATTTGGACATCATATGCAACTCACAAATAACTCACAAAGTACATGGCAGCTTGTGGAACACTAAGGAAAGCTCAACTCAACTGGAGGAGCTCAAGGCTAGCTAATCTCAGCTAGTTGGACTACTTCAAACCTAGTTGCTAAAAGTGACATCTAGTGTAGTTGAATGTGTTGTTATGAAGCTTGTAAGGTCTCGACTAGGAAGCTCATTCATAACCAGCCCCTTGCTTGCTAGCTAGCTACACACTCAAGAAAGCTTGGAGGAAGACACATGTACACCCAAGATTATGCACATGACCAGCCTTCATCCTATGCACAAGGCTGCACCACAAGGCTCCATAGAACACCCATGTGTGTGCCATATGACCAGCCACCATGTTACTTGCATGTGGTCTCATTTAGGCGCCAAGTTGAAGAGTCATCTAACCATTCGGCCAAACATCATTTCTTCTCCCATTTGGCGCCAACTTGAAGGGATACAAGAGCTATTCGACCAAGGGTTATTACCATTCATTTAGGACCGAACCATCATCTCTTTTAGCATTTAAATTATGACTTTATAGGGATACACAAGGGCTGGTCGAACCACCATGTATCTATTCGGCCATGCCCCTCCAAAACCTATAAATAGGCCATCATATTAATACTTGTGGCGTCAACCCCTTCCCTTTGATACTTTTGGTTCCTATCTCCATATAGATAGTGGGTCTAACTCCTTACTACCACCCCTTAAAGAAGCAATATAAAGTCTGGGTCTGTGCTCTCTATAGCATTAGTTCTTCTTTGAGTCTTCTTTAAGATACTACCTCACAACCATTCAATTGTTTCATCAACCTCACCATAGCCATAACATCCTTCCGCTACATCTCTCTTATCATAAATATCCTACCTATTCACCTTTACATCTACCACCAAACCATCCATTTGAGCCATTCACTTATGCAGGTTGTTTTGCTTCCTTCCTAGATCCACAATCAATTGAAAAGGTAGAATTACCTTACATCAGCATATATGAAATATGATATTAGACAGGGCAGATGTGGTTATATGAGAAATGACATGAGACATATAAGTACATGTATATATGATATGATCTAGGTAAGTATATGAAAATGTGATATAAACCATATGAACATGAGCTAGGCAAGTACTTGATTATGTGATAATCTAGATGAATTAATATAGTGAAATTATATGATTAAATAAAAAGTGAGATAAAATAAGTAGTATTGACCTATAGGATAATATGAGAATAGTATACAAATTAGGAAACATGAACATAAGTGATGATGCGAACCTATAAGATAAGTTATATAAGGAAGATTTATATGTTTAAATGAAACTATGATATAGGAGTTATAAAGTGAAGAACTATAAAGCCCTATGAGAAGGTTATAGGAGTCATGTGAAACTGAACTAAGTAAATAGATTAAATTAATACATAAATGATGTGATATAAGAGATATATGTTACTGTATAGGTTACATGATCTGTATGAATCCATGTTAGTATGATAAACCATGTGAACTGGTATAAATGATCTATATGGTTATATAAGAATATTATATAAGTTATATGATATGGACATAAATGATTATATGAACATGTGATATGTGATTAAATATGTTACATGATATATGTGAACATAAGAAAACAAAGTATAAGATATAGGATATGATATAAGTAATGTCATGAGAAACGATATGAGCTCTATGAGTATATGTATATGTGTTGATTTGATTAACTATATGAATATGTGATATCAAGATAAAGAGATATAAGTTACGAGATTATACGAAAATGTTACATGAGCTACGTGATTATATGCTTATATGATATGAGTTATAAGAATTGTGATAAATAATAATGCCCATGTTATGTGATATTAGAGCTAGGGGTATAGTTGGCATGCCAAGAGTCGAGGGTTACCTATGTCTTTCGGGACATATAGACAGGTACCTATGTTCTTCGGGACATATGGATAGGTCATTCGGGACATTTTTACGCGCTCCTTCGAGACAAATTCTACGTGCCCCTAGTGGAAATAATATGAGCTGTGGTGACGGTATATGTGCACAACCTCTATGTACTCGCATATATTTAGTTCTCACATGTGTACATGGGCTAATAAATAGATAACAATAAATATAATATATGTGATGTATATACTCTATGATATGAAATGTGTTGTTTGGTTAAAGGAATTATATGATAGTTAAAAAGGTTAAGTATAAGAATAGATAATTAAAATATATGAATAAATATAACATTGATTATGAAATGAGGTTATTAATAATAACGATAAGATATATATAGGTGCATTAAATTATATGTAATGTTATATTGTTTGTGTGATAGTATTATATGATATATTCATATCTGGTTAAGTAGTTAGAGTTTCCTTTATACGTTTATGCCTCACTAAGTTATCAACTTAGCGTATGAGTGTTTCACACGTAGGTTCCGGGAAGTAAGAAGATAAGGTAAGAAGAGCAAGACAGGTCAGCATCTCCTTTACGAAGTTCAGATCATAAAAGAAATGATTAATATGTATTCTGTTATTTAAAATATAGTTGGCATGTACTAATAGAATTGAGCGGAATATGATCTGATATATTTTGTAAAACCAACTGATTTTAATTAATGGAAAGTAAGCATTTTCTTTAAATTGTACATTTAAATTTTTTCTATTTTATAAAGAAAAATATTTGAAAAGTCAACGTGAAACCTCAGACTCAGATCCGGGTCGGATACGGGTTAGAGGTATTACAATATCCATCAATATACACATTTCATTGTCGTGACATTTTTCATTAGTACATATCAACACTCACTATACTTAGATAGAATAGTGCTTTGCTTTCGTTAAACTTTTGTAATGTCACCCAATCCCTGTGGAGACGATACTCACTCATCACTTTATTACTTGAGCGATTGTGTATTCTTGCACATTATTTGCGTATAATTTTATAGTACTCACAACATGCAACAAGTTTTTGGTGTCGTTACTGGGGATTGGCAGCTTTAAGTTAATTAGTTTTGCCAGAGCATTTGTATTTTTGCATATTTATTTGTGTATAGTTTACTTGATATTTTTGTTTTATTCTTTTTCAGGTTTATTTAGTGTATGCAAAGAAGACATTCTGAAAAGCCATTAGAACCGATAGATCTGAGATTGAAAGACTTTTTAGACAAAAGAGACGTACTCAACGTGCTCGAGGAAATATGTATCAAATTGGAAATCAGAGCGTTGGTCAGGATGACAGAATTCCGAATGCCGAGGCATTACAAAATGTTGAACCTGCTGATAGGCCTCGTGTTATTTGTGATCATTTAAATCTGATATTAGATGATTTGAATCCTCGAATTGTGGCACCTTAAATTCAAGCTACACATTTGAGCTTAAACCAGTTATGTTCAATATGTTGAATTCTATAAGGTAGTTTGGGGGCATGCCAACAGAAGATGTCAGGCAATATATTCGAAATTTTCTGGAAGTTTGTGATTCTTTTTGCTAAGGAGTGCATGAGGATGTTCTGAAATTAAAGTTATTTTCGTATTCATTGCGAGATCGAGCAAGGTATTGGTTGAGTAGTGTTCCATCTGGTTCGATGGAATCATGGGTCAATCTTTGCAAAAGTTTTTTATTGTGGTATAACCCACCGAACATGAATACTCAGCTAAGGAATGATATAACATCCTTTCACCAGGGCGACGATGAATCTATGTATGAGTGTTGGGATCGTTATAAGAGTTTGCTTCGAAAGTGTTCAAATCATGGTTTTCACGATTGGACTCAAGTAGTTATGTTTTATAATTGAGTCAATGCACCCGCGAGGATGATGTTGGATGCCTCGGTAAATGGGACATTGCTAGATAAATCACCTACTGAGGCATTTACTTTTTTGGATAGAATTGCTAATAATGACTATCAATTTTCTTCCTCAAGGCTTGGGAGTGGGAGGAAAGCACCTGGAACATTTGAGTTAGATACCAAGGATTCAGTGTCCGCTCAACTCTCAACTATCACTAATATGCTGAAAAATTTACAACGTTCCACTTATGTGAAGGAAGTGAAACCAACTAGCTTGGCATGTCTGTTATGCCAAGGCAATCATCACGAGAGTGAATGCCTAACCAACCATGAGTCCATCAACTTTGTAGGTAATTTCAATCGAGGCAATAATAATCCTTACTCTAACACTTATAATGCAAGATAATGTCAGCATCCCAATTTCTCATGGGGAAACAATGAGCCCAAAATGCTAATCAGTCCACTTGGCAGCAGAATCACAATGAATCTCAAGGTTACCAAAATGCCATGCCATGGCATAATACCAATAAAAGAGTTTCATCTTCAGCGAGCATTAGTTCATTAGAAGCTACAATTCAAGAATTCATATCTACTACGAAGACAATACTACAAGACCATTCTACTTCAATTAAGAATCAAGGAGCTTTACTTCATAGTCAAGGCGCCTTACTTCATAGTTAAGGCGCCTTACTTCATAGTTAAGGCGCCTTACTTCAAAGCCATGTCTCATCTTTGAGAGCTTTAGAAGGTCAAATTGGGCATATTGCTACGACATTGCAAGAGCATCAGCAAGGATGTTTGCCAAGTGACACTGAAGTCGCTAAAACACATGGAAAAGATCATTGTAATGTGTTAACTCTTAGGAGTTGAACACAAATTAACCAACAAGTCAAGGTTAGTTGGACACATTATGATGACTCTACTCACACTACTGATAAGGGTGAAGCTGAATTACATGATGATATCATTTCTGAGAAGGATAATGAGGAGGGTTCTACTAATGATCCTGCCAAGGCACAAAACTCTGATGCCAAGGCAAAAGCAATTCCTATTCCTGCAGTTAAGGAAGCTAGACTCCCACCACCCTTCCCGCAAAGATTGAAGAAGCATAATGATGAAGTTCAATTCAAGAAGTTTGTCGACATTCTTGTTCAACTCCATATTAACGTACCTCTGTTGGAAGCTATTGAACAGATGACGACGTATGCCAAATTTCTTAAGGAAATTTGTACCAAGAAGAGGAAAGTAGAGACTTATGAGACAGTTGTCACGGCAACAAAATTTAAACTTATTCAAAAAAGTTAGTGGTATAAATCAAATTTTCTCAACGGTTGAAAAAATTATTGTTATTTTTAGATATTACGGGTTTGAGCATCAATGACAACAAGGGTAATTGAATGTTCATTATCAAACGATTAAGAATACTTAGAACAAACAGATACTAATTTATAATCATTTTGATTGAATGTTCATTGTCAAATGATTGAAAATATTTAAAATAAATACTATTTTATAAGCACTTTGTCTTAATAAAAAAAAGTGAATGATTAGTGATGTTAATAGTTTAAAAAATACCTAAACTTTATTATATTATTTTGTTAAAATATATTTTTTATTTGAATAAATTATTTTGAGTTTTTCTTTATACTCTCAAACGTTTAATTTATAAATAAATCTTTAACACATATAATCAACATTCCATGAGTCTGCTAACATACAAATCATAAAAGCATTTAGGTCTAAAAAGATACCAGCAACCAGTTTATCTAATGGGATAAGATACTTGATTTTTTAAACAAGTCTAGAAATTTAAATCTTTGTGATTCCAAATGGAGTAAAACTGTATTAAAAGAGTCACTCTTATATCTACAGTACTCGATCTAAATTAATTAATCAATAAATCATATACTAAAGATTATAAAGAAATTAGGTCTAAAAAGTAAACCTATCTAAAATATTAAAATAATAAAAGATCAATTTTATTTTAATATTTTAACATAGTATGTACTATGAACCATTTCATATTTCAACTTTACTCATTATACCTATCTTTGTAATCAAACAATAGTAACTTTTTAGATAAATGGGATTAGGTGAAAGTTTTGAAATTCTAATATATTTAAAGAAACGACAATAATGGTATATATTTTTTTAAATATTTATGATTGATGTACCAACATTTCTCTTTCTTTGTGGACAAGACAACATGTACCACAACATCATGAAAGAGAATAAGCATTCCAATAGGAATATTTTTGTAGGTTCAAATTGGTTAAAAAAAAAAAGCATGGTAACAGTGAGGGATAGTACTGAAAACTCAGAAAACAAGACGGACTGTATAGCTAAGTCCATCAAAGGGTTGCCAAATTTGACTTGGCATGAAAGTACTGACTCGAGAGCCCGAAAACACGACTCCAATTATTAAAATCTTCCGCATAATAATTAAGGTTTAATATAAAAATAAGTATTTAAATTATATCTTTATTTTAAAATTAATGTTTAAATTATTTTATTCATTCAGGTGTATAATGTTACAAATGTTATTATTTTTGATGTCTCGACCGTAACCATCGTTATTAACATCTTCCACATAATAATTAAGGTTTAATATAAAAATAAGTATTTAAATTATATCTTTATTTTAAAATTAATGTTTAAATTATTTTATTTATTCAGGTATATAATGTTACAAATGTTATTATTTTCGATGTCTCGACCGTAACCATCGTTATAAAAACCCCACTTTCCCCCTCCTGTTCCTATCCTCCCCTCCGCTTCTTGCTTCCATAGCCAAAGGCCAAACGGCCGATTAAACCATAATGGTTAAAAGGTAGATTATTAATCAAATTTAAGGGGTTGATTATTTGAGATTTTAGGGATTAAATATTGAAATATAGGGAATTGTGAATTTTGGGTTTTAAGATGATGGTAAGGGTTGTGATGGGTCATTAAGTGGTCGACGACGTATGGGTGGTTGGTCGCCGGTGACTGGGTGGACGGATATGACCAACAGTTTGAGTAAATGGGACTAGAATAAGAGATTTTAAGATTTTGGGTTTTTTATATTTTAAAAAATAAATTTTCAAAATTATTAGATTATGAAAATGCACCGACACCTTAGATGATTCAAAAAATAGTTTAGACACCTATTTTGAAACAATAATATATAATTTAGACATTTAATTTGGTATTAAGCCAATAATTAATATCGATGTGATAATGGACAAACCAATTGCCTATATTAAAATTTAAAAAATGGATTATATTAAATTTTAATTATTTTTATATTGTGTCTAAAATATGGAAAGACAATTTTAATTTTTTTTGTCCAACAAATAGTGAAGTGAGTAATTTCTAACGATTAAAATCGTGAATGACACGATGAAGAAAATTCATAAACATAATATCTCCTAAAAGAGAAATTCGGTGCATAAAAAAATTCAGTAAAAATTAATCCTATACCTTTTAATATTTTTCATCAAATCGACCACCATTTCAGTGATTTGGAGGGGCTCGGGGAGTTCAGGTGCATGAATCGATAACACTCATCGCCGGCGGCATCCAAACCACCTGGGTCCGGCGTCTTACTGACAACTTCTCTGAAAAACTCAAAAACATTAAAGCCATGCACGTACACACCGGTTCCTACAATATCAAAACCAACAGAGTTAATCTAAAGTCGAGCAAAAGACCTTGGCTAAAAAGAAAATGGGTAAAAGTACACAAATTGTCCCCCGAATATAAGATGATACTTTGTTGAGTCTCACAACTATTAAAATTTATAAAATAGTCTTCTGACAATTAAAAATTAAAAAGATCATTTGACAATTCATATATTTCAAACTCGTCATTTTTCGTTAAATATTAATGTCGTTTGAGCAGGATATTAACATGTTGGCTGGTACATGATAAAATGTGATCTCAAAATCATTTGAGTTGTATTTTGTGGATCGACTCTCCATTTACATTATGCCTTCAAGTCAGTGCTTGAAACATTATGTCGTGAAGTCAATACTTGGAAGCAATGAGAGTTCCGATATACATTATTAAAATATAATTTTTATCATATCCCATTCAATAAATTAATGTTCAACTCAAACAATTGTCATTTTTAATGAAAGATGATGAATTTAGAATATATGAATAATCTGATTATTTTTGAAACTTTTAATTATCGGGAAACTCAACAAAATAGAATCCTAAAATCGAAATATTATTTTATAACTTTTAATAATCAATGATCAACAAAAAATTATTATAATCGAGATTATTTGTGAACTTTACCCAAAAAAAACTCATTCAAACTTGCTATAGAAAACATATTATTCAAATACTTACTTTATATTCATTCTAAGTTTTGAAAAACAAAAAAAAAAAACGATCGATTGGCGCGCAACCTTCCCACTAACGGAAGTCGGAAGGGTGCAAAAATACTAAACATCACTTCACCGGTCACCATTTTCTTCGGTTAAATATGAGTGCAAAATCTCCCACATTTTCTTTCACGTGAGCAATAAAAAAAATTCTAAACAATAAAAAGAAAATGAAAATGAGATAAATAATATTTTTTGTTAAAAATTAAATTTTGGTGTCTAAAGAATTTTTCGTTAAAAATAAGTGTATAAAGTTTTCTCTATTACACTTTTAGGAACCTATTGTTAAACAAATATTAAGTGACACGTGTTAAGTCTAGATTTTTTTTTAAATAATATTTTTTAAAAAATATATAAACGTAACACGTTACTTAACGATTTTTTTAATGATATGTACCTAAAAATATAACAGATAAAACTTTAAACACTTATTTTTAACGAAAAATTATTTAGGCACTAAAATATTTTTTAAAATATTATTTAGTCACTTATTTTTGTATTAAGCCTTTTAAATACAATTAGAATTGAATTTAAATTTTATTAAAAAATATTAGTAAAAGGTTTTGACAGTTGTTTACTCTTTCTCCATCGCATGCATCGTTTCTTATTATAGATTGAGGATTTATTCAATAGTATTAGTTTTGACTTGAATATTTTGTTACTTTTTATATTATTTTAGTGTTATATTATTATATAAGGTCATCTCCACGCATCGTTGGATTGGAGCTTTTCTTCACTTTGGAGATGATCTTATACTCCCGCCCATCACCATTTTGTAGCTGCAGCGTGGCGACAACAGTGCACGCTACAACTGACGTTGCACTGTAGTTGCGCTACATTTTTTTGTTGTAATTTTTTTGATTTTTTGTATTTTTTTTTGTATTTTCACAGTGTATTTTAAACTATAATGTTTTATTTATACTTTTTATCTTGATATTTATTAGAAATGTATACATTTTATTTTATTTTGCAAAATCAATATTATAATAGTTAAATATTGTGAATAAAGTAGAGTTGCTGGTAATGTAGAGATATTGTTTCATAAAGTGTATTTTGATATTATAATATAATTATTGGTTTAGTAATTATATTATAGTATATTTATTAGGATTTTATTTTTTTAGAAATATTTGACAAACATAATATAGTTACATTTTAATTTTTTGTATTACGTTTGGTTATATAAATTGTAAGTGTATAAATGCCCATTTATGAGATTTTAGTGGCCCGAGATTAATATATAAATTAGGCCCCTAATAACAAGTATTAAGAAAATAAATTAAAAAACAATTAAGTGAAACGTGAAAAAATAATTTAAAAATGTGCGTCACTGTTAATTTTATAATGATGAGTAACAAAAACAAAAGTAAAATGTAACGTTAAATATGATTTTGAATAAAAATACTAATCCAATGGCCAAAATGAAAATAAAATAATAAGTGAATGACTAAATAAATAATTTATTCTTTTTAATTATATATAAATTTATAGTTTTAGTGGGGCTCTGGGCGAGTGCCCCTTTTGCCTATGCTCAGGGATTGACCTGAGTGTATATTTATATAAAAACTAATTTTATAGTCTAAAAACATGTAAGTATTCAATAATAAAATTTTGGCACCTATTGTAGTTCCTCCCGATTGGACATCACCATTTGAGCTGATGTGTGATGCAAGCGATTATGTCGTAGGAGCTGTTTTAGGGCAACACCAAGGTAAACTTTTTCATATATATATTACTCTAGCCGCACATTGAATGAAGCACAATTGAATTACACTACCACTGAGAAAGAATTACTTGCCGTGGTATTTGCTTTTGATAAATTTAGACCATACCTAATAGGCACTAAAGTTATTGTTCACACTGGTGTCATTCGACTATAAAATACTTAGTGAACAAAAAGGATGCAAAGCCTAGACTTATTAGGTGGATCTTACTTTTGTAAGAATTCGACTTAGAGGTTGTAGATAGAAAAGGTATTGAAAACCAAGTTGCTGATCATTTATCTAGGCTAGAGAACAATTCTGAATGCCATGACACTGTAGATATTCAAGAAGAATTTCCCGATGAGAAAATTTTATATGCCATGACAATTATGTGGTATGCTGACCTTGTTAATTTTCTTGTTAGTGGAATATTGCCTTTTGATTTGGACAGCCAGGGTAAAAAGAAGTTCAAGCACGATGCAAGGTATTATTTTTTGGATGAACCATATTTGTTTAAGCATTGTGTTGATCAGCTCATTAGACGATGTGTACCTGAGGAAGAAGAACGCGACATTCTATACCATTATCATTCTGCCCCAAGTGAAGGCCATTTTGGAGGAGCAAGGACTGTTGCTAAGGTCCTGCAATCAGACTTTTACTGGCCAACTCTGTTCAGAGATGCTCAAGAATTTTACAATTCTTATGATCGATGCCAACGCACTGAAAACATATCCAAGCGACACGAAATGTCACTGTAAAATATTTTGGAAATATAGTTGTTTGATGTTTGAGGCATCGATTTCATGGGACCATTCCCATCTTCCGGAGGAAATCTATATATCTTGCTTGCTGTGGATTATGTATCCAAATGGGTAGAAGCAATAGCAACATCAAGGAATGACTCTAAAACCATACTCAAGTTTTTGCACAAACATATTTTCACTCAGTTTGGAGTACCTAGAGCTATCATTAGTAATGAAGGAACCCATTTCGATAACAAGTTAATTGCCAAGGCATTAAGTAGATATGTAGTTTGACACGAGATTTCCACGGCATATCATCCGTAGACAAATGGCCAAGCAGAGATATCCAATCAAAAGATCAAGCAGATTTTAGAAAAAGTGGTGAACTCAAGGTGGAAGGATTGGTTGCCAAAGTTAGATGAAGCACTTTGGCCGTATAGAACAGCATTTAAAACTCCTTTGGGAATGTCACCATTCAAGCTGGTGTATGGGAAGGCTTGTCATCTCCTAGTTGAACTTGAACATAAGGCGTATTGGGCCATTAAGCAATTGAATTTTGATGCTCAATTAGCAGGGGAGTAGAGATTACTAGAACTTAATGAAATGGAAGAGTTTAGAGCACAAGTACATGAAAATGTACGAATATACAAGGAAAAAACCAAGAAGTGGCACGACCAAAAACTGATGCCACGGCATTTTCATATTAGCCAGCAAGTATTGCTTTATAATTCCAGGCTCAAACTTTTTCCTGAGAAGCTTAAATCTCGATGGTCAGGGTCATTTGAGGTGCATTATGTTTATCCTCATGGAGCCGTTGACATCAAGAATATAGACAATAAGACAATTTTCAAAGTCAATGGCCAGTTTTTGAAAGCTTATAATGGAGTTCCACCCACTGCACAACAAGGCAGTGTTGTTGTCGAGACGTTTCTCTGCCCTGGCGATGGAGAGTACAAATAGTACACCCCGAACGGTGTAACTATTCTCGAAAAAGTAAGTGTTTATCCTCCATGAATCAGATAAAACACCAAATTATAGAGTCGCCACCAATCTTTTAATTCGGTGAGATTGGTCACCAAAATATCATATTATTTTAATAAAAATTACTAAGAATAATATTAAAATAATACAACACGAGTCTACTTACCAGAAAAATGAGTTCGGGAGTCGATTACGTATGGGGAAGGATTAACACCCCCAAAAAACCCAAAATTGGTATCGTATTCATTAATTAAATGTCTTTGCAGTAAATTATAAACTTGTATTTAAATTTGAATTTACAAATGACTTAAATAAATTATTAATTAATAATATTACTAATCTCATTAAAATACTAAATATTAAAATTTCATAGGTTAAGTTATAAAATATGTAAATTAATAATCCTAATATAAGATATAAATATTAATAATATAATTAATAATAATTAATGGTTAAAATGTAAAATATTAATATTAATTACTATAATTTGAAATAATATTAAGTTAATGTACTAATAATATAATTTACCCTAAATTATTAGAAAGGTCGAAATGTAAGTTATTAAATATATTAAGGACTAAATATGGTATTTATCCTAATATATATGCAGTAATGATCGAAACATAAATAAATAAAATTAAAAGACAAAATTAAAATACATAAAACATGCTTTTAATGACTAAATTGCAAAGTTATCAAGTTACAAGGACCTCGGGCTTAATTTCCCCACACCCAAAGTACACGTAGGTTCTCCCCAAAACGACGCCGTTCGAGGAGGGGTATAAATAGGCCTTATTAGGCCTGAAGAGGTTTCAAACCTCATTTCTCATTCTCTACTTCTCTCTCTTAGAGAGAGAAGCTCTCGCTTCTCACTAGAATTCCCTCACCGGAGGAAATTCATCCCCGGTCGACAACCGATCACCGCCGTCAACTGCCATCATATGTCACCACCCATGGTGGCCGGATATCAACAAAATACACCAAAACAAAGTTGTCTTTCCCCTGAACCTAGATCTGACCTTGTTTTCTACCAAAAAATGATCCTATATTAGTAGATCTACAAAGTTTACCTTCAAAAATGGTTTCTCCGACGACATTATTTACTTGTTGATGGCCGAAACTTCGAGGGTAAGCCTCTTTTCTCTCTTATCTCTCTATTCTATTGGCTTTGTTACTGTGTATTGGGTACTGGTTGTTGCTTGCTCCGTTTTTGTGGTTTCTTTACAGGATCATTCTATTTATAGCCTTCATCGAACCATCATTCGACTGGTTAAAAGGATGAACCCCAGTGAGTCACCGAGCTATGGTGGTAACTCACCCTAGGGGTGATAAGCTGTGTAGTGGAGAGAATGGGTGCATTAAATTCACCCAGATCTTATAGATCCGACGAGGACGTGGCTACTACTGGTTGGAGCGTTCAGCAGTGGAGGCATCATACCACTGTGACGGTGGCCAGAATAGCCCTAGGGTTGTAATGAGCACCCTAGGGTTTTGCTAGTGCCTTGCTGGTCGTTGGATCTGTCTTTGGATCGAGCAGATATGATTCATGCGGCTGGAGATGTGAGGAAACCCTAACAATATTTGGGCCTCTCTCGTAGGCTTGTTGGGCTGTTCGGGTCAAGTCTGGCTCTACACCAAGCCTGGGGCTACTTGGATCAAATTTGGTTGTAATATGGGTTTAGGGTTATGCTTTTAATTGGGCCTCGGGTTATAACCGGGCCTTAGGGCTTAATGCATTTGGGCTTGTAAAATTATAAAAAATAATTATAATAATAATAACGTAATTATAATACAATAATATCTAATTATATTGAAATCGAATTCAGACGAAAATTACTGTCGATAGCTGCCCCTCTTTGCTTATTTTTGTGTAAACAAGAATAAAGCAAAGATAAAAAGACAAGAAGTTTTCGTCTAATCTGATTTCCTTAGAGATCGAATTTTTGATATGTTCCTGCTTCACTACTTTTTTTGTGAAGGCTGGATGTGCATCGCTTCACTACTCTTCTGTGAAGGCTAGATTTGTATCGCTTCACTACTCTTTTGTGAAGGCTTGATTGACTTGATAAGAATCTATTTCACTACTCTTCTGTGAAGATCAGATTCGAAGTTGATTTGATTTCACTACTCTTCCATGGAGATCGGATTGACTTGGAAAGAATCTATTTCACTACTCTTCCATGAACATCATATTCAAGGTTGATTTGCTTCCACTACCCTTCATGGAGATCAAATCTGTAATATGGGAAAGAACTTATTCCACTACTCTTTCGTGGATACTAAGCTCATGTAATCTTTGGATATCCCTCTTTTAGGGATTTTGAGTTGATTACTCATATTTCAAAATTTCAATATCTTGAATCATTGGCTTTCTTTTGAAAAACCTGCAAATGTGATATTGTATTTGCTATCATGCACTTATGAATGTCATGATGCTATTTATGCCTAAAATGTGTGCAATGACAAATTTTCAGGGTATTCTCTTTTTCTTTGAACGAGGACCCCCTTTTTTGTTGTCCATTCTTTACTTAGTCTCATCATGGGTCAAAACATAATATTTTATCTCAACCGACAATCTTGCTCCTTTTTGGTTGAACCTAAACTTGTCTTGGTTCTTTTTGAATTCCAAATGACAAACCATTCAATTAATGACAAACATTTCAGATCATCATCAATATCTGAAACCTCCTATGTACTTCAACGTTTCATTTATTATCATATGTTAAAATCATTGTTAGCCTCATAATGTATGTATTCTTCAAAGACTTTTTATACAATAATACACCATGATTTATGTACTTCAAATTAAACTAAATGTTTTAAAATTTTCAAATCAAGATGCTTTGCAAAAAGAAAAATAATTTTATTTATGAAAAGAATTTTACATGGTAAACTTTTATTTGTAAAAGACAAAGTAGGTATCTTCAAACACCAATAGCATAAATACTCTTGAACTGGCACACTGTAAAGTGATTTGAGTGTAGCTTCTGTCAAAAGGATCTTGAAATCATGATGAAGGTATGGAGTTCCTCAAATCCTTCTTCCCTTCATGCAAAATATCTTTTAACTGCATCTGAATTCACTAGGTAAGGTAATTTAAGTCCATCTATCTTGGTAAGGACTAAAGCTCATCCAGAAAAACCTTTTTACAATGTAATGTCCTTCCTAATTTGGCATCCACTTTCCTCGGTGATCCTTTTGAAAAGGTAAAATCCTTCTGAGCACAGGATCTCCTTCGTAAAATTCTCAGAGGCAAACTTTCTTATCATGTGCTCGTATCATCCTCTTTTGGTACATCTGACCATGACAAATTATTTTCATTCTTTATTCTTCAATCAAATTCAATTGGTCATATCTGGCATGTACCTAGTCTACATCATATAACTTTACTTTTAATAGAACCAATAATGAAGGATTTCTACCTCAATTGGTAAGACTACTTCCATCCCATAGGTTAATAAATATGGAGTTGCCCCAGTCGATGTTCGTAGTGAAGTCCGATAGGCTAACAGAGAAAATGGTAGTTTCTCATGCCAATCCTTATAAGTTTCAATTATCTTCTCTATAAGCCTCTTGATATTCTTATTAGCTGCCTCAACCACTCCATTCATCTTTGGGTGATAGGTAGTGGAATTATGATGCCTTATCTGGAATTGTCCACAAACAGATTTCATCATTTTGTTGTTCAGATTCAAAGCATTGTCGGTAATAATTCTCTCTGGCAGACCATATCGACAAATGATCTCTTATTTCAAGAATTTACAGACTGTGGTATGAGTAATGTTCACATAAGAAGCTGCTTCTACCCATTTGGTAAAATAGTCTATCACCAAAATGAAACGATGACCATTTGAAGCTTTGGGAAAATTTTGTCCAATAACATCTATGCGCCACACAGAGATGACCAAGGAGCTATCATTACATGCAATGGATGAGGAGGAGTATGCTTCTATCTCCATAGATTTAACACTTGTGACACTTTCGGACATAATTAATGCAGTTCGTTTCCATAGTTGACCAATAGTATCCAAATCTCATAATTTATCTAGCCATTGTATGCCCATTAGCATGAGTACCACATACTCCCTCGTGTACTTCTTCAAGAATTAACTTAGCTTCTTTGTATCCATACATCTCAACAGGATTTGATCCAGGCTCTTTTTGTACAAGACTTCCCTATCGAGTACATACCCTGATGCCATTCTTCGGATAGTTCTCTTATCATTTTCGGTCGCTTGTTCAGGATAACTCTGATACCTTATATATTGCAATATTTCATAATACCAAGGTTTCTCTTCTTTTTCTTCTTCAATGTTAAGACAATGAGCTGGTTATTCATAAGCATGTATTTCAATAAGCATCATACTTGCATGTTCATTTACCTTAAATGCGGCTGCCAAAGTTGCCAAGGCATCTACCATTTGATTTTCTTCTCTGGGGATGTAATCAAAAGTCACTTCTTCAAATTCTTTGATGAGTTCCAGAACCAGTTTCTGATATTTTACTGGCTTGAAATCTTTTGTCTCTCATTCTCCTTTGATTTGGTAAATTACTAGAGCTGAATCCGCATAAACCTTGAGCATTTTCACTTTACGTTCAATGGTAGCTCTAAGACCCAAAATACATGCCACATACTTAGCCGTATTGTATGTACAGTCAAAATTAAATCATCTAGTGAACGGATAATGCTCTCCATCTGGAGAAACTAATATTGCCCCAATCCGTGTCCCAAATCATTTGAAGCACCATCGAAAGTCAACTTCCAATATTCATTGATGGATGTAACTGATTCTCTTATTGATATTGCCATCAAATCCTCATCAGGAAAATCAAAATCTATTGGCTCATATCCTTTAGAAGTTCTACTTGTAATAAATTCAGCTATTGCACTCTCTTTTACTATTTTTCGACTGACATATTGGATGTCGAATTCTGACAACAAAATTTTCCACCGAACTAATCTTCCAGATAATGCAGGAACATTCATTAGATATTTCAAAGGGTCAAATTGGACATAAGCCATGTAGTGTGATACAACATATACTGCCTACTCCTTCGAGTGGTCTATACCAAAGCACAACACAATTTCTCAATTAAAGATATCTAGTTTCACATTCAGTGAACCTCTTACTGAGATAATAAATAGCTCTTTCTTTCTTCTCAATTTGATCATGATGTCCTAATACGCATCCCACTGAATTTTCCCAGACCGATAAATAAAGAATTAAAGGTTTATCCAGGATAGGCGGTACCAATATTGGAGTACTCGATAAATATTTCTTAACTGTCTCAAAGGCTTCTTGACACTCTTCATTCCATGTCCCAGAATCACTCTTTCTAAGGAGGCGAAAAATAGGATCACATTTCTCAGTTAGCTACGAAATAAATCGAGCTATATAATTAAGCCTTCCTAAGAATCCTCAAACCTCCTTTGTATATGTGGAGGTGGCAAATCTTGAATAGCTTTGACTTTATCTGGGTCTATTTCAATTCCTTTTTGACTTACAACAAATCCAAAAAGTTTACCAGAGGTCACCCCAAATGTGCACTTATTCCCTTAATCTCTGGAAAAGCTTCCTCAAATTCCCAACATGCTATTCTTCAGATTTGGCTTTGACAATCATATCATCGAATAAACTTTTATTTCTTTATGCATCATGTCGTGAAATAATGTTACCATAGCCCTTTGATATATTGCCCCTGCATTCTTAAGTCCAAATGGCACCACTTTATAACAAAACATTCCCCATAAGGTGATAAACGTCGTCTTCTCCATATCCTCAGGTACATTTTGATTATAGCCAGAGAAACCATCCACAAATGAGAATAAAGAATTCTTAGCAGTATTGTCCACTAATGTGTCTATGTATGGCAAAGAAAATTATCCTTTGGACTGGCTCTATTAAGATCTCGGTAATCAACACACATACGAACTTTACCATATTTTTTGTTACAGGGACAATATTTGCTACCCATTCAGGGTACTTGGCTACCTTAAGCAATCCAGCATCAAATTGTTTTTTTACTTCTTCCTTGATCTTGAGTAGGATTTTAGGTTTCATTCTTCTCAGCTTTTGTTGTACAGGTTTACATTCTGATCTTATTGGCAACTTATATACTACCAATTATGTATCTAACCCTAGCATGTCCTCATATGACCAAGCAAATACATCCTTGTATTCTTGCAATAATTCAATCAAATCCTGTCGCCCTTTATTAATAAAGTGGTACCAATTTTTACCTCATTCTTATCCATATTAGATCCTAAATTTAAGATCTCAATAGGTTCCTTATGAGGTAGAATTTGTTTATCCTCTTTTTCCACCTTTTTTAACATCTCAGAGGGTAAATCATACCCTTCACCATAATCCTCGACTTCCTCAGGACACATGGGCTGCTCAAAATCAATTTTGGGCCAACGTCATTAGCATCTATATCATTGATATTTGAGTTCCTGAAAGAAAAATAAATAAGAGTATATACATATAATCATGAAAATGCATTTAAAGATGATTTCCATTTAAAACTAATGCGTCTTTTATTGAAAAAGAAAGAAAAACACATAGTTTAAACCTTTATACAAAATCAAACTATTGCCCCAGGGTATAGGCAACAATGAAAGTTTTGGTGTATTACTTTAAAAAAAGACTTGAAAACTACAGGTAGTTCTTCCACAGTCCAATTATTTAACTCAAAGTCTGATGATGCGGGGTAAATGCCCATAGCTTCTTTTTCTATAGATTCATCATCTGATATGACATTGATATTCATTTTTTTCAAAGCATTCTTCTCTTTGCTGATCTTTTTGGAAAACATGTCTTCCTGACAAAAAAGTATTATTTAATGTGGAAAGGTCATTGGTTCCCCTGTAATGTCTTCTCCAGCTAACTTTGTTTTTCTCAGTTCTTGATTCCTTCTAATGCCCTCTGCCTCTCTTTTATTATTGTTGATATCCCAACCAAATCAATCCTTCTTGGACATAGGAAAAACTGGATTCACTGATCCTTGCAAATAGATTCCTAATCTTTTTCCAATTTTTCCCCTTTCCCTAGGGTCAACCTGAGTCCCATTTTTGTGCAATTGGAAATTTTGGGTTTAGGCATCTTTTTCCCCTCAGCCAAAAATATTGCATTGACAAATTCCAATGATCTGAAAGAGTATTCAATAGCTTCTTCATCCAATTCAACATATGGAGCAATCGTAGAGATTGAAGCGATGATGTATTCTTCAACATTAAGACATATCAGCCTACCATCAAATTTTATCTTTTGGTGTAACGTAAATGGAACTGCCCCTGGTTGATGAATCTAGGGTCTTCCCAACAAACAATTGTAAGTGGGTATAATATTCATTACAAGGAATTCTATCTCTTATTTAGATAGACCAATAGTTAAGGGATATCGATTTTCCCTAATACCTCATTCTTGGTTCCATCAAAAGCTCGAACAATACTCTGACTACTTCTCATGAGCGTGCTATCAATTGGTAATTTCGTCAGAGTCACTAATGGCATTACATTCAAAGCCGAGCTATTATCTACTAACACTCGAGATAAAATATCCTTTGCACTTAACTGTAATATGCAGAGCTTTAGGGCTACCATTCACTTCAGAAGGAATTTCATCTTCAAAAAAGAAAGGAATTATCTGCCTGTATATTTGCAATCAGTTTATCCAATTTATTAACAGGCAATTCCTTTGGTACAAAAGTTTGATTTAACACTTTTAGCAAAGCATTACGATGTGCTTCAGATCTTAATAAAAGTGCTAAAACCAATACGAGCAGACAATTTGTGCAACTGTTCAACAATATTGTATTCATTGTGCTTGAGAAACTTCAAAAATTCTATAGCTTAATTTTCAGTTACAAGTTCATTGATGACAATTTCATCCTCTTTTAATTGTAGCTCAACTTTTTTTCCTTTATCCACTAGACCTTGTTTCTCAGATTCCTTATAATAACATCTCCCACTTCTAGTAAAATGTCCAACTTCATCTACTTCTTCATTTCCTCCCATTATTTCCTTCATTTGGCATTCATAATTTCATGGAACATTCTTATCATCTTTATAAAGAAACGAGGATGGTGAAGTGATAACCATATTTGGAGCTTTTTATCTGGTATTTGAGTCCTTGGTGTGATAATTAGAGGATGATTAGAGTTATAAACCTCTTTATATGATCCCTCCGATGCGAAAATATCCATTTCTTCTTCAGATATTTCCTTGAAAATTTCATCTCTTTCTCATCCATTATTCTTTGTACCAAAACCAAAAATCTAAGCATCATTGTATAACATGTCCTTCATAACCATTATAATAACATATATTTCTACAGTTTAATTGTTCTGCTGACATATCAGATTTTAATAAACCAACTTTGATCATTGAGTCCATACTCATAACATGGATGATTTTACTTCACTGACTTGCTTATCATCTGCTTTCCTTTTTCCTCTATAACCACATTGATCTCTGTCCCTACATGATTTGGTAATGGGTTTTAAGCCACATTTGGTTGCTCTTTATCACCAAAATTTATTATATTCTTTGTTCTCAGGCTTTGAACAATTCTTTTGAATGCAATGCAATTTTCAATAGAATGTCCACGAGCTCCCGCATGATATTCGCATTGCAAGTTATCATTGTACCACTTAGGATATGTGGGTTGTATGGGTGATACATGATAGGGTGATATTATATGCTTTCATATAATATCTGGTATAACTCTTTGTAGGTCATCGGAATTGGGTCAAACTGAAATTTCTCTCTTTCACCCTTAGTTACCTTGTCCCTTGTTTGGCGAAATTTTGTGTAAAATCCAATATCCTGAGGTCGAGACATTGTGATATTATTGGACTCATATTTCCTTGCATCATTTACCTCACTTTCTTTCTTTTTCATAAATGGCTTCTTACTAGATTCACCAATTTCAAGTTTCTCACTTTTAATTGCCATTTTAATCATCTCACCCGCTGTAACTATGTCAGTAAAGCTTTTGAAAGAATTCCCTATGAGGTGAGTAAAGAAAGGAGCTTTCAAAGTGTTTATAAAGAGCACATTTGTTTCTTCTTCTTCCATAGGTGGATATACCTGTAGAACTATGTCCCTCCATCTCTGGGCATATTGCCTGAAACTTTTATTGAATTTCTTTTCCATGTTCTGCAGTACCATTCGATTAGGCCTTATATCCTTCACATGCTTATATTGTTCCAAAAAGGATTTAGCCAAATCTTTCCAGGATTTAATATGAGCTTTACTTAATTGGTTATACCATTGAATGGCCGAACCAGTTAGGCTTTCTTGGAAACAATGGATCAGTAGTTGATCATTCCCTATATAACCCGTCATTTTCCTGTAAAACATAGTGATATGGGTAGAAGGACATTTCATACCATCAAATTTTTCAAAGTCTGAGATTTTGAACTTGGGTGGTAATACCAAATCAGGTACCAAACTCAATTACTTGGCTTCGATTCCATATACATTAGAGCCTTCCTTTATTACCCTAACTTCTTCCATTAGTTATTCCAATTGTTTGTTTGACTCTTTTTTTTCTTCTTGATTAAAATCTAGAACATTCTCAACTTGTTGTTGGTTTATAGAAGCACTAGGTAAATTTATGTTTACCCTCCCTGTTTGACTAAAAGCTCTGGACTGGGCTTTAACATGAGAGGTCGTATGATCCAGGGGGTACAAAGGATCCTCAATTACTTTAGCTTTTAGATGATCTACTCTTGGTGTAAAGCCTGAAGGATACAAAGGATCTTCAGTGAAAGTACCAATGGTCGGGGCATTTATTTGATCCATACTTCTCCTTTGTAACATATTTGCAAATTTTTCCATCATCTCATTCTGGGATTTCATCAACTATTCATGCATTTCTTCTTGAATTTTCTTGAAATTCTCTTGCATCTCAAGCTGATTCCTTTCAATTTAAGCGATCTTATCATCCATTGCCCTTTTTCTGGTATTATATGGATGCTTATGGGGGTTCAGTATTCTTTGAAAAAGAAGAAAAAACTTTTTTAATGAATATGGATGAAAAATACAATGTCAAAATGTTCATGCTCAATATGTAAATGCAAGGTGTTGATATCAAGATGATTTCTTCAGAACAACTTTTATATTAAAACAAAGTTTTATTACAAAGCTTAAAACATAGTACAGATACATATGAGCAACTTCTCCTAACTGCTGTATATGTTCAAGTAACTCGAAGACCTTATGAGCTTCTTCGGTTCCTAGTTCCAATTATTCACTCAATGTGGTAGCTTCATATGCCAAGTTTACTAAATATTGTGTCGCTCCTTGAACTTGCTCTAGATACTTTGCAATGAGGTCGTCTCTTTGTTTGACTTTTCATTGAGCACGTTCCCAACGGTAGCGCCATTGCAAAATTCCTTTGTATGGGATAATAGGGAGTTGATTCACCTTTCTCTTAAGATCTTGGACTTTGGTTTCCAGCTTATTCACTTGATTCCTAGCTTCCGAGTTACTTTGCAGTGCAGTTTCCAACCTTTCGATCTTGCTTTTTAGTCTCTGGTTTTGAGCTTGATCTTCCAATAGTCTTTGCTCTAATGCCTCCATTTCTTTAGCAAGCATCTTGGTCTGGTGTTTACTTTGTTTGAGCTCCTCTTTACCTTCTTCAGCTTTTCTCTTCAGACCTGCTGACTCTTGTTTGCTTGATCCTTCAGCAATCTGAGTCTTTACCACCCGTTGATAGGTTGAATGGAGATCATTGAAATCTATCCTGAGCTATTTTTGACCCTGCTAACTTGATCTGCTCTCCCTTTATGGATGTCTACCTCAATTTCCTTATGGTATACTTCTTCTTCAATCGTTTGTAGAGTTTTTCTCCATTGCTTTCTTTCGATCTTAAAATCTTGCTTTGCCAGCTCCAATGAGATGATATAATTCTCAAATGTTCTTTGATGGGTTGAACATTCTCGAAATTAACCATTGGAATGTTGTCGTTAACTCGGTTGATTTTTCGTCGTTCGTATTCGGGTGAGAGCTTTTGACTGAAAGTAAATAAATTTACTTGATGAATCTATTTCCAGGTCTCAGTAACCTTTCTGATTTTTTCCTTGTACTAATCACTTCTGAATGCAAATTCTAATTCAGATAAACCAGATGTCGCATGAATACATTGCCTTGATCCGTATTGTATGGAGACCATCAAAGGTGTATATCCTATAAAACCCCATATGCTAGGCAAGGGAACCCAATCGTGCTCTCCACACTAATATGTTATGTTTGAAGAAGTATTCTATAAAGCTCCCCATAATACGTCATAATCTTCAAGATTTCGAAAGATGTTCATCCATTTTTCTTCATTATAACCTCCAGGCCATTTGCGAGAAAGGAAATCTTGTAGAAGTGAGAAGCCTTCTAGAAATACCCGTCCAAGAGCTCTTTCTTCATGTTTAAAATGATTCAGAATCCATACCAATAATAGGGGTGCACAACCTATAAAATGTCCCTCTGCGTCTGTAGGAATTCAAGAAACGAAATGTTTCAGCTAATATAGCAGGAACATGATCTGCATTCTTGTTCAATCTTTCAAACAGGTCTACAGTTGATATACCCACATGCCCCAGAATCTTCAAAAAAAAATGATTAATCCATAAATTCTTAAAGCCAACATATTAATCTGCTTCCTTTTGTCTGGATGGCGGTAGATTACTTCTTTCAAGGCAGTCCAAGTAATGCATTCACTATCACCCTTCTTCTTGATATTTCTTGAAGCCCATTCTTCACTCATCCCGGTCAATAAAAGCATTTTCTTTTTAAAATGAGCAATATTAGGTGACTTGATATATACCATGTCTTCGTAGATTCTTGGACAGCGGATAAGAGCTCGATATTCTTCTATAGTGAGTGTCAAATATACCTTTCCAAAGGTGAAGAAACTGTAGGCAGGGTTCTAAAACTGCGACAGAGCTCTGAACAGATGTCGGTCAATAGGAACGTCCAAAAAATAAGCAATGTCGACATATAACTGATGAAATAGCTGCTTGTTCGCTACTTCCCATTTCTCCTAGATTTCTTTCAACTCAACCAGGTTATTTTGGCGAACATTTATATGTGTATATCTGACCAAATCTGACACGTATCCAGATGATAGACTATTTCCCTTGATGAGTTGAGACTGCTAATACCATCTTAAAACAGCTACATTGTCTTCTACTTCATATTGGACTCTTTGTTCCATATTTCCAGCTCTCTATATAAAATAAGTCATGAATCAACACCATGATATGAAAATGCAAAATACATAAATGAAAATGAAGCATTAAAAAATAATTAAACCCTAATTTCATGCAATCCAGTTTCATGATTTTATTTAAAACAACAAACCTAACCACATGATTTCTAGTTCGCATGCATTTATCCATGAAATAAGATAAAAATAAAAAACTCCACATGCTTTTCCTTTGTGTACTTAATTTTACAAGACTCAATCGGGTTAGGCCTCACCTAGACTCCAATTCTAGGTTTGCTATATGCTGAGTTTTGACTCTAGAGTAAGAATGGTCAATGAATTGTCCTTTGTTGGTGCCCCCTTGGACTGCCAAACCCTTAATCCTAGTCCATTACAAACTTTTGGATTAAGTTCAATTCGAAGGAACACACTTCCTTATGTCCATGAGGAACATAAGGTGTGAGCTCAAAGAATGGTCCCCTATCCAATACGGATATGAAAAACCACACGAGGGAGTAGTTTCTCATTCACTTAAACATGATAAGAGCGGAGTTTTAGCTCATGTTATAAATGCAGTGCATAGTGGGTGAGGAAAAACATAAAAAGAAATAAAGTAATATATACAACATATTATTCTATTCAAATAGCTCAAATTAAATCTGTACACATAAAAAACAAAAGTTTGTAAAATAATAAAAATAATTATAACAAAATTAAAACAAATTTATTATTTACTGCAAAGACAAATAATTAATAAATTGGTGGCTAGACACTCATTTAAAAAAATCCCCAGTGGAGTGGCCAAGCTGTCGAGACGTTTCTCTGCCCTGGCAACGGAGAGAGTAAATAGTACACCCCGAACGGTGTAACTAGTCTCGAAAAAGTATGTGTTTATCCTCCATGAATCATATAAAACACCAAGTTGTAGAGTCGCCACCAATATTTTAATTCGGTGAGATTAGTTACCAAAATGTCAAATTATTTTAATAAAAAATACTAAGAATAATATTAAAATAATACAACACGAGTCTGCTTACCAGAAAAATGAGTTCGGGAGTCGACTACGTATGGGGAAGGATTAGCACCCCCAAAATGCCCAAAATTGATTATGGTATTCATTAATTAAATGTCTTTGCAGTAAATTATAAACTTGTATTTAAATTTAAATTTAAAAAAGACTTAAATAAATTATTAATTAATAATATTACTAATCTCATTAAAATACTAAATATTAAAATTACATAGGTTAAGTTGTAAAATATGTAAATTAATAATCCTAATATAAGATATAAATATTAATAATATAATTAATAATAATTAATGGTTAAAATGTAAAATATTAATATTAATTACTATAATTTGAAATAATATTAAGTTATTGTACTAATAATATAATTTACCCTAAATTATTAAAAAGGTCGAAATATAAGTTATTAAATATATTAAGGACTAAATATGGTATTTATCCTAATATATATATATATATATATGTATGCAGTAATAATCGAAATATAAATAAATAAAATTAAAAGACAAAATTAAAATACATAAAACATGCTTTTAATGACTAAATTGCAAAGTTATCAAGTTACAAGGACCTCGGGCTCAATTTCCCCACACCCGAATTACACGCAGGTCCCTCCCCAAAACGAAGTCATTTGGGGAGAGGTATAAATAGGCCTAAAGAGGTTTCAACCCTCATTTCTCCTTCTAAGAGAGAAGCTATCGCTTCTCACTAAAATTCCCTCACCGGAGGGAATTCATCCCCGACCGGCAGCCGATCGTCACCGTCAACCACCACCGGCCACCGCCCACGTTGGTCGGATATCAACAAAAATACACCAAAACAAATCTCTCTTTCCCCTGAACCTAGATCTGACCTTGTTTTCTACCAAAACGATCCTTTATTAGTAGATCTACAAAGTTTACCTTCGAAAATGGTTTCTCCGGCGACGCTATTTGCTTCTGTTGATGGCCGAAACTTTAAGGGTAAGACTATTTTCTCTCTTCTCTCTCTAATTTAATGGCTTTGCTACTGTGTATTGGGTATTGGTTGTTGCTTGCTCCGTTGTTATGTTTTTTTACAGGATCAGGCTATTTATAGCCTTTATCGAACCATCCTTCGGACTGGTTAAAAGGATGAACCCCGGTGAGTCATCAGAGCTACGGTGGTGACTTACCCTAGAGGTGATGAGATGTGCGGTGGAGAGTCTGTGTGCATTAAATGCACCCAGATCTTTCAGATGCGACGAGGACGTGGCTACTACTGGTTGGAGCGTTCGGTGGCGGAGGCATCATACCACTATAGCGGCAGCCGAAATAACCCTAGGGTTGCAATGAGCACCCTAGGGTTTTGTTGGTGCCTTGCTGGTCGTTGGATCTGTCTCTGGATCGAGTAGTTGTGATTCATGCGGTGCTGGAGATGTGTGGAAACCCTAACAGCATTTGGGCCTCTCACGTGGGCTTGTCGGGCTGTTCGGGTCAAGTTTGGTTCTTCACCAAGCCTGCTGGGGCTACTTGGATCGAATCTGGTTGTAATAAGAGTTTAGGGTTATGCTTGTAATTGGGCCTCGGGTTGTAATCGGGCCTCCGGGCTTAATGCATTTGGGCCTGTAAAATTTTAAAAATTAATTATAATAACAATAACGTAATTATAATATAATAATATATAATTATATTGAAATCGAATTCAGACGAAAATGACTGTCGAGAGTTGTGTCTGCACGATGTTGAATTGTGCCCAACTGAGAACCAAATTTAGAAGTCACGGCATTGAATTTCGTTTACGGTGCATAAATAATAATTTTTTCCTTTATTTTTATTTTTATTTTATTTTGTAGATAATTTTGAATTGTTTTGTAGGGGACCACACTGCTGTAGCCATGCAAGGAACGGTTACCAAGGGAGAAAAGGACAAATCAATCAATTAGGGAAAATATTCTTTTTGATTTATTCCTTTTTCTTTTCTTTTATTTATTATTTTAACTTTTATCTATCCACTGTTTTGTCTCATCACCATTACTTTTACATTTTACTTTTTTCTTTTCCCACCTACCCATTTACACCCACCCACTCATTTCTTTCAACCGTCCTATAACTCAATTAATTTTTTACTTTTTTATCTTTCCTTACTTCATCTTCTTCTTCTTCCTTCATTTTCCCCCATATCCAAAATTTCTCAAGTTTTCCAAGCAAACAAATCTTTTTCCATTTTCATTTTTATTTCTTCACAACACTGAGAAAAAAAATAGTGCGTATGAGACCCACCGTAGCCGAAGCTCCCAATTATCAGCAGTTTGAAAATGATGAAGCCAAAGCAATGCTTCAAAACTTCAAAAATATGAAGCTTTTCTTTGAGTTGGGGTTCATTTTTATAGATGAAGTGGATGGTGGTTTTGGACCACACAAATGGCACACATTTGTAAGGTACCCTCGTTCAGTAAATGCATCATTGGTGAAAGAGTTTTATGCTAACATTTCCAAACCGAACCAGCATGATATCTTTGTGAGAGGTAAGTATATTTGGTTTACACCAACTGGGATTAATCGATACTTTCATTTGCAGGGTGTTGAAGACCAACATGCAAAGTTTGAAAATGATGCCGACAGTTCCACTTATGATGGAGTTTTGGAGGACATATACTTTGCAAATACCTCCTGGAATGGTCGCCAAACCAGCCGCTACTCGATTAATCGTGAACATCTCCAACCGCGTGCCAAACTGTGGAATCATTTCTTGAAGTACAATTTAATGCCCAGATCCCACAATACGACAGTATCTCTTCCCCGTTTAATGCTTTTACATTTGATTATGGAAACCCGTTCTATTGAAGTGGGTAGGATCATTGTTCCACAAGTGCATGAATGTTTAGGAAAAAAGGCAAGTGCTTTAGTGTTTTCAAATTTGATTAATGCTTTATGTCGAAAGAAAAAGGTAAGTGAAAATGCTTTTGATAAAATTTTATCTGGAGTTTTGGGTATTACTAGGGCCAGATTACCATTATTTTTTAGACTTGAAAATCCAAAATCTAAGTCCCCTGTTCATGAGAAGTCTGCAGATGATGCACAATCTAATGTCGAGGCAAGGATGCTTGCTCTCGAAGAAGTTCTTATGTAAACTCATACTCATTTACACGCTTTACACGGTGATATCAGCATTTTTTTGGATATGTCAAACAGAGAGACGCTGTGGTGGAAACGATGTTTCAAGAAATCCTTCCACACATCCAACAGAATTTTCCAGGCTTTTCGGATAAAATTCTATTAGCATTCAATACCGAGGCATCTCTCGATCTAGAGCAAGATGACACAGATCCTCCAGTTGAAGAACCGACTCCAGACCCTCAACGTTCCGAGACCCCTGACTCACCTGTTGTTCCTGCTGAAAAAACACCCAATCCAGTTCCTATGCATGATCCCTCTCTTGTATGATGCAATGACCGACGTACCAAAACATCGGCTGGACGCGTCAATGTATCGCAGTACTACTCTAGTTCTTCAAAGTCCAGCTCTGCACCACTGCGAAAGCACACCAAACGAGGAGCTGTCAACACCTCCAAGGAAACACCACCACACAAACCATGAGGTACCTCTACTTCCATCCATTTGCATTCATTTTGTATTTCATTGCATAGCATATAGTTTTATTTATTTTAGTTCTCTTTAAGCATTGAGGATAATGTTTCTCTTAAGTTTGGGGGAGGTAGTGTTCTCGGTAGAACATATGCATGATAGTATTTATGTAACATTATGCCATGGCATCAGTAAGTGGTAGAACAGTTAGATAAAATGTCTTGATGATACCCGATGATGATGAAATTGTTAGGCTAAGAAATTGAATATAAATGACTCTTGAGAATGATAGAACTGACTCTAGGGCTTGATGCTTTGTGAATTATTTTTACACGATTTGTATGTTCTCTATACTTAGGAAATTTAGAAATTTTTTTATGAATGAACTCTAGTTAGTCTTGGCATTGAAATTTAGTATTATGCTTGAAAGATAAATACAAAATAACTCCCTTATATCTGAGACTATGAATAAATGCTTAGGCATAGCGGTAGAGGGACACTCCGCTTTACCGTGGCATTACCTAGAACTATCTTTAATAAATGACAACCACACACATATGAGTTAATAAAAGTAGTCACAGGATGACTCTACTTAACTAGCTTAGGGTGGAAGGTATACTCCCTTTCACCTATAGTGTAGGAAGGTAGGTGTGATAAGCTGACTCCCTTCGTAGCAGCATTTGTAAAAAAAAATTCAATAAAAAGGGAAGTAAAAATATGCTTAATGAATGAGTAAATGCCTTGGCAAACACTAGGGAACTTGATTAGAAATTGTTTAAATTTGTTAAGTATAGATTAAATACAATCACGCACACACATTACCACAAAGAATCTTGATCTAGGAAAAAATACTTGAATTCTTGATATGTCTAGCATGTTGAAGCCAATTTGTTTTAGGGTTGAAATTCAATTTTTGTCATGATGTCATATTCTTGAAAATTGCCATGACATTCTGATTATGTTAATTGCTATTCATTACTTGAGGACAAGCAATAGCTTAAGTTTGGAGGTGTGATAACTTCCTAAAAATGATACTTTTAAGGCCTTTTTCACTTAAGTTATTATTTGTTTAAAAGTTCATTTTAAGATTATGTAGTTGCATTTGTGGTGGTATTGCTATTTTATCTTTTAAGGATGTAGTATGAGAGAAAGGTACAGTTGCTTAGGGTGTGCAGGAAATAGCAAGCAAAAGATCGCACTAGGAAGGAATGTCGTGTCATCACATGCTGCTGAAGCAGATTGAAATGCCTTGTCCTTTTCTGGTGCAGAAAAGGACAAAAATATATTTTGTAAAAATGACAGCTGGCAAAGCACGTGAATGATAGTTGTAACCGCCTGCTGCGGACTATTACCACTTGAAAGGATAAGACTCACGCCTAAATAGTGACTCTAGGGGTATGATGGGTATTTTGAGAGCAAAAATCCCATAATGACCCTTATATATTTTTATTATATATTACACCTCACATGAGAAAGAGAGAAAGGAGGAATTTTTCATCAACATTTTCTTATCTTCTTCATTGTATCCCCTTCTTCTTTCTTGAGTGGTGTTCCTCCATTGATAAGCTCCATGGAGTGGCGAGCTAGACGTCTGAGAGGAGATAGTGAGTTAAGGCGAGTATTGGTGTTTGAGGAGAGCTTCGGTGGCATGCATCGAAGGCTTCTTCTTCATTCCCTTTGCTGCTATTTTTTTCATTTATTGTTGGGTTGTTTGGAACCCCACCATGAACTAACCTTATTTGGTGGGGTTTTTTATGGATGTTTAACAATATTTTAATGGTAGATTTATGTTTATCTTTTGTATTCACTTGCTTTGCTTATGAATGCTTCATCGTCTAAGTTTGTAGGAGGCATGAGAGTGTCCATTTCTTAGATGAAGGATAGGTGTTCGAGAAAAACTTAGCTAAAATTACTTGTAGTATTCGAGAGAAATACAAGAAAGATCCACATAAGCAATGGGCTATAATATTTTCTTAAGCTTTGAACCGGCCTAGTAATACTATATCCTAATCCCTTAGTACTTGAGAGAGACTAAGATAGGATTTCAATGACTAAAGAGGGTAGTTTTTATCAATAGTGTAGACTGTCATAGCTGAGACTGAGAGGAGATGATGTGGCATTCTATTATGTTAAGTTCCTTTGACTAGAGATAGCGGGAGTATTTTCAGCAAACTCTATCGTGCAAGTGAAGTTTAGATAGATTAAATATGCCTGAGAAATAAGTTATAGCATCCATAAATCAATCCCTACCATTCATTCCCGTGGAAGCTTGTTGTGTGAGGATTATCAACTTATCATTTATTTGTTGTTTTTACTGTTTTTCATTGCCTTGACATTACATCATTTTCACTATTATAATCTGTTCTTGCCACTACATTTCCATTTGTTATCCCATCAGACTTTCAATCCATATCCATCAAAATACACTTTCCATTGCCGTGACATTTTTCATTAGTACATATCAACACTAACTATACTTAGATAGAGTAGTGCTTTGCTTTGGTTAAACTTTTGTAATTTCACCCAATCCCTGTGGAGACGATACTCACTCATCACTTTATTACTTGAGCGATTTTGTATACTTGCACATTATTTGTGTATAATTTTATAGTACTCACAATATGCAACAACCGTAAATAATGCGAGTCATACTCGGGGTGGGTCGTCGCAAGGTCATACATGACTCGAACAAAAAAAAAATACATAAATCAATAAAAAGTTAGCGGTTAGTGGTTAGATGTTAGAAAAGTTAGTTGTTAATAGAGTCTAGATCGTAATAATACGGGTCATACCTCGGATCGGGTCACCGCAATGTCGTATAATAATTTAAACAAATTAATAAAAAGCTAGAGTGAGAAATTAGTAAAGTATGGATCGTAATAATGTGGGTCATACCCCGGATCGGGTCACCGCAAGATCGAATCAAACATTAACAACAAATTAATTAATTAATTAAACAATGGCTAAAATACAATAAAATAAAGAGTCAGTGGTTAATATGCAATAAAATAAAAGTTAGTAATTAATTCAAAATATATAACATAGCAGAAATAGTGATTAAATTAAAAGTTAGTAAAATCAGCAGATATATTCGAAATAAATATAAAAACAAATAAGTGACCAGAGTGCAAAAGGGGCTAAAATACGGAGGACTTAAAGGTGATTTTCCCTGATAGTGACCAAAGCATGAAACAAGCTGAAACTAGGAGGACTCGAGAGTAATTTGACCGAAACAATGGTGACCAAAATGTGAAAACAAGCTAAAGGTCCAAGGACCTTAACGTGATTTACCCAAAAGAAAAGATGAAACTTTGTTTCATTTCCTTTGCCTTACGAACGGAGCTTCTCCAAGCTCCAAACCAGGCTTGGCCACCACACGCCAGCCCTCGCACATCGGCCACCGGCTCGGTAACCAATGCACTCCAACCAGGGACCATGACCAGGACCAAAGGAGGACCGGCCAAAATACTATTTCCCCCTTTTCTCACTCTCTCTTCGTTCTCTCTTTTCTTTCTTCCCCTAAGCTGCCGAGAAGACTAAAAAACAAGCCTCAACGTCGGCCACCAACAACTGACGTTACTTGACCGTAAGTCGGTATCTCTCGTACGCCATCCATAGCTCAACCGTGGCCACCCCTAAGCAAAATGCTGGCCCGAAAAGAAAGAAAGAAAATGGATCCAAAACAAAAAAAAATGTTACCTTGATTTTTTCAATATTTTTGGGGACCCCTGTTACAAAGAAGGTTGGGGTTTTTATAACCCCAACTATTACAATTTTTATCATTACGAATAAACGCCATCTTGATCAATCATGATGTCATCAAATCAAATCCTAAGAAAACATATAATAAAAAGAACGGTCAAACAATCAAGAAATAAAATGAAAAAATGTATCATAAAGACATAGAAAATTGTGTAAAAAATGTAGAATTACTATTATTAAAAAACTAAAAAATAAATAATAGAAAAATAAAACCTACAATCGACAATCAGTCAAAATTAGTGTCGTCATCGATTAAACAAATTTAAAGAAAAAATAATTTAATCAATAGAAAAAGATACAAACTCTTAAAAAAACGCCCGGCTAGGATTAAAGTTATATATTTAACAATTAATCAATATTTTCATTTTAATCTATTTTAAGTATGAACTTTTTTTAAACCATTTTAGTGTAGAACTATGGATAACGCTATAATTTCACTCTTGTCCTGAAGTTCATAAGAATCTTGAGATCTGCTACCTTCTTTAACTCTATCGTCAAGTTCCAAACATGGCCTATTCGTACTGGCTCGCTCGCTTGCGTTATTGTTCGAAGAAATCTTCTTTCTCCAATGCTTTTCGTGATTCTTTTTACCATAACAAATTTCAGTCTAGTACTCGTCATTACAACTTACCATCCACTATACCTGAGAGAACCAAAACCCGGTTTTTTTCGTGGTCTAGCTCTTTTCTTCCTTTGGCTTTCGCTCTTTCAGCTGGGTCCTTTGCCTTTCAATCCCAGAATATCCAGCCTTCCCTCTGCGAACCCCCTGATCTGGATTCCGGGTTTGTTAGTTAGTTTCATATTTTTGGGTATTATTCATTTTGGATCGAATGAAATTTATATTTCAACTGTTGTTACAGTTAAATTTCTTAACTTTTCTTTTATGCCGTTTTGTTTTTCTTAGCAGACTAAGCAATCGTCCAAGTAAATGTCTTTTTTTTTCATTTTCTTTCCAGGAAAGTGACCATTGGTGGGAAGGCAAGCACGGAGTTTGTGGTTAAGGGCATTCATAAACAAATTCCACAAGAGCTTATTGACGAATTAAAGGCTATTTGTCAAGTATTTTACATTTTAATCTTTTTTGGTGTTTAAATTCTTTGTTTAGGAAAGGGTTAGTGAAATAAGCAAAATTTTACAGGATAATATGACTTTGGATTATGATGAAAGATTCTACCATGGAAAGCCACAGAACAGCTTTCATAAAGCAGTAAATATTCCTGATGTGGTTGTTTTCCCTAGGTGAGTCTGATTATTCAATTTTGGGGTTCAGCATTTGAGCAATTTTTTTTTTCTTTTTTCTTTTTGTGAAAAAAAAAATCAGTTTGCTTTTCTTTGTGAAAATGACTATATTCAAACCAATAATTAAATGGAAATTGCAAAGTAAACATAATAATCAAACTGAATTTAATTTTATAGGTTTGGGAGCCCCTCTTAATAGTTCTGGGCTGCAGAAGTGAAAGTAGGCTTGACAATTGCAGTATTAGTTGTTTATTACGGATGATGAACTTGTAAAGCCACACAACTTCTTTGGAAGTCGAGTAAAAATGCAAGGATGCTGCTAAAACAGATAAATGCATCATTGGTTAGAATGTCCAAGAAAACCCTGAAGCAATTTGCATATTTTAAACTTTGCATATCCTTTAATACTATCATTGAACGTGACATGTATGTCATGGTATTGTAGGACCATATTGAACTTGAACATGTAGCAAAATTGGAAATTTTCTTTGCTGTACATTGGTTGTCTTAGAGTAGTATTTTAAGAAAAAACCATTTCAGAGTCTGTCATTATGTTTCTTATAATATGATCTATTTTATGACAAATTATTTCTCTACTTCCAGATTCTGCTGTTTTTTCCCTGATATATTTGTTAAATGTTAAGTGAGAAATTATGCCTTTGAAGACTCTCACATAGACCTTTTAGTTTGAATAGACTCAACATATTGATCATATTGTTTTTTTTTATAAAATCCTGTGTCATCCCAGGATGTTAGAGAACTGTTCACCATATATATACCATATTTATCTATGTTTTTTAACGTCGGTTGACAATTCATATGCACAGGTCTGAGGAGGAAGTTTCCCAGATTGTCAAATCTTGTAATAAGCACAAGGTTTGTTTCTTGTTTGAGTTTAGGTTTATTAGTGATGCACTTCTCTTTCCTTTTACTATTTTAAGTAGAGCTTTTCATGTTTGGATTAAATATTTGGTATTTTCTTTTAATTGAATGATCCTTGATATATGATTTGGTGCCTATGCTTTTATGTATTAGTTAATGACTAGAAAGCTCTTAGTACAGGTTACAGACATTGTATATGAGCTTTGCCAGGGTACAGTAAAAATGTCTCGGTTCTTCTCGAGCAAGTATAAAATTTTATTTGGTTTTTAATGTTTGTAATCAGGTCCCTATAGTACCATATGGTGGAGCTACATCCATTGAGGGACACACTTTGTCTCCTAATGGAGGTGTTTGCATTGACATGACCTTAATGAAGGTATATTTAACCTCATTTCATGGATAACTTCAAAAAAATGAAGATTGAGTTATTCTCTATTTCCTTTTATTTGGTTCATTTATCAATACTGTTAAGCATGCATCTTATTCTATTCTGTTGCAATATACTCTTGCTAATAGTATTTGCATCTAACTGAATCTTGTCTTGTGGGCCTGTGGCATATGCTTTATAAGCATCTATGCATTGCGGTGTTCATTCTAGACCCTCTTTTTCAGTATAATCTGAGCTGAAACTTTATTATAACTCTTTTGATGACTAATTGACTTGGATTTGTTAATAACTTTGTAGCAGAAATCATCAATATTTCTCATCTTAGAAATTGAATTTGTAATTCTTTCCGTTCCATTTTTTAATTTGCAATAATAGGTGTGATTGTTTTCATTTGTAGAGAGTTAAAGCATTGCATATTCGGGACATGGATGTTGTCGTTGAGCCTGGAATTGGATGGATGGAACTTAATGAATATTTGGAGCCTTATGGTTTATTTTTTCCTCTTGATCCAGGTCAATTTGTTGGAGTTATCCTTGCAGCATTTCTTTTCTTAATATACAAATAAAATTTTATGAATTTCTGATACACTCCTTAATAAAAGAACCTTATGCATGTATTATTTATTGGAACTTGGGTCTAATGCCATCATCTTAAACCATGTTGACCTTCAGGGCCTGGTGCAACAATAGGGGGCATGTGTGCAACACGCTGCTCTGGATCTTTAGCCGTGAGGTAGTCACTACTCTGCCACTTTCTTTCTTAGCCTTTCCTAGTTGATCCCTTAGTCTGTTGAAAAGTTACGTCTGAAATCACTTATACTGAGGTTTGAGTAATTTTTCAGTTAGCACTCTTGTGTCAAATCAAGATTATTCAGATTTGAAATGAATGTTATTCCTCCTGGAACATGTACATGTCTGTTGTGCTCTTGTAGGTAAAATTGACAAAAGGGTTTGAAGTGGCTTCATGATTGTTTTTAAACTTAAAAAGGATGAACAGGCTTTGTTTCCTTTCTAAAAACATTTTATGCATTTAGGGCACATGTATCGTCAATCCCTTTCTTAAAAGCCTTTGCATCCCTTCCGGTAAAGAAAAATCAACATTAATGTCTCGTTTGTTTACATAATATTAAGATGAAGTAAAAAACAAGACCAATTCAAAATAAGTAAAATATTTTCCTTCTTGTACAGACTAAGTCATGAGTGGCTAAAAATTATCAAGGTAGTTTATTGCTAACTAAGCTACTAAAACATGAGAAAAAATAACACTCCCACCAAACATAACATAGAAGCATTTAAATATCTGAAAGGCACATACTGAGTCAGCTAGTGTTATTAGTGACATTTTTCAGTAGAATAGTGATCTAACCTTTCATTACTTTAAGGGTAAAGACGGCAATATTGTGAAATTCATTGTAAAATGCATGTTTGTGACAGTTCCTCGGCTTACATTCCATAGGTTTCCTGAAGAAAACTTCATTATTGTCCTGCTCATAGCCTTATGGCATCTAGTTATTCCTTTTTTATCATATCTCCAGAGCTTATTCATAGCAAGGCTGGAAGGTGAATATTTTTAGTAACGTCTCAATTTCACCAGTTCATAAGTTTATTTATTTTAAGAAAACCGTCAATGAAGTCTACCTGTACCTTTTGTTGATTATCATCTTTCAGAACTGATACAAAAATTAGTTAACGTTTTACTTATGAATTGATTCTCTGGTGAAATTTGATTGTAGAATCTTAAGGAGTTTCCTAATTCTAAAGGGATGTAGCAGATACTTGAACCTGAGAACTTTTTACCTTCAAACTATGTCCCTTTTTTGTCTAATCCTGAGATTTCAAGATGCCACAATCAAGAATGCTGCTCTAAAATGGGTTAAATTTCTTTATATATGCATTGGTTGGTAAAAGGCTTGCTACACATTGATGTTCACATGTAATTTTTTTTCTGCTTACACTTGCATCAGGCAGATGGTTTCTTGGTTGCACATGTTAGTTTGTTAAATATGTATTTGCATGTTTATATATATAATGCTTAAAGGGTTTTTATTGTTTATTGAATTTAATGATTTTGGTTTTATCATGTAGGTATGGTACTATGCGCGACAATGTAATCAGTCTTAAGGTTTGTTGATTACTCTTCCAATGGATTAACTTGTTCATCAGTTAAGTATTTCTCACACATTGTATTTACCAGGTAGTCCTTGCCAATGGAGATATTGTCAAGACGGCTTCTCGTGCTCGGAAGAGTGCTGCTGGGTATGTTGTCTTGTCACCTATGTCCTTCAACCATCTCTCCCCCACTCTCTTTCCTGCCGGATGTGTGCTAATATTTCAAGCACTGTCATCTATTTTTCAGTTGTTAAAGGCTCTTGAAACTTTTGAGAGTCTTCTCTGAATACTTGGAGGTATTTTAAGAAATTCCTTCATTTCTTCAGGCCCACGAGGTTCTGAATTCTCTGAATTCTACGAGTTTTATGGCATTAGAGTGAAAAAGAGAAATGTACTGACTTTAAAATTTAATCCTGTTACCTAAATTAAGGTAGCAGTGTTCAATATGTGTTCAAGTGGCTAATTCTTCATTAGTCCAATTTTTTGGATTCATGCATTTGGTTAAAATATTTCCCAAAAATAAGATATGGTTACGCGAGCATGTTATATTAAATATTTGTAAAATATATATAATAATTCATTAATACACCATATAAAAAATATTCTTATTATTATTACTACAAAGAAATAAAATATTTTTCTTTGAAAATGTTTCCTTTATCAAATTTATTTTGACCTACATTTTGTTTTGAATAATTTAATTCCATCAATTAGAGAAGATCCTACAAACAAAATAAAGCTCAAATATTTGTATATTAAGCTACTTTAACGACAGCTTAATTATGCCTTAATTTATCATTATTTTTCCTGTAACAAACCCACAACTTCTTGTTTATGTCTCTTCTACAATCCTTTCATTCCTTCTAGACCATATTTCGTTAGCATCAAAGCCACCACAGCTTCCTCTTTTCCTTCTTACAGCCCAAGAGACTGTCCAAAAATTTATTAAAGTGCTGGTTGCATACTGTGTCAGAACTAGTGACATGTCATATTGACACTTGTATAATGGCCAATGACAGAGTACATGTAACACATGGATTTAAGCTGGGCTTTTGGCTGTATGTATAAGCAACAAATTTAATTTTCTTGTTGAACATGGTTTGAAGTGTTGTTGCTCAAATCACGTATACTCACTCACCTGCAGTTTTTTTATTTTACTTTAATGTTTTCTTGCCTTTTTAAGTCTCATTCTTCATCTGTTCAGTAACGTTTCACTGTTAATCCAAGTTTTTACTGAGTCAGGCTAGCATGGTATAGTAGTTATACATGCAAAAGATTATCGGTTTTTTTCCCATTCAGATTATGCATGTTTTGTTTATTTATCCTCAATGTTTTTGGGATGTTATTCTCATTGGAATTTATGATTTTAGGTATGATTTGACTCGCCTGATGATTGGAAGTGAGGGAACCTTGGGTGTAGTAACAGAAGTCACTCTACGGCTTCAGAAAATTCCTGAGCATTCAGTGGTACATTGACCTAAACCTTTCTCTGCTTGAAGTCATCTCTTTTGCAATTTATACTTCTTTCCTTTGACAATAGGATTTAAAATGTATTTCGATTTGACTCTCTTAAGTTATTCAACTCTAATCATTAAGATCTGTTCTGCAGTGAACCATTTAGGACAAGTTTTGGGTGATCTGTAAATGAATGATTATGGGACAATGTTTTATCTGCTGGTGGTGTGTTCTTTTGTGTGTTTAGATATGGTTTCATTTAACTGAATCTGGCTACAGAAGAATGGTTGGAAACTGAAAACTATGACAGTGGTATCTTATAGCAGAAAGATAAGTTTTTGACAAAATATTCAGAAAGTTAATTCCTCGTAGTTTGTCAGGAAATTTTTGGGATTTATGGTTTGAGTGTTCAAGAGAGCAAGTTGGAGATATACTTCAATAAGAAACCTAGTTTCATGGAATTACTAGTTTACTGTGAAGTAAAAAGTTACTTTACATGTTTAAAAGTTACAAGTGCAAGCAAGAAGAAAGAAACGTTTAAAAGTTACAAGTGCAAGCAAGAAGAAAGAAACAAAATAGTAGTTTGTCGGGGAATTTGTACGATTTAAGGCTGGTTCAAGGAATAAGGAAGAAAATCAAGTCTTGCTACTTTGAACTTCAGAGTTATGATAGATGCATAAGAATTAGAAGTGCAAGCAAGTAGATTGAAGAAACAACCTATTGACTCTTGATTTTGTGTTTGTACTGTTATATATTTTTTTTGTTACTTCTTGTGTTGTATTTTAGATCTTAATTTTTGTGCATTTTTTGACTTATTTTATAATATTACAGGTTGCAATGTGCAACTTCCCCACAGTTAAGGATGCAGCAGATGTTGCTATTGCCACCATGTTGTCTGGTATTCAGGTATTGTTATACTTTACCTGTTCATTATTTTAATTGTTGGCACCATTTTTTTCTTTAGTTCAACCCTTGTTTTATAGGTGTCAAGGGTTGAACTATTGGATGAAGTCCAAGTAAGGGCTGTCAATATTGCTAATGGGAAGAATTTGCCTGAAGTTCCAACACTGATGTTTGAATTTATTGGCACAGGTGACAGGATTGCTCCCTTTTTTCCTTTTGATTATTTTCTCTTCTATTTCTTCTTTAATAACAAGTTAGGGAGATTTTATTGCTAAGTAATTTGGATAGAATAATCTAATCTTACTACTTCAATTGAACATTTTTCATACTGGCAGTTAATTATATTAGGCATGTTGGGTTGTAGTCTTAGTAATTGGAACTGGAAGGTTCCTACTACATCCATGATATTTGTCACGTAGCAAGAGATATGCAAAAAAAAGAAAAGAAAAGGAGTACGTGAACTTCTGATTTTTCCAGAAGAGAGTCGAAGGCTGGCCTCTTTGTGTCAATTCCTGAGTCCACTAGGTTCAATCATGTTGGCATATTTAAGCTTTTCCTTGTTAGTTGTCATGGATCCTAAAATATTTATTACATTTTTAGAGGCATATTCTCGTGAGCAAACGGACATTGTTCAAAGAATTGTTTCTGAGCACAATGGCTCAGATTTTGTTTTTGCAGAAGAGCCCGAAGCTAAAAAAGAACTTTGGAAGGTAAAATAGCTTAAAGTTTTTTGCACTTCATTTGTAATTTTTTTCTGGCTGATAACTTCTTTTGAATGTTTTTCAAGTTCTCTTTTATTTTCTAAGGCTTTTTCCATTCATTTTTGTAATTATTACATAAATAATGAAATTTGTTATATATTGAATTGTGTTCTATAACTTGGCAAACCAGAGTAGAAATGAGACTATTTTAGCCAATATTCCTTGCCATTTGACAAGACTTCTTTCTGCTAGAATTCAGTTGACTGGCACATTTAATTTTGACTGATGCCTATGCATGACATTTTAGTTATATATTGAAGAGGGAGGCTGGGAGTGTTATTGAACTTAGAAATTTGACCTGATTTAGTTAACACTGACTGAGTGCACTATCAGAAACATTTCTCCACAAGTTATGTTCATTTTACTTGGGTGCAGATTAGGAACTACGATGGTTCCTGATTTGATACTTACTCTTCTCTTCTTTGATATATTTGGTTCCATGCAGATTAGGAAGGAAGCTCTATGGGCATGCTTTGCAATGGAACCCAATTTTGAAGCAATGATTTCTGTAAGTTAAAATACAAGAATTACTTTATATGGATGGGAAGTAACCGAGCTAAAATTATCGAATTGTCATTACCAGATCTTCGAAGTTGGTAGGAGCTCTTTACCTAATTTCTGTTTTCTGTTGAACGTAGGATGTTTGCGTTCCCCTATCACACCTAGCAGAACTAATATCAAGGTCCAAGAGAGAGCTGGATGCATCACCACTGGTTTGGTACGTACATTAAACTATATTACCTCATTGGTTTTCCATTTCGGGAGCTGCAGTGGTAGTGTTTGGTGTTCTCTTGACCCGATTCTGATAACGCTTGATGCTTTTGTGGTTCATAATTACAGTACAGTTATTGCCCATGCTGGTGATGGGAACTTTCACACAGTAATTCTGTTTGATCCTAACCAAGATGAGCATAGGATAGAAGCTAAAAGGCTAAATCAATTTATGGTTTATACAGCTTTGTCAATGGAAGGTGAATCCTGTCTTCTTGGTACTCTTATCAGTTTATTTCGGATGAATGAACAATTTCTAATTCTGCTCTAACATGCTGTTATCGATAATTTCAACAATCTTATAAATGGACAGGAACATGCACTGGTGAACATGGCGTGGGCACTGGGAAAATAAAGGTATATCTGTCTTATTGGATTTCATGCGGTTCGGTTTAGGCTGCAAAGATGCCACTTTTTGGTGGTTTCTACCACAAAGTCACCATCACAGGCCAAGCCTTATTATTTATTAGCACCAATAATAATGAATTCTCTAAGATGTTTCATATAGTCTTTCCTGTCTATGTTGGTGAAGATGTAGTTTTTAATGTTTTGCTTTATGTTTTCAGTATCTCGAAAAGGAACTTGGAATAGAGGCATTGCAGACAATGAAACGGATCAAAATAGCTTTAGATCCTAACAACATCATGAATCCAGGAAAGCTAATTCCTCCCCATGTTTGTTTCTAAAACCATTAGTCCATCTGCTGTTGCTGGTATATGCATGACTACTATTTCAGTCGCTGCTTCCGAAATCATGATGACGATGTTTTTCATCGTTGTACCGACCGGGGAGTCGGTTTTGACTCGCTGAATATGAGTTAGCGACAATGTTGTTGTTATCCTTCATTTCTTTTCATGATCTTATCCCTGGTTATATATTGCAATGTCTCCTTGGAGTAAGAAAACTAAGAATAAATTAGCGCATTAAAAAAAAGGATTTTCATTGCTAGTTGGCTTTTATTTTTTTGGGTACAAAACCATTGTTTCTTTAGCTTTTTCCAAGTCTGTATTTTGGTCGGATGGAACTTCCTCCTTTCCTTGCACCCGGGGATGAACTGAGGGGACAGTCGGGCAATCTCTTTTCAAAAAATTTCAAATTCTCATATATTTCAAATATTTTTCTTTATATTTTTAACTGATAATCTATGTTTGCCCATTTTAAAATTTTATAAATTTGTTTATCTTAAAATTTTGTAAATTTACTCTTCTAATATAAAATCATGTATACGTTCCTGATTTCAATTCCTCTGTAACGGAACAAAAACTAGAAACTCCACAAATTAGATCCCAAGATTTTTACCCCAAGATAGTTTTCTAGCCCCAACAACCAGTTGATTCCTATGTTGAATGTTTTTGATATATTGAGCTCAGATTAATTTTATGGGTAAAGTATATAAATAGTACTAGACTTTTAGGGCGTTTGCATTTTAGTCACCCAACTTTTGAAACATGCAATACATTCATTGAATTTTTAGTTTGTTTTCAGTGGTCTCTGTCGCTATCTTCCGTTAGTTTTTGCTAGCGTGGCACTTAACGTCGTTAACCCTCCTTATTCTTCTTCTTTAAGAGCTTAAGCCCATAGCTTCTTTTTCTTCTTCTTCGAGAGCTAAAACCCATAGCTTCTTCTTCAAGAGCTTAAACTCATAGCTTCTTCTTCTTCTTCACAAGTTTAAACCCATAGCAATTAAAAAATAAAACAATGTTAACCCTTTTCCCATCTAGACCAAAGGTCCAAAATCATATCCTAAAACCAAAAAAAAATGCCACCATTTTCCAGCAATCAAACAGGAACTGTATATTGTTTTAAAGAAAAATTACAAGAACTATAAGACAAAGTCAAATTTTGAAGCAAATGAATCCTGAAAAGGAACAATTAAACTAATAATCGACACAAAACATCTTAATCGAACAAAGTACAAAAACAAAAGTAAGATTTCAGCATTCATCCATTTTCACAAAAGCAAAACAGACCCAAGGAAAAAAAATGAGGATTAGGAAAAGAAAAGACAAAGTTCAGGGATTTTTGCTAGATTACCATAACAAAATTATTAGCTCAACAAGGTCTCTTTGGAGAAAAGTCCTCTTGATGAACTATGTCTCCAGCTAAACCCAAACCAAAGAAAAATGCTCTATTCATTTCCATATTAGGAAATAATTAGCTTAAAGAAAAGGGTTCTAGGGTTTTTTTTCTTCTTATTCTTTTCAATCTTTCTTCAAAGTAAAAAACACGAAAGATCAAAGAATGTGAAGACAGATGTGAAGCGAAAAGAAGAAGAATGAGAAGAAGAAGAAGAAGAAGAAGAAGAAGAAGAAGGAAGTGCCACATCAGCAAAAACTAACCGGAGGTAACGACAAAGACCTGAAAACGGATTAAAAGTTCAATGATTGTATTGCAAGTTTCAAAAGTTGTGTGACTAAAATACAAGCGTCCTAAAAGTTCGGGGACTATTTGTACACTTTACCCTAATTTTATTCGAGAATTTAAGTTAGATTGACTTTTTATGTATTGTTTAAATTTTAGACTTACGAATAGATTTTAGTTAAATTATTATATGCTTTTTAGCATAAATCATTGCATAAATCATTATATTATTTATTTATAATTAGAATTGGTTACAACCCTAAAATAATATTTTGAGAAAAAAGAAAAGAATTTTTTGTATAACAAAGTTCACACGTGGTTACTCGAAAGATGTGTAGTAGCATAAAATTGTATGTCTATTATTGATTTTAGAAAAGGCTTGACATTTAAGAATGTCTTACACACTACATATCTCTCATGGGAACCCATTCGATGCATTATTCATTAATTATGCTTATTATTTCAATATTCAATTATGATGACAAATTTGATCCATCGTATAATTTATTGTAGAAATCTAAAATGAGAAATTATAATAATGTTAAGTCAAACATTAGTTTGGTCGAACTAGCTGACATAACAGAGAAATGATAATCATGTTAAGTCATGCGAATTTGGTTAAAGTAAACAGTATAATCTTCTGATCATTCTCGAGTTAATATTATGATTAAAATAAAATAGTAGATGTGTAACTCCTAGATTCAGTCTAAACATTACGATTAAATCTTGAAGATCATAAATATAAATTAATGAAGCATAGCTTTCAAGGCTCATAAACAATCGTCATATTAATTTATTGAGAAAATATCCAAAATAGCTTCATAATCATAACAGGTTGCGACATAAAATATGTATAATTTAATATTAAAATCAAGTGTCTACAGTATAATGCATGCTAAAAACATAATCCAAAGCTCCATAAAAACATCTCAAATACATAAAAGTATACAAATTTGATAGGAAAGTTAATAAATAAAACAAAGTTTGATAATAGTATATAATGAAATATACTACTAGTCGATCCTCCAAGTAACCATTAGAACCCTAAATGCTAGATAAATCTAAAACGAGAGATTATAAGAGTGAGCTATATAGCTAAATGTTCCGTTTAAGTAAAAATAAGCATTAACGTAAAAACATAGATAATTCATACATGGCATAACATACAACATTGTAATCAGGCAAGCAAGTAAATCTGACCGCCCGTCATTGGAACGCCATAACAAAAGGTTATCATAACCTCATTTTTCATTACAACTATAGAGGATGGGACCTGACCCTTTGATGGGGAGCTGAGGACCTCTAAAAATGGACCCAAAATAGGAAACATGATGGGGGCTTTGTCCTCCGAAGAGTAACCCGAGTTAACCTCTAAAAAGGTACTCAAAATAGGAAACATGATGGGGACCCTATCATATAAAGAGGAACCCAAGTTAAGAGGAACTCAAAACAGAACACAAGACGAGAACCTTATCATTTGAAGAGGAACCCAGAACTTTTGTACAAAGTCTTAATATAGAAATTTTCTACTAAATTTTCTGAAACTCTGATAACATGAACAAGACTTGAGTCATATATGATCATATCATTTTTTAGAAATTAAGTATGCTTGGATAGCATATAAAAGAAAAATAGAACATACTTGCGGGCATAAACTATACAATATAACAATATGTACACAAGTTGTTAGCACTCGAGGCAATCTAATAACAAGTAAATCATATTAAATTTAGCATAAAAAGCATAAAATGTAGCCGTGGTCAATGAGCACACATATAGCAACTAAACAATACTAATTATGCTTTACGCTTTTCATGATCAATAGTACTAGATCTCACGGAGTAAGAATGCTTAACTCGAGGTGAACGTGCGGAGTTGAGTTGGACTGAATGGACGTTGTCCTGATCTACTAGGGATCGACACAGAGACACGTCAGTACCAAGGTTGGTTCATGATGATATACGTTTGCTCCTTAAACCCCCTCTAGTGGTTTTAAAACTTTTTTTTGCAGGTAAGCAGTAATTGCGAGAAATAAAGGATTTCAAGACTATATTTTACCCCTAACGGTCATAAACAACTAGAAACTCATTATTCATTATAAAAACAACCCAATGACACTCTAAAAAGATTACTACACCTATTCAAGCTTAAAGATCAAGAGAAAAGAAATTTCATTCTTAATTCTTTCATTTTCTTTTGTACAGTGTATAAAACTTCATTGAATATTTTTTGTATTTATTTTTTGTGAGCTTTATCTTTGTAAACACACATCTAGAAAGGTAACTTTTGTCTACACAAATCAAACATTATAAAAGGGAATGGTTCTAGTTTAGTCTTAGAAAAATTAGATTGGTCTTATCTTAGTCATTGTAAAAGATAGAGTTGTAAAGGTTAAACCTTTTCCTTGAAAGGTTCAATTCAAGTTACTAAAATGGAAAATCCTTGGTGGTGAAAAGATAAAGTAGTGATGTAGACTTTGGCTGAGAAAGTTAAACCAATATAAATCGATTGTGCCAAAAGTTTTTATTTGTTTAAGCTTCCACCAAATTTTCTAAAAGCAAATTCATCACATTGACAGTTTTCGGTTGATCGATTGAGCTAACGAGTTATAAATTTGTTTTTTTATATAATATGATTTTAAGTAGTCTAGAGCAATTATAAGGTAGTATTTGTTCATACTTTTTGTCCTATTAACAACATGCATACACCCTACGTATGTAACTAATCAAACTCGAGTCCCATAAGGAGAACAACGTTTTCTTTTACTATTAAGGCCACTAAACATAAAACCCTATACTCAAATACTATGAATGAATATCAAAGATCACAATAAAATAAATTTATAAAACATAGCTTTTAAAGCTCATTAACAATCATCGTATCAATTTTACTGAGCAAATATCCAAAATAACTTCATAATCGTAAAGAGCAGTGACAACAAATTCATATAATTTAATAATAAAACCAAGTGGCGATAGTATATAATTTACTGAGAAAATATCCAAAATAACTTCATATAATTCATATAATTTTCCATAAATATATAATATCTTGAAAGTCTCCAATGCATAAAAATGCCCCATGTAAATGTCCCGAAAACATAGGTGCACACTCAACATCCAAGCACGATTATCCTGCCAAGATCAAAAAGGGCATTGTGCTCTCTTTTCCTTGATAGTGAGAGTTGTGCAAATGTCATTAGAAGCTAACATGTCGATGCACTTTTTTATCTTGCCAACGACATCCTAAGCCATATCATCCCCAATAGATTAATGAATGTTTTGAAGTTGAGGTAATCAAAGAGTTAGAATGACGAGACTTGTTGAACAAATGATACATCCGATAGAGTATAATTCTTTCTTCTTCTTTTTTGCTTGGCAGAGGTCAATTTATTTAATTAAAAATCTAGCCGAACAAAAACCAGAACACTCAAAGGAACACCACCACCTACAAATGCAACTCTAGAGCAGAAGGCACCACCATCCAAATGAAGCAAAACACTACAACCAGCTAAGCAATTAAAACTAACGACAACAAAGCAATTCCAAACGAAGGAGCTTCCTCGACACCAGCAACGCATACAGTGACAACAAAAGCAATTCCAAAAGCTCCAGAGCAGGTAACCAGAAGAATTACTCGATGATGATTCCACTACCACAATAATTATTTGGTGAATCCAGCACTAAGCTCTTCCTAATGCCACCAAGCTTGGAGGCAGGAAGCTCTCAACAAACCAACAATCACCAGCCAAGCAACCATTCCACTAGAGTTATTCAACTAGCAAATCAATTTCAACACACACAGACCACATCTTCCATGGACGATTAAACGGATTCACAATCCCATTTAAAATCACCCTAGAAGCAATTTACACTATCAGCATCGCCTTCCCCACCCAACTTGCCTCCACAAATAGGTCCAAAGCTGATTTTAAAGCAAGCAACGTCGCATGAAATAAATCAGATCTGCGAAATGGTGCTGCAAATAAGGCTCTAATCGTTCCCGTTGCAGTGAAGAAAGACCAGACTGCATCCTTTAAATCCTCCATTGAAAATGGCTCTTCCATTCTTTTTGCTTCTGTTGTCTAGATTTTTTGAAATCTATGTTAAACGCGTTCATCCTTCGTCTGCTTTTGCATTGAAAATGCTCAATGAAATGCCTATATAGCCTCCACTTAAGTTGCTTTCGGATCAATAACTCATTTGACACCAAATTCCAGCCCTTGAATCGAGCATCGCTTTGCATGGAATTTCACTGCTCTGTGATAAAATGCAGTGTTCGAGTCCCCTAAGGCAGTCCAATTTGATCGAACTTTTTGCCTCCACAAATCCTCCTGCAATTCTTAAATTCTCCCACAATTCAATCTTGCAATTCTTGAGTTCCATTTGTTTCTGCGGATCTAGGCCATCCACATTTCCATCTTCCCCAAGATCAATGATCCTTGATTCCAGCACGTTAACCTTAGAATTGAGGCAATCCACCAGATCGCTTCGGACGCCAAGATTTCCAACTCATCGACATACCAGAGTCTCCCAACTACCTTCTCATCGATTGAAGCCTTCTGTGATTCTTGGACACACACCATCTCAGGCTTATGAATTCTAATCAATTTTCTCACTGCATACATCTTCGACGCTGACCCCAACCCCTGATAATTCACGAAATTATTTTCATCACCTAGCTATTTGACGAAATTCAGACTTAGAGCTCCTTCTCTCCCTGTTCCAGTTCTTCTAACCTTGCAATCTCATAGACTACCTCACGCTCATCTCCCTTAATTTCAACTCCAATTTCCACCCCTCCCCCAGTTGTAGCGCCTTCTGCGTTTCTTTTGACAAGTTTACCCATCTCGTTTGCAAGTCCGAATCGGAAAGTGATCCCCCTTCGAGTTCCGAGGATTCGACTACTTTTCCCATCTTTGTTCTTCTTTGAGCTTTGTCTCTCTTTTTCTTCTCTGAATTGGACAGAAATTTATCTTGGATTTTTTGGAGCGATCCATACTTTCTTACCCTCGACGTAAATCCAGTCTTTGAAAACTCGACGTAAATCCACTTTCACCATTTTTCACCGTGTCAGTATCTGCTAAGTCAAGAATTTTTTACACCGTTGTGGATAACACTTTCTCATCATCTTTATTATTCAAAATACCCACTTTCTCGGCCCAGTTTAGATTTAAATCCTCCAGTCTCGTTGACACCGGGTCATTGATTATTTCAACTTGATCTTCCTCTATCAGTTGGATTTCATTTGTTTTAAAACCCATTAGGCTCATGTCTACAACAGCCTTTTCCTGATATCTTCAATACCCTTCCCCTCAGTCCTTCTAGGCCCATATTCTGTTTGCTGACTATCAATATTTACCTCACCACCATGATCACCCCAATCTAGACTTAGCCCGCCGACATTCTCTGGCAACTCTACGCGTTTCTGGTTGTAAAGCTCTTCACCTAAAGGAGTCTTTTCTGAACTGGTGCCCACCAAATCTGATTCCCCTAACGACCTGCCACCAACTCTGACCTGGCTGTCCAGATAATCATTGTCTGGTTTCCCTATACCTATTGCATTAATGGCATCATCTACTTCCAGACAATTTTCTACCCGACTATTCAGCTTCTCCGACGAGCTTGAGTTTGAAATTTTTTCCGGTGAACCTCCACCACCTCTGTTCCAGGATTCCGATCAACTTTCTTATGAACTGCTTCCCCTTCATGGAATGTATGCCTCTTCAACCGGGTTGAATCCTCTAGACTTTCCGAGGACGCCGAGCATTCCTTGCACTGCTTCTTTTGAACTGTCGAAGTATCCGAGAAACCTTGCTCTGTTGCAATTACATTAACTATTATACCACCCATCTCAATTTTCACCACTTCGTTAATCCTACCAAGCTTGTTTGTATTAATCAGTAGCGTAATCTTCTCCCCATTAATGGTTTGATTTGCACTTTCACCAAGACCTTCCAAAGAGCCCCAAAGTTCTGCTAACCTTTTAAAGGTAACCGAATTCCATCATTGCAAAGGAACTCCAGTGATCTCTACCCAAGTTGCCGTGTCCACCGTATTCAAATTGTCTGACCACATTCTAACATTCACGAAGATTTCTTTAAGATACGACCAATTTAGATCTTCAAGCATAATAAACAGCTCTTCATCTTCAATTGAAATTCGGAAGGTTTTACCCCCTAGGATGTTTATCTTTTCGAGCCCCCATTCTTGCAATCTCCATTGAATACTACTAACCAGGTATCAAACAGTATTCGCGGTCACGTTTTCAGTCGCTTTGCGTTTATTGCGGTTGCGGACATAACGGATGTCATCGCGTTTACTGCGGGTGTCGCGGTCGTGAATTATCTTAAAACATAATAAAAATAATTATAATTATAAGAGATCATTTTTAATGATTTTTAAAATGTTTTCTAAGCGAAATTGACATATATATAATATAGTTTAACTGAATAGAATACTTTAAAAACTATAAGGCCATCCTTTTCGATATCAAAAAATAAATAATCATTCTATTTTAATGAAATTATGAATTTAATTAAAGAACCTTAAGCTAATGCCCTAATTAACAATTAGGAACTAATTTTAAAAGAACTAATATCTAAAGTTTTAATTAAAACGTCTAGGGTTTGATTTTAGTGACTAAATTAAGAAATTAAAAACCTAAAGGCTTTAGTCTATAATTAAATGCATGACTAAATTAAAAGATTTTAAAACTAAAATTCAGAATTAATAAAAAAGACATTTAATAAAAGAAACAATTGAAATGATATTAAGAACTAAATTGCATTGAATTCTAAATTCATGGAATGATTTACAAACATCTAGTGACCAAAATAAAATAAATGAAAAGACATATAACAAAACAAAAAACAAAACCGTGAAGTAGGGGTTTTAATGAGCCAATTTTCCCAAAAATTCATCTAGTATAAAAGTTAAAATTTAAGACATGAATCATTTTATTCTAAAAAATTTATCTCCTCCTCTCACAACTCTCTACTCGACCGACCACTTTCTCCCAAATTTAACCAAATGTTCATCTCATGTTCTTCCCAAATTCATCTTAAAGACCAAGTTAGATCTTCCATAAACACCAAAATAACATTCAAACTTGTTTTTCAAGATCAAAACTCATAACTTTCTCAAGAACACCAACATCTTCCCCTAATCCCAGCTTTGATTCATAACAACACAAAATCCTCAACCATCTTTTATTTTTTCGAATCAAAACTTATGTTTCTTCACATCCTCCTTTTTCTCTAAACCAAGAACCCAAGAACATCTCCCTAAAACAAGAACCCCTATAGTGTTCTTCATTCTTAAACTAAAAAAAACCTTGGTCCATAAGAACCAAACCCAATTTCACCCCTTAGGCTATTCGAACCCTGAAGTCGAATAAAACAGCCGACCAAACTATCAACTCCGACAACCGAGTCTCCGCTGCCTACGACCTCTCAACTTGAAAATCGGTTTTTGTTTTTGCAGATGGTTGATTACAGATGGTTGATTTTTGTTTTTGTCTCACGATTGTAATAACGGTTGTTGCGTCCCGTTATCGGTACAATAGACCGTTTCCTGTTAAATTGGGGGCACGACATTCTGAGATTAGTGTGAATCTGTGACCCATCACAAAATTCATGAAAACGGGTTTCGGACGGCGACGCTCCTTTAATAACACAACCGCTATCACATTTTCGGACCGCAATTTGATACCTGCTACTAACACGACAGATCGTCGCGGTAACCCCCGCCAGGCATTTCTTTAGTTTCAGCAATTCATCTGCCTCAACATGTCCCGTTATTCTTTTTCTTCTTTTCTCTTCATTGAATCCAAGCTTTCTATTTTCAGGATTATCTCTCTCTACTTGATACCTTCCGCTGTTTGTTTACTCCTCCTCGTGTACTCTCCTATTTTCTTGAGAAGCTTTCGTCCCCAATGTGTCTCTATGTGGACTATCTTGGATCTTTTTTTTTTCTTTTCAGAATTGGACCCTAGTTTGATACATCGCTGGAGAGACCCTCAAACGATTCCCTTGAAGAAAGCTACCATTCAGATTTTCAATGGCCAACTGACCTTCCCTTCTGTTACAGAACCTCACAAATCCAAACTTCAAACCGCCTCTACTCCTCTTTGTTGGAATGAAGCTGTCAATAACTTTCCCGTATTTTCAAAACAGTAACCATAGTCCCTTCCAATGAAATTTCTCCGGGATATCGAGTACAAAGACCGTTGACGCAATATTAGAGTTTAATTCCTTATGCTGTTTTAGTCCTATTGGTACCCATAAAATATGTTTTGTACTGTATGCGTGTTGATTCTAGACCTATTGATTGTATAGCCATCAAACATAGGCACCCAATCTCATGCCTAAATGATATGCTTAATGAGCTCTATGAAGCTTTTTCACAAAAATGGATCTAAAAAACCAAACAACATCAAATTCAAATGAATGAAGGGAATGAACGAAAAACAACCTTTAAAACGAAATTTGGGCTATATGAGTGATTAGTCATGCCTCTCAGCTTGACAAATGCTCCTAGCATGCACTTTCATGCGCCTAATGAACTATACTTGAAGATAATTTTTGGGTAAGTCTGTGTTAATTTATTTAGATGACATTATGATTTATTCTACTTATTTTGAATTACATCTTACTCATGTTAAAACAATTTTTGATGTTTTTCGTCATGGACACTTGTTTGCTAACCCCAACAAGAGTATTTTTTATAGTGATATACTCATATTCTTAGTTGTCATAGAAGTGCACATAAAATTCAAGTTGATGATGAAAAAGTGAAAGTTATTCGTGAATGACCTACATGCACATCGATAACCTAGTTGAGATCTTTTCATGCTTCAATAAGCTTTTATCAATGCTTTGTGAGATATTTCTCGCACCAATTACTCAAATTATGATTTAAAATTCTTCAAAAGTTAACATATTTTGTTTTGATATGTTTAAATTATATCTGAATAAGATAAAAATAATTATTAAATAATAAAAATTAAACGTGTATATACACCAATTGTTAAACTTTTAGGAGTTACCACATAAAAGATAAATGGTGGAACTTTTTGGAAGGTTATGAATAATAAATACTATTTAAAAATGTTATGGATGAAAATGTTATTTGAGCAATAAGTGATGGATCATGGATGAATTTGATCACATTTTTTTCCTTTCCATTTCGTTAGTCCTATGCCTATGATAATCAATTTGATCAAATTTGTTTATCAGTTCCAAAATAAAAAAGTTAAAATAAAATATCCTAATTAATAGACAAAGTTAGCCTAACAGCTTACCAAAATAGCTGCACAAAATCTGGAATTACAGTGAAGAACATGGCAAGAGACTAACATTCCTTAATTCTAAGATCTAAACCCACTTTTTATCTCATTAGAAATTCATTCAAATTCTCACCCTTTATATCTTTCATCGTTTAACATGAAACTGCATGTCCTCTATAGCTTCAGAACATCAACATGGCATTGAACAGTTGATCGTAGATCTCCGGCCCTGCTGTCACTATTGTCAACCACAATGGAGGAGAAAAAATGAGATATAATCCCTTTGATCAACCCATCACCTTGTCATCAACACGAGGAACTGCTTCCAAACTTCAAACCATAGAGAACATCACAGTTTCAATAGTTGGAACCGGCGTTTTGAGCCTTCCATAATCTTTTCAAGTCACTGGTCGGCTCGCCGGATCACTCAGCGCCATCATCGTTGACTTGGCTACTTTCTACTGCATGCTTCTCCTTGTTGGTATCAATATTTCGTTTTTTTCCACTTAAGAGATACATGTATTTATATTATCTTTTTCTTATTGAAGACTTGCCTTTAACATTGATCCATAGATTGAGTGCACGCATAAATTAGCATCAGAAGAAGATTTAAAGGGAACAACTACGTATGGTGATTTGGTGTTCAGGTGCATACGAAAAATGGGGTGTTACCTGACAGAATGTCTTGTATGCATCTCCCAATGTGGAGGGTTTGTAGCATACTTGGTATTCATTGGCCAAAACCTTGCATCATGGCCTCACCTTTGCATCATACATATTATTGTTAGTCCCTATTGAAATAGCATTGTCATGGATCGGATCCCTTTTGGCTTTCGCACCCTTCAGCTTTTTTGTCGATGTTTGAAACTTGTTGGCTATGGGGTTCGTTGTTAAAGAAGATGTCCAACAGGCCGTTGTGGGGAAATTTTCATTTAGAGATAGGGAAGCCTTCAACTTGGGAGGGTTTCCATTTGCAGCGGGGATGGCGGTGTACTGTTTCGAAGGGTTCGAAATGACACTGGCTCTTAAGCAATCTATGAGGGAGAGGAAAATATTTCCTAAGGTATTATCCATTTCGTTTGCATGGATCACAGTTGTAAATATTTTGTTTGGGACTTTTGGGTACATTGTTTATGATGATGACACAAAGGATATCATAACACTAAATCTTCCCAATGATTGGACATCCATTGTAGCGCAGGTAAAATTGCAGATATCTTTAAGCATAAATTTAGTTTTCAAGCATGAGCTTAGGCCTCCATTCAAGTTGATACATTTAGTTGTTTTTTGTTATTCGCTGTGCTTTGTTATTTTGTGTTTATGGCTTGAATTTGTTTGCTGGTTCCATCAGCCGATGTGTGATGCCTATGAGGTTTTGTAGCTGAATTTATTTGTATTCCAGAACTGCGTCCTGTTGGGGATTTGTTTGGTTTTCACCTAATTGTATGTACTCTTTTTGTCTTTTCGTCTATCTAGGTTTAGAGAGGTTTTCAACGAGGCATACAACTCAGGTTCTTCTTGCTTGATTTATCGATAATAAACTTAATCTTGCCAAGCAAAAAAAAATGTTGATACATTTAGTTTGTATCGGAACTTGTACTGCGGTTGTCGTTTTGCTCGTCTATAGGATAAAGTTTTATATAAAGATCTAATGGATAATCTCAGTAGGCATGGCATGATTAAGCAGAAAGCAGAGAATTGAAAAAAGAATAAAGGGAAAACATATGCAGTTATAGATGTTTAGTACCTTAAGGACTTATCACCATTGCATATTTACTGCTAAACAAAGATCTTAAGCATAGCATATCACATAGATTATAATCTTATTTAGACTTTGGCATATCATGGATTAGTTCTTAACCTTCCATAGTTCTGTGTTATTGTTCGAGCTAAGACCATGAAGTTGCACCAACAATATCCAGATCAGTTCAGACCTCTTCTAGGAATATGCAGCTTCTTGTGCTTTAAACTAAACTTTGTTTAATTTCCATAAACTTGCAGAACCTCTTTAATCCTACATGCGGTGCTGAAATTGTGACATACCGAATTTGTGGTCTTATGGCAACAGGTTGGCATGTACCTGGGTTAGTGTTTACATTCCCCATAATGGTTCACCCTGTTTGTGAAATCCTGGAAGGAACGTTGAAGAAAAAAATTTGATTTCAGAAGTTTCACAACAATGATTCCGAAAGTTCAATTACGAGATTAGGGGAGTTCTGGTAATCGGTTTGGTGGTGTTGGCATCGTTTGTCCCCGGTTTTGGTGTTTTAGTCTCGCCTGTTGGGGGTACAGTATGTGCATTGATCTCTTTTGTTTTGCCAGCCTCATTTCACCTAACATTGTTAGGTTCATCTCTGAGTTTATGGCAGAAAGGCTTGGATGTTTTCGTTGTGTTGTGTGGGTTGCATTTTGCAGTTTATGGCACCTATACCACCATAGTTGGAGTCTGATATAGAAAAACAAAGAAAGAAACGAATTTTGGTTTAGGAATATTTCGTATCAAAAATTCGGTTCTTCAACAGGATGAATGGACAACAACATACTTGTGAACTCAAAGCAACATAGTTGGGAACCTTGAAGATTTTAGTAAAGGACATGCAGCTTCATGTTAAACGATGAAAGATCTAAAGGGTGGGAATTTGAATGAATTTCTAATGAGAAAAACAGTGGTGTATATACACAGTTAATTTTTATCATTTAATAATTAATTTCTTCTTATTACTCAAATAACATTTTCATCTATAACCTTTCAAAAAGTTTCACCATGTATCCTTTATGAAGCAACTCTAGAAAGGTTAACAAGTGGTGTATATACACAGTTAATTTTTATCATTTAAGAATTAATTTCTTCTTATTTGAAGATAATTTAAATATAAAACTGGAAGAATTTAATTCATAATTTGATTAACTTTAATTTTAAATCGTAATTTGAATAATTGTTGTAGATCAAATGTCATGCCCTGTTGTGTATCATCATTTAAGATCTACGATCAACTATCACTTGAATAAACAGATCTATATATATATTGCTTGGCAGTTTATGGCACCTATACCACCATAGTATTCTTTTGTCGAGCTCTAAAAATAGTATTTGCAAATCTACATTTGATGGTTGCAGCATGAAGTTCTTTCTTTGATGCTTCTTCCATATCACCAATAGTATGAAGATCTCTCTTTGAAGCTTCTTCCATATCACCAACAACATCAAAATCTCTCTTTGATGCTTCTCCAACAGCTTTTCTCTCAAGAATACCTTTGCCTTTCTCCATACGATATCAAGATGCCACAATCAAGAATGCTGCTCTAAGATGGGTTAAATTTCTTTATATATGCATGTGTTGGTAAAAGGCTTGCGGCGCATTGATGTTTACCTGTAATCTTTTTTTCTGCTTACACTTGCATTAGGTGGAGGGTTTCTTGGTTCTATGTGTTGCTTTGTTAAATACGTATATGCATGTATATATATAATGTTTAAAGGTTTTCTATTGTTTATTGGATTTAATGATTTTGGTTAAAATATTTCCCAAAATAAGATATGATTATGCGGATATGTTATATTAAATATTTTTAAAATATATATAATAATGCATTAATACACCGTATTAAATATTTGTAAAATAACTATTTTTTAAGTGCTGGTTACTGTGTCAGAACTAGTGACATGTCATGTTGACACTTGTATAATGGCCAATGACAGAGTCCATGTAATACTGGATTGAAGCTGGGCTTGGCTGTATGAGCAACAAATTTATTAATTAAAAAATTCATTATGAGATCAATTATATTAGATATTTTTACATTTTTAGTTATATTCGTCTTCTTTAGGAATTTAGATTGCAGTCATTCTCATCGGTTGCTTTATTCGTTAATGATAGATTCAATCCAATTTGCTTAAGAGATCTAACGCATCCTCCCGTTTGACCAACTGGTTGTTGGTTTCACATGTTATTTTTCTGATAAATTAATACAATGCATGTCTTTTAAGATGATCAGACCTAGGACCTTTAGGAAAAGAGCGCAACACCTAACCACTATGCTAAGAAATAAATATTTGTTGTTGACAAAAAAATAATATGTAGGTTAAACTGTTGTTGGAATAAATTTTATTCATTTTAATATATATATATATTATTAATTATTATTATAATAATTTAATTAATTTTTCTACGATTTCTCGTATGAAATACTTTCATGGAAGATAAATATAAAAAAATAATAAGATTGATTTTAAAATATAAACATATAAATATTAAGATTTAAAACTAACATAATACCAAGTCTCCTTAAACTATAATTAAAAAATAAAAATATTTGACAATGTATTAACCTTGTGGTGAAAGTCCTAAATTAAAAAATAAATTACTAATATTTAACTGGTGTTTGCAAAATTCACATATATCTCAATAAAGATCATAAATTACATATAAATATCAATCAATTTTTTTTAAGAAAAAATTAATCATAATTGAAGATTAAATGGCACTGTCAAAGCTTATACTATCGTCGGTCATTTATTTAGTTAATAAAATAAAATTCATAATAATATAAAACAATATATTTAAAAGCTTAAGGTAATTTTATCAGTCATTTATTATTAGTCATATAGTCGTTGCAAAATTTGGATTGTTATTAAAATTTTAAATTTTAAAATATACGACTAAAATTGATCAAATTAGAGCATAATAACTAAAACCACAATTTACACATGGTATAGAGACTAATAACAAAATTTTACCTTCTGACAAACTACTTTATCTTAACAATAAATTTAATTACTATCAATATCAATATTTATCGCAATAAAAAGTGAAATGTTAAGTGACAAACAAATTTATTATCACAACAAATATTAAATAATAGTGATCATTTTGTATGTCGTCATTATCATATCATTTCTTGCTAAAATTAATTGATGCCAATTTGCGTATTCTAATAGTCTAAAATTTTGTGACAGTGAATTTTGTGTCACAATTATATACTTATAGTGAGAATTTAATTGTGAGAAAAAGTAAATCATCATAGTTATTACTATAATAGTGACCAAATAAAAATATATCATATTTATTATTTTAATAGTGTCGTACAATTTTTTTATCACCTAAAGTTTAATATTTGTGACAAAATTACTAATAGTCACTATCAATTTTTCAGTAAAAACATTTATTTTTGTAGTGATACTTGTGATGTAATTTAAGACTGTCACAAGTATATCATATAAATGGTAAACTTACTAGTTGAAAAAATGTTATTATCACTTTTATGAATAATAATAGTGCCCTCTTAATATGTTATAAGTATTACATCGTTTCTTGTTGAAAAAATTGATGTCAATTCAAGCATTTTATTAGTGACCAAATAGAAATAGGACACAACTATTCACTTAAATAGTGGTAAAAATAATTGTCGCCATAAATCACCAACTAAGATTAGTGTCAAAAAATTTGTCTTCACAAACCACTAATAAGACTAGTGACATAATGTTTTTGTCACTATTATGAATAATAATAGTGACTACTTAATATTAGAGATGTAAAATCAGGTAATCGTTCAAGTTTCAGTCGAATCCTGTCAGGTCGGGTAAAATCAGATACATGTCAAGTCAGGTAAATTTGATGTTTTGACTTAGATAAGGTTGGGTCTAGGTCGAGTCATTTTCAGGTTGATTTGACACCAGGTTCATTTTGGGTTCAGATCGGGTTACTTTCAGTTCAGATCGATGTCAATTCAGGTCAAAACAATTGAGGTCCGAAGCAGTTAAAGACCAGGTTAATTCAGGTTTGGATGGACTTCAGGCGGATCTTGTTCAGATCGGGTCACATCATTGGCAAATAAAATTCAGGTCAGATCTTTATCAGATACAGATTGAGTACAAATCGAGTCAATTTTATTTTTGGATTAATTATTTTCTTCTTTCGCGAACGTTGAATTGCAATTTGTAATTGTATATGATTTAAAGTAAATTACTAGGAATGTAAATAATAATGGATCAATTTTATGAAAAATATAAAATTAAGGACTAAATATAACAAGTATGAAATTACAAGTAAAATTTTTAATAAATTAAACAACACGCATTGATGAGGGACCAAATCGAAATAATTTTGAAATGTGAGCTTGAAATTAATATAAAAAAGTACTACATTATACCAATTTAAAAAGTTATTGGTCAATTAAAAAATATAAATAAGTAATAAGTATGGGCCAATTTCAGATGCAAATATAATTTTAAGGATTAAATTGAACAAATATAAAATTACAAATAAAAATTTAAATAAATTAAACAACACAAATGGATCAAATCGAAATAATTGTAAAATGTGAAGAAAATCTGTAAAATGAACTAAATTGCATTCATTTCAAAAGTTAAGAAAACAATTGAAACAATTATAATATATATATATATATATATATATATATATATATATATATATATATAAACTATATAGTTTATATTTATATTATATATGAACTATATAGTTTATATTTATATTATTATATACTATATATATACTATATATATATATATATATATTATGTATAAACCATATAGTTTATATTTATATTAGTATATACTATATATATACTATATACATATTATATATAAACTATATATAGCATGTATAAACTATATAGTTTATTAATATAAATTATATAGTTTATATATAAATTATATATAAACTATACAACTTATATTTATATATTACGTATAATTATAAATTATACATACTATGTATAAACTATATAGTTTATATATATAGTATATATGGTTTAGGGTTAACTTATGTAATTATATATAGTTTTTATATAAATTATATAGTTTATAGATAGTAGTATATAAACTATATATAAACCATATATACTATACGTAAATTATATATATAGTTTACATATGAACTATATGTATAAACTATATAGTTTACATATAAACTACATGTATAAACTATATAAACTATATAGTTTACATATGAATTATATATATAGTTTATTAATGAACTATATAAACTATTTATATAGTATATACCATATATATAAATTATATATACTATATAGTTTACGATTTTAACCAACTTTTTTTGGATTTGCCAAAATGACCAACAAAATCGCAATGCGAAATAAAAATCGCAACGCGATCTCCAGAATCGCAAATCAGTTCCCAGAATCGCAACGCGATTATGTAGAATCGCAATGCGATAGTACAAATTTGCATTGCGATTTTCCAGAATCGCAACGCGAATATGAAAATTGCAACGCGAACATATAAATCGCAACGCGATTCTAACTATCGCAACGAGTGTCAGTAAAATTGCAACGCGTATCCGTAAATCGCAATGACAATACGTAAAATCGCAACGCGTATCCGTAAATCGCAACGAGAATACGTAAATCGCAACGAGAATACGTAAATCGCAATGCGTATCCGTAAATCGCAACGACAATACGTAAAATCGCAACGCGTATCCGTAAATCGCAACGCGATTTTTAAAGCGTCATTAGAATCGCTACGCGTATTTTATTTTCAAATTCCAAACACGAATATTAATTATCGGAACACTGAACCATCCACAGTTTATCCCGTAATCGCAACTCATAACCTAAAACCTAAAATCACAACTCAGTCCCATCTCCATCTCTCACTCTCTACGGCGAAATCCGTCCCCATCTCCGAAGATTTCCGTCCCCATCTCCGGCGAAATCCCTCACAACCATTCACGGTCAGAAATCCCTCACAATCATTCAGAAATAGAAAATCAACCTCCGAGGGTTAGTTTTTTAATTATTTTTATTTTGAAAATTTTGCATTATTTTAGGTTTTTCATATTGAAATTGATGATAAGTTTACTAGTCATTTCAATAATAGATTAACCATTTCACTTAGATTTCTTATTAAATTCATTCGATTGCTGCCAATACTGCTAAACTGTTTAGTCTTTAACCCTGTGAAGTTAGTATTTGTCTTTGTTTTGTCTTTTGGTTGAAGTAATGCAATCTATTAAAGTTTCAATTTGCAGAAGAAGAATAGTTCTAAACTTAAAATCGCAACATGAAAATGAAAATCACAACACGAAAATGACTATCGCAACGAGAGAAATGAAAATCGCAACGCGAAACCAAAATCGCATTGCGATTTTCATTTCGCGTTGCGATTCTCTCGTTGCGATTTTAATTTCGCGTTGCGATTCTCTCGTTGCGATAGTCATTTCCGCGTTGCGATAGTCATTCTCTCGTTGCGATTTTCATTTCAACCAAAAGACAAAATAGTGTTGCAAATTTTAGTTTCAAGAATAAGCTACTACTCTTTATGTTTATGTTTTTGGTATATCTTCACAGTGTAGTTTTTGGTATATTTTTGGTATATCTAACTTGGTATGTTTATTGTTTTTGTAGAAATTTTTTTCGGCTTCATTGACATTAAGGAATAAAGTTACCCTAGCCACTACAATTGCTTCGAAGCTTTCACCTGCACAAAGAAAATTGTTTGAGGAAACCTGCTTCGGGCCATGGCTGAGAGTACAGTATCCTGGTGGAGATGCTAATTTGACACATTTGTGGCTTCAGACCATGACTAGCAATCTACCCGACAATATACAACGTGGTGAGGAAGAGATATGGTTTCATTTTCCACCGGCGTATACTTGTTTTGGGCGGAAGGAGTTCTGCTTAATCACTAGTCTACGATTCAGACACGATGATGTAGGCCAGTACAGTCGTCATATCACCCGCCCATCATGGTTATCCCAGGTTTTTCCTAATGAGTCAATAGAGAAGCCGAACTTACACGTTGACGACCTGAAGAAATTGTTTAATAAGAAAGATGGTTTTACTCGGATGAATGACGTCGATGTTGTCCGAGTATGCCTTCTAGTACTTTTGTATGCCGGCTTTTTAGGCAGAGAGGCCAGACAACCTATTCCTCAGTAGCTAATATTATTGGTAGAGGACCTAAATGCATGGAATATGTTTCCGTGGGGTTCGTATATATGGAAAGCTACCTGGACTAAGTTGTCGTCTGCCTTTGATGACCGCAAAAGTTTGCGTGGCGATGGGTCGAAATACACTTTGTCAGGCTTTGTTTGGGCCTTTAAGGTAAGAATTTCTATATAATGTTTTCAAAATTATAATTAATTATTTAACAATTACTATTGTTTGTAGATTTGGATATTCGAGGCTTTCCCCAGCATGCGGACATATACATTAAAAACTTCAAATGATATTCCTAGGGCTATTTCCTAGAAGAGGAAACGTCTGTTGGATTGGGAAGACTTAATACCATATGCGACAATAAATAATGTAAGTTAACACAAATACTATCATATATAAACAAGTTATTAATAGTAGACGTTTAACTTTGTTTGAGTTTTTATATTTTTAGGAGGCCAACACTCCATTACAGAGACTGACACCCACGGAGGCTGAGCTTGCCACTGATTGGTGGCAAGCTAGTCAGCGTTTTTTTGATGGCTTGAATGATGAGCAGCCTCCACTTCCTCCACTTCGAGAGCCATCACCTCACCCAGAGCCATCACCTGATCGACCCGACTATACACCTCTACAACGAGAGCCATCACCTATCTCATCACATCATCGAGCCTCTTCTCCACCATCACTTCATGATAGGCGATCGACAAAGATGCCACGACTTCTATCTCCATGTTCTCCACCTCCACGGGATGAGTCAAGGGAGTTACGTGATGAGGTCAATACCTTGCGTGAGGAGATCGGTACTCTACGCGATAACGATAGTGCATGGCGTGTGGAGGTGTCTACTTTACGTGGTGAGGTTGCCGCTCTACGTGAGATGGTAGTATCGTTGTAGAATGAGGTTCATACTCTACGCAACGAGGTAAGTTTAAGATTTTCCATATTTAACTTGATGATAAATTTACTCGTAATTTCACTTAGATTAACCATTTCACTTAGATTGCTTAGTAAATTTATTCGATTGCTGCCAATACTGCTAAACTGTTTATTCTTTAACACTGTGAAGTTAGTATTTGTCTTTTGTTTTGTCTTTTGGTTGAAGTAAATTTATTCGGTTGCTGCCAATTCTGTTAAACTGTGTATTCTTTAACACTGTGAAGTTAGTATTTATCTTTGTTTTGTCTTTTGGTTGAAAGTAAATTTGTTCGGTTGCTGCCAATTCTGCTAAACTGTGTATTCTTTAACACTGTGAAGTTAGTATTTGTCTTTGTTTTGTCTTTTGGTTGAAAGTAAATTTGTTCGGTTGCTGCCAATTCTGCTAAACTGTGTATTCTTTAATACTCTGAAGTTAGTATTTGTCTTTGTTTTGTCTTTTTGTTGAAGTAATGCAATCCGTTCAAGTTTCAATTTGCAGAAGAAGAAATAGTTTACTTTCGCAACACGAAACTTAAAATCGCAACGTGAAAAATGACTATCGCAATGAGAGAATCGCAACGAGAAATGAAAATTGCAACGCGAAATGAAAATCGCAACGACAAAATCGCAACGCCAAACCAAAATCGCAACGCAAAACTATAATCGCGTTGCGATTTTCATTTTGCATTGCGATTCTCTCGTTGCGATAGTCAAATTCGCATTGCGATAGTCATTTTCGCATTGCGATAGTCATTTTCGCATTGCGATAGTCATTTTCGCGTTGCGATTTTAAGTTTCAGATTCTATTCTTCTTCTGCAAATTGAAACTTGAATGAATTGCATTACTTCAACCAAAAGACAAATACTAACTTCACAGTGAAAATTTAAGTTTCAAGAATAAAATACTACTCTTTACGTTGTCATTGAACCTGCACTAAACCTATATGTTGTCCTTTTAAATGTTTATATAAGTGCTTACTTCTGGAATGTTATCTGATGCATTTTGTGAACAATGATATAATAATGACTTGGGTGAATACCGTGCAAGTTTAAAATATATTTGTCTTTGTTCTCACTGTTTAATATCATGTCTATTTATTTACTGATTTATGTATTAATTTATTTTTAGCGGCCCGCTAAGATGGATGCTCTACGTCGGGTTTTTCTTGCAAGACGGAGTTCACGCATCAGACGGCGTGCACGTGCCATTACGTCTCCGTTCACTCCAATAGTGCGAAGAATCCGTAAGAAAAAGCCCGACTCACCTGTCATCGTTCAAGAGGCCTCCCCTATCATTCAAGAGGCCCCTATCATCCCTCAAGAGTCCCCTCCCACCGTTCAAGAGGCCACTGTCATCGTTGAAGAGGTCACTCCCAACATTCTAGAGCCCGATTCACACGGCGTAATATATCGAATTATTGAGAAGCCCCCTCACGTGCCGGACATGATGGATGACTGTTGGCTTTCGTATAAGTTACTGGCCAGTACCATTCCGGCAGATGAAGTGGAGAGGAAACAACTACCGGAAACAATTCTGGATAATACCCTTTGGGCTAAGACCGCAGTTGATTTTTATCTACATGAGCGGAGCCAAGGGTGTTACGCTGACATATACAAACTCAACGATGATATGCATTTGTTGATTGAACGGTCTTGGTGGGGTGTATTATTAGGGGTTGAAGACAACGGCTATTTCGATGGGGGGTAAGTCTTATATTTCTTATATTTCAGTTTGATTAATTTTTTTTTAAATTTATGTAATTCACTAATATATGTCTTTTTTTGTAAAACAGCATATTGATGCATGGGTGACACATCTTCTAGTTGTAAGGAAATTGAAGAAAAATATTAAAAAAACACGATATACAATTATGCCGACGTCTTTTCACGTAGTTCACTTGAATAATTAATGACAGGAATCGTATGTGTTGGCTAATGGACAAGCTAAACTTTATCCTGCATGGTGGGAGGTCGATAAGGTTAGTATATTTGTTTAAATATTTTAAAGGTGTTCATAAATAAGTGCGTAATTAGAATTATTACATTTCGATGTAGGTGTTTATCCCTGTTTTGGACCGTACTCATTGGCTTCTCGTCGAGCTTCAGCTCCCATCCCTAAAGATAATAATATATGACAACATGATAAATTACATATCATTGTCTGATTTGAGAGATATGATTAAGGGATGGAGCTCTCATTTGGCTAAATTCTGGATGCAATTGATTATTGGACTAAGTCTGGAAACAAGAAGCCAAATAAGTTCAATGTTACAGTTATCAGAGACGAGACCGCGCCACAACAAACGAAGGAAGCCAGAGAGGATTGTAGTCCTCTCGTATGCATGTGCTTGGAGCGTTTGACGACAGGAATTACACATTTTCTACCTCCCACCGATAGAGATAGAGGTGCAGTAGGCTTGTGGTTTTGGCATTTTATGGCTAGAGCGATATATGCGAGACGCTGCCTACCTACATCCGCGTTATGAAAGTGTCCATAAACAATTTTTAAGTCAAATGCAAGTGTTGTTAAACATATTTACTCTTTTTGGTTTGAAAATGTTTGGTTAAGTAGCTAGAATTCAATAATTTGCTGTTTGTAGGTTTTAGATGTGTAGAAAATGTTGTTGATTCAATGTTTGGTTTCTGCAGGTTAATCCTGAAGTGAGCTGCGTGAAATGGATGTATGGGTGCAAAAGTTGATTTCATTATTATTTTTTGATTGTTTAATTGATTTGTAAAAGATGATTTGTAAATGTTGATTTGTTTAATTGATGTGTACATAATATTTGTGCTTGTTTAATTGATTGAAATGTAATAGTTGATTTGTTGATTCCAATCTGCATTATGTTGAATGCAAAACAGGCTATCGCAACGCGGAAATGACTATCGCAACGAGAGAATCGCAATGCGAAATGAAAATCGCAACGAGTGAATTCTGCATTGCAATTTTCATTTCACATTGCAATTTTCATTTCGCATTGCTATTTTCATTTTCACATTGCAATTCACTCGTTGCGATTTTCATTTCGCATTGCAATTTTCATTTCGCATTGTAATTTTCATTTCGCATTGCGATTCTCTCGTTGCGATAGTCATTTCCGCGTTGCGATAGTCAATTCCGCATTGCGATAGTCATTTTCGTGTTGCGATAGTCATATTCGCATTGCGATTTCCGCGTTGTGATAGTCAAATGAATGTCTAATAAGTGATAACAACTGAACTTATCATAGCAATGTTCAAACTCAAGTTACTAATACATGCCTAACTGAAAATGTTAAAAGTTCACACATAATACAACGTTTGCATTTAAAAATCACCTAAGTTAACAGTCCCAAACGGTGAAGCCGGTTGTGATTGGGATTTTGATGAGGATCCATATTTTGGTAGAGGAAAAGATGATTGTGATGGCACTGGTGATCCACATGTCAACCTTGTATGACCACTTTCCTTGCACCGACTACATGTCGATCTCTTCTTCTCTTCACCCTTAGACGGTATACGATCGTGACTTTTTGGTCGGCCAGGTAGCCTTCTGTCCATGGCTAGTGGCAAAACTGTTTGTAAGTCATCTGGTATGTCCCACTCAGAAGGATGTAGAATAGGGTAGACAATCTCGCCATAAGTCTGTCGATATACTTCTGTAGTGTAGCAATCCATAGCGTATGCGCTTGAATCATCTTGGTTTAGATGAAGAGAAACTTTTATAACATGGCCACACGGATAACCAGATGTTTGCCATTTCATACAACTACACGTCTTTGCATTTAGATCGACAAGACCATTTAAGTTATTATCCAGTACTTCAAACAAATTGTTTGAACATGGTTCAACTCTCCATGACGTTGACTTCACAACACGTTTCGTTATCTTTTTTTCTGTCCATGGTGTAACACGATGTTCCAATGTTCCTTTAAATTTTAATAAATAATACTTAGTAAAATATATGATAAGTTACGAATTTAAAGAAATAATACCTGCATGGTTTCTTTTCTTGTAGTACCACTGTTGAATAGAGGCTCGAAAAAACTCCATTAACATAGTAATGGGTAATTTTCAGGAATGACGACTTAGAGCGTTGATTGATTCTACACTATTAGACGTCATGAAACCATATCTTGCTCCAAGTTGATGTACTCTTGACCATCTTTCAAACCCGACATCTTCTAGTGTTTGAGCACACTGAGGCAAAACACGTCTTAAACAGTTTATATGCTTATTAAAATCCACTTCCCGATAAGCTTTTACAGCCTTCCAGTATGTCCATTTGTGATTTTTTATACCAGCAGACCTTGATTTTAGATTTCTATACAAATGAACACCACAAAGTCCATGAAAAGAATCTGGGAAACACCTTCTAACAGCGTTGTCAATTGAGTTTGCCCTATCGGATATGATTGTCAGATTGCTAATAGGACCTATGCAATCCCTAAGATGCCCTATAAACCATGTCCATGAATCAGAGGTTTCAGATTTGCCAACCCCGTAAGCTATTGGCAGTATCTCATTGTTAGCATCCATGGCTACTGCTAATAAGTTTACTCTAAGGTATCGACCTTTTAAATGTGCTCCGTCAACTATAATAACTGGGCGCATGCAATTAATAAACGAACGAATCTACAAAATCATATACACAAGAAATATATCATTTAAATGTGAAATGCATGTAACTAACAAAATGAGTCAACAAAATTATATTGATTTACTAACCGCAGCACCAATGGCGATAAACAACAACTCAAAGCATCCATCTCTATCTATTTTAATATGAGTTACCGACCCAGGAATTTTTCAGCTTTAAGTTGTGACAATAAGCCGGCAGTTGGGCAAACGATGCTTCTGGAAACCCCCTCAACAATTCCAAGGCATAACATTTGGCTCTCCAAGCTTGAGAATATGAGATACTAATCTTGAACCGAGCATTCATGTTAGTCATAATTTCATGTCCCCGATATAGCCTACCATTCAAAAACATTAACTCAGCCAAAAAACCACCCAACACCTTTTTGTTTGCCTGTCTATGGTGAGGAAAAACTTGGGTTCTTGAACATGTATGTTTATCAATAAAAGTCCTAACTTGAAACATTTCGCAATCTTTTATCCTCTTTGCAATCATACGCCACATACAGTTTTTGTCAATCATACACCTTGTTTCGAAATGATCTTTGCTTGATTTGTTAACTTTTAGTTGATAGTCATCTTCCACACATTTCGTATACAAAGCTATCTTCAAGTCTTCCTTTGTATCAAAACAATCATCTTTCTTGATACGAATAATTTTTGTGTAACAATCAACTGCTATCTTTACCAACTCTTCTTCCGGTATCTGAAGTAATTCTGGCATATTCCAGTTATACTCCCGTGGCATTTTCTTCGGGGACTTTTCTTTGGGGATTTCTTCTTCTTCTTTTTCTTCTTCAGTATTATATGAATTACAGAATAGATGTTCAACATGTTCATTTACAGTCGTAACTTCCTCCTCATTATCATCAACAACATCTTCCTCGGCAACGACTGTTTCATCATCAAAATTCGGGTATTGACCAATATCAAAATCATTACACGCATGGTCTGTTTCTTCTTCTGAAAAATCATCAAAATCCAAGTATTGACCAAGATCAAAGTCCGGGTATTGACCAAGATCAAATTTCGAATACTGACTAGTACTCACAATTTTTTCTGTTGGCTCATCATCGTCTAACTGGTCAATACGAAAACCGGAATTTGGTGCTGAAAGTTGATTGGGATTTGGATTAGGGAAAGGTTGTGGGTTTTGAGATTGTGTTTGGTATTGGAAATGTGGTGAAACAATATTTTCTTGGTGATGAAATTGTGGTGGAACCATTAAATTTTGAGCACCATAAACTAGGGTTGAAAAACTTAGTTGATTACTACTCGCTACTGACCCAACTTCACTACTTCTAGGTTCAACAACATACAATGTAACATCATCACTTGAAACACTAATGTAAGCAATGAATCGTTCAACATCTTCATTGTCGGTTAACAAATAAACTTTACCATTTCTCTGATAAGATAGCCTAAATCCACTTAGGGGCTCTAAATTCAATTTATTTGCAACACGTAACATTAGAGTTTCATAAGTTAACTTTTTTAATGACAGTTTTAGTTGAAGATTCATGGGTAAAGGCATATATTGTAAAACACCATGAACATTCTCCCATGACCCTCCAAAACATAAATCTATCCAAACATGATCAACATTAGATGATTTCATTATTGTAAATTAATTTACTAAACAAACGAGCTGCGAAACTAAAACCTGTTGCCGGATGGGGAAGGATGTCGTTGGATATAGAAACGGATGTCGCCGAAGAGAGTGATAGATGGAGATGAAATGAGTTACGATTTAGGGATTTAGGTTATGAGTTGCTGCTGCTGCGTAGTTATATACCCAAAACATTTGTGTTGCGAAATTAAAACCTGTTGCGAATTCAGAAATCGAGTTGCGAATTTGAAATTCAGTATTGCGATAGTCAGAATCTCGTTGCGATTTACGTATTCGCATTACGATTTACGTAATCGCATTGCGAATTAGGAAAATCGCAACGCGAATTTGGGAAATCGCAATGCGATAGTCATAATCGCGTTGCGAATCTGGAAACTGATTTGCGATACCGGAGATCGCGTTGCGAATTATCGATCGCATTGCGATTTACGGATACGCGTTGCGATTTTACGTATTGTCGTTGCGATTTACGGATACGCATTGCGATTTACGTATTCTCGTTGCGACTTACAAATACGCGTTGCGATTTACGTATTCTCGTTGCGATTTATGGATACGCGTTGCGATTTTACGTATTGTCGTTTCGATTTACGGATACGCGTTGCGATTTTACGGATACTCGTTGTGATAGTCAGAATCGCGTTGCGATTTATATGTTCGCGTTGCGATTTTCATATTCGCGTTGCGATTCTGGAAAATCTCAATGCGAATTTGTTCTATCGCATTGCGATTCTGTGAACTGATTTGCGATTCTGGAGATCGCGTTGCGATTTTTATTTCGCATTGCGATTTTGTTGGTCATTTTGGCAAATCCAAAAAAAGTTGGTTAAAATCGTATATTATAAAGCATTTTTTGTCACTGAGGCGATTTTCTCATATATATATATAAAACTATATAAACTATAATTTATATATAAACTATATACTATAGTTGATATTTATATACTATATAATATATATAGTTTACATTATTACTTATGAACTATATATATAGTGTATTAATGAACTATATAAATTAATTATATAGTATATACTATATATATAAACTATATATTTATAAACTATAGTTATATTTATATACTATATACTATAGTTGATATTTATATACTATATATTATATATATAAACTATGTACTATATTAGATATTTATATACTATATAATATAATTTATATTTATATAATTTATAGTATATAAATTCAAAGTATATATTATATGTATGAATACTATATAGTTGAATACATTAATTAATAAATTGTTTATATAGTATATACTACATACATAGTTTATATATACTATATAGTTTACATGTGAACTATATATAAACTATATATATAAACTATATGGTATATATAAACTATATATTTTATAGTTCATTAGTATATATAAACTATATATTTTATACTTCATTAGTATATATAAACTATATATTAATTTATTAATATAAACATATATATTAATTGAAAGAATTGGAAAATATATAAGGATCAAATTGAACAAATTTTAAATATGAAGCTTAAATTAATACATTGCAACATTAAATTTGGACTAAATTGAACAAATTTTAAATATGGAGTTTAAATTAATACATTGCATCATTAAATTTGGACTAAATTGGACAAATTAAAAACTAGGGGACAAGGCTATAATGCTAAATGAAGTTAAAAAATACGCAGGTCAAAACCCAAACGAATCCATATAAAAGCCATTTTTTCCCAATTTCAGCCATTTTCTTTTCTTTTCTCATTTTTGATTTTGCTCTCTCTCTCTAACTCTCTGATTCACTCAAAATTCTCTGACTTCTCTCTAGAAATTCATCCGTGTTCATCATTTGCATCCCAAAAACCCTTCTTTGATCTTCACAAACACCAAAACCCAAACCATTTCCTTTTTTTATCAAACACCAAAAATTTCAACCCTTGTTCATCCGTGTTCATCCCAGTTCTTCCCTAAACAATTTTTTGATCTTCACAAACACCAAAACCTAAACCTATTCCTGTTTTTTATCAAACACCCAAAAATTAAACTGTGTTAATCCGTGTTCTTCCCCAAACCCTTACAAACACCCAAAACTTAAAACCAATTTTTTTTCCGATCAAGCACCAGTTCATCCCAAAACTCTTCTTTGATTCTTAAAAACACCAAAAACTGAAACCAAACTGTTTGTTTAGATCAAACCCACAAGTGTTCATCTTCTTCAACCCAAACCTGAACCCAAACACAAACCCAAACCCGAATCCAAACCCAAACCCAAACTCAAACCCAAATCTAAACTAAAACTCAAACCTAAACCCTAATCGAGCATATTCTCTTTCTGTCTCTGTTCATCTTCTCTAATCCCAAAACCCTAACCTAGCCTCGTCATCTTCTGTTTGTTCATATTCTCTAACCCCAAACCCAAACCAAGCCTTTTCATCTACATCTCTGTTCATCTTCTTTAACCTTAACCCTTACTGTTACAAACTATTCAAAACCTTTATTTTTATATGGTTTCATGGATAGTTTGTCTTACGAGTTGAATTATCTAGGTATTTTTCATTCGTTTTTTATTTTAATATTCAAATTAATATATTCTTTATTTGTTTTATAAGAGAAAACCCAATAGATCAGAATGAAGAACATTCTGAAAGAGGTAAACTGCCCATTCCTTTTTTTGTATATGCTTTATTTAATATATATATATATATATATATATATATATATATATATATAATTTTTAATTTTGTATACTAACCTTTTTTTTTTTTTTTGCAAGGTGATGTAAAGTATCTACTGTCAGAAGTAGTTTATATCAATAAATCATCTAAGAGGAAGGCTAAATGTTCACCCGAGTTTGGGGGAAGAACTTCTCCTGTTTGGGAGTGTTACAATGTTGAAAACATTTTTGTTATTTCGATATAACAAATTAAGTTAAATGAATTTTAAGATTTTACAAATGATTTTACAAATTTATATTCGATTCAATTAACCGAATATCAAATTATTACTCCAAGTTTTTCAAGATCAATTTTAATCCTTACTAAATGTGTAAAATTGTGATTTGTACTTAAACTATTTTTGAAACAATTTTCACAAAGTATTTTGAACCAAAAACAAGCCTTAAATCAATTATTCAAAGGCATGCACCGATGCATCAGTCCATGCATCGATGCATCGATGAATTAATTGAACATCGAATGCATTCCATGCACCGATGCACTCTCCATGCATCGATGCACTCTGAATATTTTCAAAACATCGAATGCATTTGATGCATCGATATACAAGTCATGCATCGATGCACCAGGCTATTTTTCAAACATCGAATGCATTTCATGCATCGATGCACACTTGGTGCACCGATGCATCAAGTGTTCCAACGGTCAAAATATTTGAATTTTACACTGATGCACCGATGCATCATCCATCATGCATCGATGCATGAGACGCTCCACCTAGAAAAATTAATTGCTTTCACACTTAAACGGCTATATGATCTTTACTAATCATCCCCAACGTTCAGAAGTGATTCAAGGTGTATTTAAACAAGTTCTGAAGCCCTTGATCAATAAGAAATCATAGAGAAACAAGAGAGAAAGCATCAAACACCAAGTTTGTGCAAATCAAGCCAATTTTCCTTTCAATATTCATTTTGCTTTCAAGAACACCATTTGTGCTCATTTGTAATTATCTTTGAGTGTTCTTTTCTTGTTCTAGAATTGTGCAAACATCTTACCTTGTGAGGTTTTCTTGTAAGTTTGCAAATTTGTAATATTCTCTTTGGGAAAAAGAGTGTTCTCAAGAATTGGGGTATATTCTTGAGGTTGTTGTAAGGTTATCTCTTTGGCCTCAAAAGAAAGAACAAATTAGTGAATTTGTTGGAAAATCCTTAGTGTGGATAGCTAAGGTAGTGGATGTAGACTTTGTTTGAGAAAGTCGAACCACTGTAAACCGCTGTGCAATTTCTTTCAATTTTCTGCAAAAGCTTCCACGAAATTTTTAATTGCCAATTCACCCCCCTCTTGGCCGATTCCGTCGATCGATTAACTCAACAATTGGTATTAGAGCCTCACTCATTTGAAGGTTTAATCGCCTCTTGAGTCGATTCGGGAAGAGTTACATCGATTACCAAGTCATCAATTGCCTCCACTTCAAATTACGACTCCGGTCTTGATTCGATGCCCGTCAACAAGCCTCCTTTCTTCAATGGAGCTAATTACGCCTATTGGAAGAACAGAATGATGTACTTCATTCAAGCAAGTGACAAGGGAGCATTGAATGCCGTAGAAGAAGGATACATCAAGCCTATCACTCATCCAAGGTTGTGGAGTGAAGGAGAGACAAGAATGTTCCAGCTCAACTCCAAAGCATCCATATTTTTTTTGTGCTCTTGGACCAGATGATACGGAAGAGTTTCATCGTGTACAACCGCCAAAGAAATATGGGACAAGCTTCAAGTCACACATGAAGGTACATATGAGGTAAAGAAATCAAAAATTAGTATTCTAACGCATAGCTATGAAAATTTCAGGATGAAACCAAATGAAGACATCAAAGCTATGACGGATAGATTTTCAACGATTGTCAATGGTCTCAAATCATATGGAGAGATCATCTCAAATGAAAAGCTTGTGAGGAAGTTAGTCTACTCCCTCCCAAAATCATGGCAATCAAAGAATACGACAATCATCGAGTCTAAGGACCTATCGTCCTTAACTCTTGAAGAACTTATCGGTTCACTCCTCACTCATGAGATGATGCTCGAAGATGAGGTGGACCTTGATAAAGTTGAAGAGACACCAAAGGAAAAGGAGAAGAAGAAAAATATTGGAGTTGCTCTCAAATCCACAAAAGATGAGAGTGATTCAAAATAATGATGACGATGACGAGGAAATGGCATTGTTTGCCAAACGGTTCAGAAAAATGATGAGACCTTACCAAGGAAGAAAATTCAAACGAAACGAAGGCCTCAAAAATGAACCAAAAGAGAATGACCCAATCATTTGCTATGAATGCAAAAGCCGGGGCATGTCAAATGATTGCCCACAATTGAAGAAAAAGGCTCAATCAAAGAATAAGCACAAGGCTCATGTGGCTACATGGAGCGATGAAGAAAGTTCCGATGAAGAGGAACAAGAAGTAGCAAACTTGTGCTTGATGGCATTCGGGGAAGATTCTAAGGTAACCTCTAACTCATCCGATTTTGATGATTTATCTTATGATGAGTTATTTGAGGAGTACAATGGGTTGGCTTCGGATTATGAGAAATTGTTTTTAAAATATAAAATGATGTTTCAAAATTGAAAAATGAAAACAAACTCATATCCAAAACCAACAACGATCTTGAAAGTAAAATCAAAGATTTGCAAATCAAACTAGAAGAGTTTGAAAAGAAAAATTTAGATTTGCAAAATTTACTTTCAAAGATCAATGATGATCATCAAAAGAAAATTGATGATCTTAAAACTTTTTTGATAAAGTTGGAACAAAACATTTTGAAAGAGGTGGAAATTCAAAATCCAACTTTGTTAGAAAAAGTTTTAGAAACTACAATCATAGAGGTCCCCAAAGAACCTCTAATGGAAAAATCATTAGAAGTATGTGGGTTCCTAAAGAACTCATTACTACTAAAGATAAAAATATCCTACACAAATGGATACCTAAGGGGACTAGGATTTTGGAAACTAATGAATATGGACCCAAAAGAATTTGGGTACCAAAAATCAAAAATTAATCTATGTTTGTAGGGAAAGGAGCATTGCTACAAGGCACGGGAAACAAATTCAAACTCATGGTACCTTGATAGTAGATGCTCAAGACATATGACCAGAGACAAAAGCCGGTTCATTGAGCTTAACGCCAAAAATGGAGGAGAAGTGACTTTTGGAGACAATTCAAAAGGTCACATTGAAGGTATTGGTACAATAGGTAATACCTCTTCCATACAAATTAAGAATGTTTTATATGTGAATGGATTAAAGCATAATCTTTTGAGTATTAGTCAATTATACGATAAAGGATTCAATGTCTTATTTGAAATTAATGGTTGTAAAGTTATTGACATTGCATCTAATCGGATTATGCTTATTGGTCATAGAATAGGAAACATTTACATGGTGCATTTAGATTCTATTGATATGACTAATTTATGCCTAGTTGCTAAGGATGAGCATGATAGTTGGTTATGACATAGGAGACTAGGTCATGCTAGTATGAGTGTTTTGCAACGGTTAATTCAAGGAGACTTAGTAAGAGGGTTGCCTAAGCTTAAATTTGATAATGATAAAATCTGTGATGCTTGTGCTAAAGGAAAACAAAAACGAGTTTCTTTTAAATCTATTAATGATGTATCAACTAGTAGAGTATTACAATTGATCCATTTAGATCTTTTTGGGCCAACTAGAACTACTAGCTTGGGAGGAAAACAATATGCTTTTGTCTTGGTAGATGACTATTCTAGATACACTTGGGTTCTATTCTTAAGTACTAAAGATGAAGCATTAGAAAATTTCATCACATTTTCAAAAATAATCCAAAAAGAAAAAGGTTACTCTATCACTAGTGTTAGAAGTGATCATGGAACTGAATTTGAAAATCTTGGATTCATTGAGTTTTTTAATTCTAATGGTATTAGCCATAATTTTTCAGCACCTAGAACCCCTCAACAAAATGGAGTTGTTGAGAGGAAAAATCAAACTTTAGAAGAAATGGCTAGAATCATGCTTTGTGAAAAATAATTTGCCAAAATATTTTTGGGCGAAAGCCACAAATACCGCTTGTTATGTTGTAAATCGAGTAATGATTAGGCCAATTTTAAAGAAAACTCCATATGAAATTCTCAAAAATAAAAAGCCTAACATTAGCTATTTTCATCCTTTTGGATGTAAATGTTTTGTTTTAAACAACGGTAAAGAAAATCTTGGCAAATTTGATGCTAAAAGTGATGAAGGAATTTTTCTGGGTTATTCCTTAAATTCTAAAGCTTATCGTGTATTTAATAAAAGAACTTTAGTTGTAGAAGAGTCTATACATGTTGTTTTCGATGATAATCCCCTTCCAAGGAAGGATTCTTCTGTTAATGATGATGTAGGTATTGTACAAGCAAATGACGTTAGACATGACGTTGGAGAATCATCATCAAAGGAAGAAACAAAAGATGAGGAAACTCATAATCCCCTCGAGAATCCAACCATTGAAGAAAGGGGAGCATCTTTTCCAAGAGAGTACAACTATGTCAAGGATGGTGAAATTATAGGTGATCCATCAAAAGGGGTAACTACTCGATCTTCTCTTAGAAATATCTGTAATTATGTTGCATTTATTTCATGCATAGAGCCTAAGAACATCAAAGAATCATTAAAAGATGAACATTGGATTATGGCTATGCAAGAAGAATTAAATCAATTTGAGAGAAGTAAAGTATGGACATTAGTTGAAAGGCCTAGTAATAAATCTACTGTAGGTACTAGATGGGTTTTTAGAAATAAACTTGATTAAAGTGGTAATATAGTGAGGAACAAGGCTAGACTTGTTGCTCAAGGCTATACTCAAGAAGAAGGCATAGACTATGATGAAACATACGCTCCCGTAGCTAGGATGGAAGCAATTAGAATGTTATTGGCATTTGCATGTTTCAATGAATTTAAATTATATCAAATGGATGTTAAAAGTGCATTTTTAAATGGTTTTATAAAAGAAGAAGTGTACGTGGAACAACCTCCAGGTTTTGAAGATTCAAATTTTCTGGATCATGTTTTAAAATTGACAAAAGCTCTTTATGGTTTAAAACAAGCTCTTAGAGCTTGGTATGAAAGATTGTCAAATTTTTTAATTGAAAAAGGTTTTTTAAAAGGAAAGGTTGACACTACATTGTTTTTAAAGAGAAAAGGTAAAGATTTATTAGTAGTTCAAATTTATGTTGATGATATAATATTTGGTTCTACTAATGATGTTCTTTGCCAAGAATTTTCTAAGCTAATGCAAAGTGAGTTTGAGATGAGCATGATGGGGGAGCTCTCATTTTTCTTGGGACTCCAAAACAAGCAAAGAAAAGATGGCATCTTCATTAATCAAGCTAAGTACGTCAAAGATATGCTCAAGAAGTTTGGACTGGAAAATGGGAAACCTCATAACACTCCAATGAGCTCTTCAACAAAGCTTGATTTAGATGAAGGAGGTAAATGTGTAGATGTTAAATTATATAGGTCAATGATTGGCTCTTTGCTTTATCTAACTGCAAGTAGACCGGACATTATGTTTAGTGTTTGCTTATGTGCTAGATTTCAATCATGTCCTAAGGAATCACATTTACTAGCTGTTAAGAGAATCTTTAGATACCTTAAGGACACTCCTAGTTTAGGACTTTGGTATCCTAGAGACTCTAGTTTTAGCTTGCATGCTTTTTCTGATGCGGATTATGGACGATGCAATTTAGATAGGAAAAGCACCTCCGGTACTTGTCATTTCCTTGGAAATATGCTGATTTCTTGGTTTTCAAAGAAGCAAAATTGTGTTGCATTATCTACCACTGAAGCGGAATACATTTCAGCCGGTAGTTGTTGTGCACAAGTTTTATGGATGAAACACCAACTTTTTGATTATGGAATTGAAGTAGGTACCATTCCTATCAAGTGTGACAATACTAGTGCTATTTGTCTCACTAAAAATCCCATCCAACACTCTAGAACTAAGCACATTGAAATAAGACATCACTTCATTAGAGACCATGTCACTAAGGAAGATGTAGTTCTAGAATATGTTGATACTTTGCATCAATTAGCGGATATCTTTACAAAACCCTTAGACAAGGAAAGGTTTTGGACACTTAGAAGAGAATTAGGTTTAACTGACCTATCTTCACTTAGTGTTTAAAATAATTTAGCACTTTTAATAAATACTGAAAAATACTTATAATAATAATTTTTGATTGCATTCTTGCTATTAGTTAGGGGGAGTTTTATGATTCTTAGTAAAAATTAATTTTATGTTCAAAAAATGTTTAAAGATTAATTTGATTGATTGAACATAATTAATTTTTGATATATGAGTTGCCATTACCATTAGAGCCAAATTATTTAGCATTTTAAGTGTTTAAAACGGATTTTTGACATTTTTGTGCTTCATGCACCGATGCATTTAACAATGCATCGATGCATCCCTTTGAATATGTATCGATGCATCACCATGATGCACCGATGCATACCTTGAATATGCATCGATGCATAAGACCATGCACTGATGCATCCGTCGGGTTTTAGGTTTAAAATCCTCATCTTCTTCATTTTTCTCAAACCCTAAACACTAAAACATACGGTCATTCGACCCCTCTCTCTCCAAAATCTCCATTTTGCTCAAAATCTTCGTGAAAACATCGGATTCTTCAAGTTTTATATCCTATAAACCTGCTACAATCATTAAATCGCACAAAACATCTCCACATTCTCCTCAATCCGAATTTTTCAAGGTATTTTTTACAAAAACTCTATTTTATTAATTTTTGAACTTAGGACTAGTTTAGATTAGTTCTAGTTTAAAATGATTATCGGGCATTGGTTATATGATGATTCTAAACTAGTTTCTACAATGAATTTCATCAAAAACGCATAATTTTTCAAAATTGTTTTTGAAAATTCGAATTTAAAAAAAAAATTCGAAAATTACTGATTCAATTGTGTTGTTTTCATGAAAACTATGCGTATTATGATATTAATTTTAAATAGTTTTCAAAACTTTGCCCATTAGGACTTTGTTAGAGAACCTTGAATTATTGAGGACTCATTTGAGCTTTGGGATTAATTGTTGTGCATACATGTGTTTTAAAATTGCAGGTGATATTCATTTTCCGATTTTCCTTACCATGACTAATCCTAAACGCCCTAGGACATCCTCTAGTCGGTCTCACCAAAACCGTCCTCCCGTTCCTCAACATCCTCCTCCCTATCCTCCGATGGAGTAGACTTACTTGCCATGTTTTCTTGTTTTTAAAACTTGGATTGATTTTTGATTTTTGTGCTTTGTTTGGTACTTTGAACTTGATTAGTTGTTGGATGTTTGTTTGAGGATGCTTGAACTTATTATATATATTTGGTTTGACATTTTAACGCTTTCTGTTTATTAATTTTGCATCATTAGAAATTTATGACCAAATTATGCCATTTCACATTTTATTATGAATATTGTTTATGAAAACTAATGGCTAATCTCTCTTTTGATTGTGATCTTAGCAGCTTATTATTAATAAATCAATTGGCTAACGTTTTATAGAGTCTTTTTGATTTAACAAAAAGGGGGAGAAAATTTAAGATGTGCTATAGTAATGGGGAGTAAGTTTTTGATGTGCTATAGTAAGGGGGAGTAAGTTTTTCAAAATCGATTTCAAAAATAATTTCTTAAACAAATCTTAAAATTACTTAAATGTTTTGTTATATCAAAAAGGGGGAGATTGTTGAAAACATTTTTGTTATTTCGATATAACAAATTAAGTTAAATGAATTTTAAGATTTTACAAATGATTTTACAAATTTATATTCGATTCAATTAACCGAATATCAAATTATTACTCCAAGTTTTTCAAGATCAATTTTAATCCTGACTAAATGTGTAAAATTGTGATTTGTACTTGAACTATTTTTGAAACAATTTTCACAAAGTATTTTGAACCAAAAACAAGCCTTAAATCAATTATTCAAAGGCATGCACCGATGCATCAGTCCATGCATCGATGCATCGATGAATTAATTGAACATCGAATGCATTCCATGCACCGATGCACTCTCCATGCATCGATGCACTCTGAATATTTTCAAAACATCGAATGCATTTGATGCATCGATGCACAAGTCATGCATCGATGCACCAGGCTATTTTTCAAACATCGAATGCATTTCATGCATCGATGCACACTTGGTGCACCGATGCATCAAGTGTTCCAACGGTCAAAATATTTGAATTTTACACTGATGCACCGATGCATCATCCATCATGCATCGATGCATGAGACGCTCCACCTAGAAAAATTAATTGCTTTCACACTTAAACGGCTATATGATCTTCACTAATCATCCCCAACGTTCAGAAGTGATTCAAGGTGTATTTAAACAAGTTCTGAAGCCCTTGATCAATAAGAAATCATAGAGAAACAAAAGAGAAAGCATCAAACACCAAGTTTGTGCAAATCAAGCCAATTTTCCTTTCAATATTCATTTTGCTTTCAAGAACACCATTTGTGCTCATTTGTAATTATCTTTGAGTGTTCTTTTCTTGTTCTAGAATTGTGCAAACATCTTACCTTGTGAGGTTTTCTTGTAAGTTTGCAAATTTGTAATCTTCTCTTTGGGAAAAAGAGTGTTCTCAAGAATTGGGGTATATTCTTGAGGTTGTTGTAAGGTTATCTCTTTGGCCTCAAAAGAAAGAACAAATTAGTGAATTTGTTAGAAAATCCTTAGTGTGGATAGCTAAGGTAGTGGATGTAGACTTTGTTTGAGAAAGTCGAACCACTGTAAACCGCTGTGCAATTTCTTTCAATTTTCTGCAAAAGCTTCTACGAAATTTTTAATTGCCAATTCACCCCCCTCTTGGCCGATTCCGTCGATCGATTAACTCAACATACACCTTCAATAAATCTACCGACGATTCTATTTATGCCGAGTGTAAGTATTGCAAAAATAAAATGTATAAAGACGATTCTTATATTGGTACATCTAACCCTAGAAGGCATACTGAGAAATGACAATCTTATAAGGAATATCTTGCTAAAAATTCCACTTTGGTAAGTTCTTTTGATCGAAACAAATACTCTGAGTTGTTTGCTGATGTTATTTTGTGTCATGGTTATGCATATAGTATTGTTGAGGGTGAAAAACTTAGGGATTTGCATCATTACCTTAATTCTTCTGTTAAAGATATGTCTAGGTATACTATTACTAAGTATTGCATGTTGGAGCATGAAAAACATAAAAAAATACTACTTGATTCAATGCATTCTATTTCAAGTCATGTTTGTTTTACATTTGATAATTGGTCTGTCTATACTTCACATTCTTATTTTGCTCTTACTGCTCATTATTTTGACAATAACTGGAAACTTCAGTCTAAAATACTTAATTTTCATCGTTTTCTTCCTTCTCATGATGGTGAGTCAATCTTTAAGTTTTTCAAAAAGATAATATGTGAGTGAGTGGGGTCTTAAAAAAAGCATTTACCATTACACTTGATAATGCTTATGCAAATGATAAAATGGTTAGGAGACTGAAAGATGATTTGAATGTCATTTTTCTTCTTCCCTACAATTGTAAGTACTTCCATATAAGGTGTGCTGCCATATTTTGAATTTAATAGCTCAAAAAGGTTTGAAAGTAATTTATTATTCTATTATTAAACTGCGTGAGATTGTTAAGTTTATTGATTCTTCTGAATCAACTTTGTGCATTTGAATTAGCTGTTAAAGACTGTTTTTTTCTTTCTCTGGTAAGTTAGTATTGTATGTTTCTACTCGATGACATTTAACTTACTTGATGATTCATAGGGCACTTGAGGCTAGATTAGCAATTAACGTGTTTGCTAATACGAAAAATGAGTTGGATTTCATTACTAATAATGAGTGGGGAATTGTTCAAACAATTTGTGATTTTTTTTACCCTTTTTATGAAATTACTACTTTGTTCTCTGGTTCTAAGTATCTCACTTCTAACTTGTATTTGGCTAACATTGTTGTAATTGAAAAATTATTGTGTGATGCTCATAATGATCCTTGTGAAGGTATTTCTACAATGGCAGGACCCATGCTTGAACTATATGAGAAATATTGGTATGATCACTTAATGATTATGTCTTTTGCTGTTTTACTTGATCCTCGATATAAATTACAACTTCTAAAGGAGTTGTACAATGTTCTTTATGTTGAGGATGAGGTTAAACGGAGGGTAAGTCTCATTTATAATGAGTTTCTTGAGTTATATGTATTTTATTCAAAAAATGCACATTGTAGTTATTTTTCTTCTTCTTTTATCCAAATTAACACATTCTTAGGCAGAAGTGACTCAAGTTCCAATCGACCCCGAACATTTAGAAAATCATATCTATTTCAGGTTAGTTATTATAATTTTGAGTTGAATTTTATCTTATTTATTTCCTGTTATCATTTACTAATTTTTTTCTTTTATTTTTCAGAATTTTGATGCCAGTTTAGCTGTTTCAGGAGTGGATGATCTGATGTTGATTCTTACATCAGTTTGCCCCTTGTCCCTCATACTGGAGAATCTGACTTTGATATTTTGGAGTATTGGAAAAATTAAAGTATTTCATATCCAGTACTTTCTCACATGGCGAGAGATATATTGGTTATTCCAACTACTTCAGTTGCATCTGAATCGTTCTTTAGTACGGGGGTCGAATTTTGAACAAATTAAGATCTAAACTCTTATCTAAAAATGTTGAGATTTTTGTAACAACTCGTAATTGGTTATATGGTTTTGAGTCAGAGGATAATGATGAAGAATACCTTACTATGGTTAATGAGTCTTCTATGTAAAGGTATGCCAAATTGTTTTATTTTTTATGTTAATGTCATTAATATTTCAAATTATTTAGTAATTATTTTAATTTTCATTTTAATTTTTTAGGGTGTTTAATAGTTAGTGAGACCATTGGAATTGGAGATTATGTCTTGTTTCTTCCCTTTGCAGGTAACTTCTATTTACTAATGATTTATTATATTTATTATGTTTAACAGTAACTGAAACCATTGTTTACTAATGTTTCTATTTTTTGTATGGTACATTGCAAGTTACAACAAGCATCATTGTAAATGCTTCTTGATGTTTCTTTCCTGATTCTGCTTGATATTGTTTATGTTATTATAAACTATGTTGAATGCTTGATTCTGTAAGGGTTTGGTAAAGTTAGAATTGTTTGGCTTTACCACTGAATGCATGCTTGTTTAATGCATAAATGTCGGTTGTTGCTACATGTTGGAAGTTGTTACCTTTTGCTTGTTGCATGTTGTTGTATTTTAATTTATTTTGTTGGTATGACTTAAATAAGTTGTTGTAACTTGTCATTTTTTCTATATTGTTACTCATGTTAAATTATGTTGGTGGCTTTAAAGCTGAAAAGTTGCCCGTAATTTAACAATGTTGGCAGCATGTAGATATTTTGATACAAAAACTCAATGAAGAAATTTTCGGTAGCAAAGTTAGGCTTTTAGCCTTATAAAACTTGTCACACCCTAATTTAGGGGCTAGATTTTATTTATTTAAGTAAATTTAAAGGACTAAATTACAAGTTCTGAAACTTACAGCTCAGTTTCAAAACTCTGGGAAGTTCAGTGACTTAACCTAAATTTTCCCATTTCTTTTTGGAAGTGAAAATTAAACCCCCTTATTTAGAAAATCAACCCTGTGAACCCTAAACCCTTTCCCCTAAACCAATCACTTCTCCCCGCCGCCCCGATTTACCACCGTCCAGCCAGCGGTGTCATGCACCTCCAGCACCGTTGGCTTCGTCATCACCTTCCGAGCAAACCCCATGCGTCTATTCACTTGCTCAAGTCACCCTTCGTCAGAAAAGATTGAGAGAAGTGTTAGTCACTTTCCATCTTCAATTTATGCCTCCAAACACCGACGAACGACACCGCCAGAACCAACCGACGCATCATCTTAGCCTGATCAAATCTTGATAGGCCACGCCCCGTGAGCCACTTCCATTCGACGTAGGAAGCTCGTCGAAAGCTGCAATAGAGAAACACATCGCCATAGAACTATTTTTAATGATTCTAACCAAACTGTCAACCATCGCGCCTCATCGTCATCTCAATTTCATTCACCAGGGTCGTGCGACCAAAATCCAATGAGAAGCGTCGCCTCTCCATCGCGCCGCTGTTGTTCACCGTTGGGGGGTAAGTCTCACGTACTCTCCGGCCAATTCATGTTGGTTTTGGTTGGTTTTTGGCTTGAATTGTGTTTAAATCGTGGAAAATGGTATTTTGGAGTGATCGGTCAGTGAAAACGGCCCATGTCACCGTCGCATGCACCGCCACGCGCCAACAGTGCGCGTGGAATCTGACGCCCGGTCCAGAAAACTTCTGGAACCCGTCTAGCCGGACTGAACCTATCCAGTCAAACCGGTCTGAATCAGGTTTATTTGACCCGACCGAGTCAACTCGTCTGAGTCAACCCGTTGACTTTGATCCAAAAGTCAAAATTTTCAAAAAGTCATAATTTATGTTTTTCGACATCCTGAGTCTAATTTTGAAGTTCGTTTTTGCCAAATTCGCACTCAATAAGCCATTTTTCAGTGTTTTATCTTTGGATTTAATTTGGTTTTTCGATTAAATTTAGTTTCTGACGTAAATTCGTTCGTTATGTATCTGAGACATTATGGGACATTGAATTTAAGTTCGAGAGTGATCGAATGGAGTTTAAATGTTCGATCGATGGAGTACGAAGATCGAGTTAATACTTTACAACCTTTTGTATGCTTTCTAGAACTTGTTGATAATTGATAATTGCATCGATGAAATGATTGGTCCTTTGGGTAAAATTAATTAATTTTACACTCGAAAAAAATTTCGGTAAAAGGACAGTAAATTGTATAAGACTCATATGGCTCGCATAAGAAATTGGAAGATCGATTGGAAATAATTATAAGTTCAGTGATTCATTAATAAATGAATTAACTTCAAGATCTGTAAATTTTGATTAATTTCTTTAAAGGTTAAATACCGAGAATATTTGGATAAGAAATGACCAAAAATAGCCCTATGGGGTAAAATTACGAAATACCCTTATACTATAAAAGACCAAGACTTCCCCTGATGGTGAAAAATAACCCAGAAAGGACATACTTGACCAATTATCTAAAAAGTGCATATGTTTAGATAGAAAAGTAATTACCGAAATATCCTCGAGCTACGAAATAACTAAAATAACCTCAAATGATCAAATGACCGAAATACCCTGACCTCTAAAGGAACTAGAATACTTTGAAGCCTAATTTATCAAAAGTAATTCCACTGACAGAATTTAATGGAATGATGATAATACCCACAGAGCATAAAAAGGACTATGGATGGCTATGATAATGAGGACGACCTGAGAACTTATATTTTGATTCACTTGAACATTAGAATCACCGATTAAATTCCTAAGCTATTTGAAAAACCTAAAAAATAAACTCCTAAATTTAGAAAGTCTTAATACATCGATCTCAATATTTTTGAATGGTTATTTGAAGACTAGATTACTGGAAGTGTGACACGTCACTGAAGTATGTAAATGATGCATTATCCTCAAGTTTGAAATAACTAATGAGTCTGGACTCCGAATGACTAAAATAACCTCGAATACTGAGATGATCTAAATACCTTTATGACTTGGATCAAGTGAATATATTTGGATAGACTATGGTAACACTGATGAACCTAAATGTGTACTGCTCTAAAGGTTATGGAGCATGACCCAAGTCATCGCACATTTTGGATACCATTACAATGTGAAAATGAAATAAATACTAATGAAATGTCTATTTGTCTCATCAAGAGATGATCAAGGAGGATTTTGATATTGATCAGATCAGTTGGAGTAGTCAGTAATAAGAAGTGAATAATAGTGAAGTATCACGGTTCGAATTACTGACAAGTATCACAGTGTTGAGATTGTTGGTTCAATTGGACTCAAAATCCTGATAATTTAATATATAATATTAAATACTACAATCATCGCTCTACTCTTATTAGATTAAATTACTAAGAATTCTCCAAGAACCAAGTGTCTAAAATTCCCCTGAATTGCCTAAATAATGGGAACACTAATGTTATGTTTAAATCTTCTATAATTCTGATGTAAAAGATTCTAAATGCCTTCTTGATACTCAATTGCCTACAAAAAATATCTGAATATTGTATGATCTTGATTCAAAAATCCTATTAAATTACAAAAGTTTTATGGTCCCCTACCTGATAAATACCAAGTATCTCCAAATAATATATGGATCCTCCAGTGTGTTCCCTATCTGACTTGTAAATGATTCACTTATTTTAAAACGTGATTTTCTGAAATCACTTATTTACTGATTTAGTGGTTTATGAACTATGGTTACCTGAAATATGTTCTCTGGTTACCTGTTTTCACTATAAAATATGATCATTCCATATTTATGAATCATGGAATCTAATAGTTTATGAACTATGGTTACCTCAAATGTGTTATATGGTTACCTGTTTTCATTGAAAAATATGATCGTTCCTGATTTATGGATCATGAAATTTACTAGTTACTACTTGAACTATTTCATTGGGACATTATCTGGGTAGGTTGGAGTATGGAGGTTCAGCTCTGATCAAGCTAGTAATTCCTAACAGACCTAAGGTGACCCTTGGGTAGGCTCCGAGGCCCCGAGAAACTTTCTTGGGTAGGCTTTTAGGCCCCAAGGCACTCCATTGGGTAAATCATGGGAGTGTATATGGGTATGGGTGGAGGGAAGTTATATGGTTTATTTTATTGGCACACTTACGAGATTTTACTGGATCATGATCCAGATATTATTGTTTACTATTAAATCTGATTTTCTACTAGATATTGTATGGGTAAGATTCTGGAGTATAAAGGTTCAACTCTGATCAACGTGATAATTCCTTACGGACCTAATGAGACCTTTGGGTAGGCTCTGAGGCCTCGAGAAACATTCTTGAGTAGGCTCTCAAGCCCAAAGTACCCCCTTAGGGTGGCTCATCTGTTGTGTGCTTAGGGTAAGTCCTTATGGATGCAATTATGGGGAACAAAACAACGGTGTTCGGTTGGAGGGTATTACTATGGTTTTTAAAATATGTTTTAAACTACAAATGCTTTTAAAAGATTTATATTTGTTACTATATTTTGTTGGAACACACTAGACATCCTATTACGATCTCCTGAAAACTTGGTACTCTGAATGTTTCCTATGAACTGAAATCTTCATGGTTTTTACTCGATAAAATATCAGTGGAACCTCAGCTCATTAGGAAAACATGTAGACGACTGAGTCAATAAGGAAAATTTATGATGTTCCTTTTTATCTCATGTCCTTTATCATCACTTGGTAGTTTTGTATTACTGAGCTTCTCAAAGGTCACTCTTTGACTCTCCATTTCATGTTAAAAGAATCGTACCAGTGCAGCTATTGACATCAGTTAAAGAGTTCCACCGGTGTTGCTTGTAGAGTACGGTGCATGTAATTAGGGGGCATGTAAGTTGTATTCTGTTTTTATATCAGAGTCTGAAACTTAAATGATTTTAATCATGTTTATAACATATGAATGGTTTTCCAAACTTGTAATTTTTATAAATTATTTTATGATTTTACTTGTTTTAATAGAAATTTTAATTTTTCCTTATTTTTACTGTGAGTACTCCAGTGGCCCTAATGTGACACCTCGGATCATATCAGGTCACTCGTATCGGTCTGTGTGTGTTACATTTAGTGGTATCAGAGCTTAGGTTGAGTCAAGTATTCTGGGTAGACTGGTCGGTCGAATGTCTTAGGATGTCTTGTTAGTACATGTCCCTAGACTATAACCGTACTTCTCTAAGCCAAAACTCCAAGGTCGAGTCCCTCTCTGTAATGAGCTAACTTAATTTTTCTATCCGTTAGGGCTCGACCTATGCATAAAGGAATACCAGTAACGTTTGTCCAAATTCTGTAAAATGCCTCATGAGTAATGTGAGTGTTATTCATCTGAGAAATTTTGACCCGACTCCAGAAATAAAATTGGGATATATTACCGGTCTATGAACCTAACCTTGTTGCTAAGGTTGAATTGATTCCACGAGGATAATTATGTTCAATTATTTTATTATGATGAGGGATAGTTTTGACTAGAATGCATATTCAGTTGGTTAAAGATTAGTAAATGACCCATATTTCACTTATGCATTTCTGTTTGAGTGAATTTCAAGGAAGAAATTCTTTTAAGGAGATGGGAATTGTCATACCCCAATTTAGAGGCTATATTTTATTAATTTAAGTAAATTTAAAGGACTAAATTGCAAGTTCTAGAAACTTACAGCTCAGTTTTGAAACTCTAGAAAGTTCATGGACTTAACCATAAATTTTCTCATTTTTTATTGGTAGTGAAAATTAAACCCCCTTGTCTAGTAATTCAATCCTGAGAACCCCAAACCCTTTTCCCTAAACTAGCCACTTCTCCCACGCCCTGATCTACCACCGTTTGGCCAATGGTGTCTTGCATCGCCAGCACCGTTGGCTTCGTCATCACCTTCTGAGTAAGGCCCAGTTGGTTATTCGCTTTCTCAGGCCACCCTTCATCGAAAAGATTGAGAGAAGTGTTCATCAAGTTCCATCTCCGATGTAAGCCTCTAAACGTCGATGAGCGACACCGCCAGAACTAGTCGACAAAATTTCTATATTACATTATGTATAAATATTAGATAAAATAATAATTTGAGAATAAAATAGTAAAATAATGATAATAATATTCAAATATCATTATATAAATTAGAGATAAAAAAAAAGAGTTTACTCAATCTTAAGATTATTAGAAGTATAATAATCTGAGATGATAATCACACCTTAGACAATAAAATAAACAAAAATTAAACTTCTTATATAATAATAAAAAATAGTATATAAAGAAATACTCTATTTGAAAGATCAATCGATCGAAAACGAGTTGAGGCATGTCGCTACACAATTTTATTAAGATTGATTTTTGGTCACTCTTTGGTGCTCGAGATCGTTAATCGTCTCTATCATGATACAACAGCTAGATGATCAGCTACAATAACACATATGTAGAGATCACGAACTATACACTTGGCTTTATTTATCACTAGAAAACTAAAAGAGAATAAGAAAAAAATTTCTGAGTACTTTCACTGTAACACCACAAAAATATGATTAGTGACCCAAATGAATGAAATGAAAGTTTGGTGACTAAAGTATAAACTTGAGAAAGTTTAGGAACTAAAATGGTAATTTTCAAAAGTATATATTTTTGTCCCTTAAATGAATAGTTACCCTCAAGAATGACATTTTGGTGTCACTCAGATTTTTAGTACAGAGTTTGTGTTCAAACTATAAAGTCTGAAAGTTTGAGAAAAATTCGGATAAACGAATGAAATTTTGCTAGATGATAAAGAAAGGAAAAAATGTTTTTTATACTTTAAAATGATAAGATATAATGTGGACTATTGGATTTAAGTTGATTTCCATGTTAAATCTTAGTCATTGGATTAAAAAGGATAATATTGTAATTTTGGAACTTTAAAAGGGTAAAGTTGTAAACTACTAACTTCATGGTTTAATTTCAACCATTGGATGATAAATTTGATATGTGACATGATTTGGATCATTAGATTTTAAGGACATAATAGTCATTTTGGACTAAAATGAATTTAAAATTTATTTAGGTTATAAAATCCAAAAAAGACTAAAAAAATCAATTCAAGAACTTTCTTGAATTTTGCTTGCTGCTATCGTGAGCTCCAACAAAAATATAGGTATTTTAAAGGATTTTAAATTAGATTTAAGGTTAAGATAAATCCAATTTTGTTCTTCATTAAATTCTCTTTCATTTGGTACCATTTGTTTATGTTGTTCATGCTCATAACCCTAAATTTATGAAAATGATAGATGAAGGGGATGATGGAATTTGAGGTTTCAAGGCTTGAAAATGATGATATAGATGTTGTGATGTTGATTCCATGCTTCAAGTGATGAAAAATTCATTAGTTTTCCTTTAGGGACCAATTTGGAAATGATGAAAAGTTAAGGGGTTGATGTTCTGAATTGATTTTTATGTTAGATATGATGAGAATATTATGTTGTATTCCTTAACATGTTTAGTCAAGCTTGAAAATGAAAAAGAATGGTTGAATCCTAATAATGACCAAAACGATACTTTAAGAAAAGATTGAGAATTATATTCAAAGCTTAAATTTGATGAAGGCTATGATAGAAAATTACAATAAATATTTAATGTGTTGTTTGGAACTTGAAAACACTTTGGAAAGTGATGGATTATATTAGGCCATATGAGTTTCTGAAGGAAAAATTATGAGAAAATTCAAATGACTTATTTATGAAGGACACTTAGTACATATAGTGTATATAAAGGACACGACCTTATAAAGGACATTTAGTACATATAGTGGGCATAACCTTATGTGTAATATGGTGGGCACGACCTTATGTGTATTAGCACTTCGGTGCATATTTGACTCGTGTACCCAGGGTTCTCATAAGCTTATATTTAGGCTATGGTTTATTGGTTAATAAATTATTAACAGGTGAATAAGCTTATGAGCTTTGAAATATATGACAAGTATATTGGTAAGAAATTTTATATGTGGTTTATATCATGTTAATAAATGGTAACATGACTGAAATACATGTAAAATGATCATAATGCATTGAGTATTGTTATTTTTTCATATTCATGCATTGAATATTACTATGATTGCCTCACTAAGTGTATACTTAGCGTGTGATGATTCTCACGCGCAGGTAAAAAAGCAGAAAACGAAGTAAGGAGTACTGCATCATACCTATCAAGGAGTATATCTCCAGTATCAATAAGGACATCTTTCCGATGTATTTTGATTTTTATATTCATGCATTGAATATTACTATGATTGCCTCACTAAGTGTATACTTAGCGTGTGATGATTCTCACGCGCAGGTAAAAAAGCAGAAAACGAAGTAAGGAGTACTTGGCATCATACCTATCAAGGAGTATATCTCCAGTATCAATAATGACATCTTTCCGATGTATTTTGATTTTCTAGTTGGCATGTATATAGGTGTAAATGGTATTTTAGTATAAACTATGCTTAAACAGGTTTGTAGTAGTTTACCTGATGGCAGTTTTAATGAATAGTACATAGATTATGATAGTTATAGAAAAAATGGAATGTAGGTTAACGATCTAGTAAAAATTAGAATTAAACGGGTATTAGGATGAACTTTAGTTTAAGTATAATATAGGAAATTTTATTTGTTATGTGTTATAATTATGAATTGCTAAGTTGTTGCCTGAAATTGAAATTAGTTTGGTTGATTAAGAATTAGAAATTGATGCCCTTTGATACATTAATCAATGGTTTAAATTTGAATGCTAGAAAATTTGTTATGACATTCTGACTCATATTTAGGAGCTAAATACGAGTAAGGGTGTTATATTCACGTTATTGAATTATGAAAGCTTGTGTAACTTGTAGAAACTTGTTTTTAACCTAGAAAGTTTGCATTGTAATACCCCAAACTTCGGGTTAGTGACTAATGTGTAAGGATTTAAAATTTAGTGATTTAAGTTAGATAAATTGAAATGTACAAGGATTGATTTTGGAAACTTTTATTTAGGACTTATTATTAAAGATTAAAGAATGGAAGGGCAAAATGGTATTTTGGCATGAAATGAATTTAAAATTCATTTCTTAAGGTTATATAACATGTGATGAAAATGAAGAAAGAAAAGAAAGGAAAAATATGGAAGCTCTTCTCTTATTTTCTTCCCACCGTGAACACCATGGCTAAGGTAAGTGATTTTAAAGTTGATTGTTTCTTTTACTTTTGAGTTGGTTTTTAGTCCTTGGGTGATATAGAAGCTTAAGGAAGCTTAAAGATAACTAAAAACTATTGGGTTGATGAGTTAATGGTAAATTAGTAAAATGGGTTTTTAAGGGAATCATTGAAAAATGATTTATATTTGGATTCTAAAGGTATATTTGACTTGTCAAGGGTTTGAATAAGATGTTAGAAGTGTTAGAAAGGATTGAGAATATGTTTGAAGGATTGGTGTGATTTTTAGTTTCAGGAGTTCTATGGAGAATTTTAGATGTTAAAGGGATTTTAATTGATATAAATTAGTTGGAATAAGTGTAAATGAGTTTAAGAGCATGAATGGAGTTAAAAGTATGATATTTAGATGAAATTGGGTAATTTTCGATGTGAAATAGGTGAATTCTAGGTAAGGGTATCGGTACTGGAAAAACAGTATCGATACTATAAGGCTAAGTTGAAGGAAATATTATGAATCGGATGAACATTATCAATACTGATTAAAGTAGTATCGATACTGATGTGGAGGTATCGATACCAAGTGTAAGGTATCGATACTGTAATGAAAAATGAAATTACAGAATGTCAAAATGGTATCGATACTAAAGTAGGTATTTGTACCATAGAAGAGAAGTATCGGTACTGTGTAGTATAGAGTACCGATACTATTCAGTTTGAAAGTTTACATTATGTGTTTCGTTTCGATTGTGTAAATGCTAATTGGTTAGACATTAAGTGAGATTCGATATTTATCTTGGACGTGTTGATGTGTAGATTTGGATCGAAAGCGTATCAAACAAATCGAAGTAGTGAAAAGATTGAACAAAAGTTTAAAGGATTTCGTTTAGGACTTACGTGAGGCAAAGGTGAGTGTGTTTTACTATACTTTTATATATAATAGGAGGAAGACTCACGATGAGTCAACCTAAAATGTTTTAAAAGAAAAAGGTCTTGAATTTATTTCAAATACTTTTATCATGCTTTGTTAAATAAATTTTGAATAATTTGGTTTGTGAGGAACCAATCTTGAAAGTTTGATAATGAAAATGATTTGGTCTATGTTATGATATTTTTCTGATATTTTGATATAATTGTGTTTATGAACTTTGACATGAAATGATATATGGATTTAATATAATACTATGTGAAATCCTATGAGTACATATTATATGTGAAAATGTTGTATGTGAATATGTACTAAGTGAATATGTTCTATGGAAATAAATGAAAAGTTGAGAAATGTTATATGATATGCTATGAGTAAATCCTTTATGTGAACAAATGATAATACAAATAAACTATGTGAATTAATTAAATGGTTAAAGCCCAAAGTATGTACTATGAGAATTAGAGGTATAGTTGGCATGCCAATAGTTGAGGGTTCTACGCAGTCCTTTGGGACGAATTCTACGTGGTCATTCGGGACAAATTCTACGAGGTCCTTCGGGACAAATCTATGTGGCACTTCGGTTCATATTCTACGTGGCACTTCGGTGCATATTCTACGTGGCACTTCGGTGCAAATTCTACGTGGCAGTGGTGATTGCAATTATAGTGCACAACCTCATTGTACTCACATAACTTGAGTTATTAGTGATATGCGTTGGGCTAATTAAACAAATTGATATAGATTGAGAAGTGTTTAATTGCATTTGTAGTTTTTATGAAATGTAAATTGATTATGAATTGAACAGTGCCTAGAAGTCTATTTATTTATATGAAATGTAAATTGATTTTCGTATTAAGTATTTTCTCTGAAATGTTTAAATAAATGTTTTATTGTTTTATTATACTCATTATGCCTCACTAAGTCAAAGACTTAGCGTGTGAGTGTTTTCACACGTAGGTTCAGAGGAGTAAGTAGAATAAACAAGAGCAAGACAACATATCTTTGAAGAGTATCAGATCAGAGAAATTTGTATCATATGTGATTTTGTTATTGAATTTTTTTGTTGGCATGTATCATAAATGTTTATTGTGTAGATGTTCTGATATGTATTTTAATTATGTTTTATTAAGTTTTGCTTTCCTTGTCAAGTTTTAGTCGTATTTTAAAAAAAGTCAAAGCGTTTGAAAAGTTAATGTGGTACCTCATATTCGTATCCGGGTCGGGGGTATTATATGCATAGTATTTATAAAGGATTCTTATAGGAAAAATAAAAGTAAGTAAACTTTCTGGAACTACAATATCGTATTTCAATCGAATATAAATTCGTAATAATATATTCATATATTAATTGAATATAAATTCATAAATAATATATTTTTATTTAAATTAAATATAAATTTATATATAATATACTCATATTTCAATTTAATATAAATTAGTAAATAATATATTTGAATTTTAATTGAATATAAATCCTTAAATAATAGAAAATTATCCTATTAAAATTCAAATATTAAGAACTCACATAATATCTTTTTAATTCAAAATATTCAAATAGATATGTCATATTTTAGGAAAATTCAAATAATAAACTCATCAATAAACCCAACACGTTTTTTCAATAATACCTCACCTGAATTAAATTGATGATTTTATCAAAAATATTTTGACTCGATGTAGTGATAGATTCTACAAACAATTGCTACATAGGATAGGTATATGTCCTCATTTGAACCTTCAATTATGACAGTATATTTACTTTACTGACTAACCAGTATACGTGATGTCCTTGAACTGTTCTGCGGTTTGTGTAAACAATGATATACTTCACACAACTACGAATATTAGCTCTTATGGGTATGTTCATAAAATTGTGAAAATCATCTGACTCTAGAAGAGTTTCAATGAACTATGCCTAATAGTCTCTTTGAAGCAGCCTCATTTCACTTTCACACAGATAATTTATGTTGCTCAATTCACCGAAAGACGCAATGGTCATTAAAAATTTTGCTTAACTTATACCAATTTGATTATTGTTTACATTACATGAACTAACTTGGGATAAGAGACTCCCAAAGTGACTGGACACAATTTATGCAATTGGATTGTCTCTTTGAACTTAGATTTTGGGATTTCCAGTCAACTAGGTAGAATTTTCTTTCACATAACCCCATTAATTTTCATGAACTTTAGTCTCATTCCTTTAGATGATTTCTCAACTTGATCTCGATTTAACCCTTTGGTTAACGGGTTCTCGATGTTATCATTTGATTTTACAAAATAGAGATAACTGCATTTGAGATCAGTTGTCTAATGGTATTATATCGACGACGTATGTGTCTTGATTTACCATTATATATGAAATTTTGTGCTCTAGTAATTGTTGCTTGGTTGTCATAGGTTTCGACCATTCGGAAATATCCTAAAAAAAGTATCAAAGTCATTCTGACTTATTCTCCAAATTTGTCTAGAGCTATAAACTTAGATTCTATTGTGGATCTAGTTATAATCGTTTGTATTCTTTCGGAGAACTTTATTTAAAACGTAACTAGTTGACAGAACAACTTCCTTCCCCCACATGTTATGTAATAACTCAGAACTTTCAAGCATTGTGTTCATCATTTCTTTTTAAGGTTCAGTTCTTCCGCTTTATTTATTCCATTTGATTTAAGAGAGTATAATGGTGTCAATTCATTAATGAATTCAACACATTTTCCAACAATAACATCAAAAAACATACTATAAATATGATTTTTTTTTTTCGTCACAATTAGTGAATAATGGTATATCTTTTTTGATAATTTTAAAAAAATGTCATTGGTTTTCGTAATTATATATCTGGTGCCAAAAACAATTTAGAGGGAAACACTTAGATAAAATAGCGACGTTGTAAAATTGTCACCAATAAAATAAATGTATTAGTAACAAATTATTATTACGATAACTCAATTTTAATTAGAACAATATTTGGTTCGGCTAATGTTTTCAAAAAAAATATTCGGTTTCGCTAACATTTTAATTATTATTATGAACTAAAATGGAGGGTAACTTTGTCCGGTTCAATTATTTTTTTTTAAATATATTCAGTTTAATTAACGGTTAAAAAATAATTAATAAAAATTTAATTTGATCAATAATCGAATTAATTATTTGAACGCTATACGAGAGTCAAAGGACAAACTGAGGGAAAATTCAGTATCGGAAAGAGCTTAACAAGCCCAAATTTAAATGGGCAAACGCAGAAAGTTAAAGTGAGAAATAAAAGCAGAACCACTGAAGCTAAAGCCTAACTTTTCAGCCCACAGTTATATTGTCGTCTACTTCCGATTCGAATCTTTTCTTATTGAATTTTCTACCTATAAACACTTTCCCAGAAAATAATCTTTTCTGAAAATGGCAACAACCCAGCTCCTATCATCGTTTAAATACTCCGACAGTCTAGCCGTTGTTGCAATCTCCTTTTGCACAGCCATTGTCTGCGAAGCCATATCATGGCTCTTAATCTACAGAACCAACTCTTACAAATCACTCAAATCCTCAATCGACAAAGCAGCCAAGAAACTCGAAACCATGAAAACCGAACAAAACCCAAACAAGTTATCCACCAAAAAATCCAAAACCAAGAAGATCGATCGTGTCGAATCCAGCCTCAAGGAATCCAGCCGTGATCTTTCCTTGTTCAAGTTCAAATCTGGGGCTGTTGTCGCCCTCGTATTGATCGTCGTTTTTGGGTTCTTGAATTCTCTTTTCGAAGGGAAAGTAGTCGCCAAATTGCCGTTTAAGCCGATTGGGATTGTGATGAAGATGAGTCATAGAGGGTTAAAAGGGGAAGATTCCACGGATTGTTCGATGGTTTTTCTCTACTTCTTGTGCTCGATTAGTATAAGGACTAATTTGCAGAAATTTTTGGGGTTTTCGCCTCCTCGAGGAGCTGCTGGTGCTGGGTTGTTCCCAATGCCTGATCCCAAGACCAGTTGATTCAATTTTGGTTGATCTACACGGGGATTGAGGAACTTGCTACGCATTTTTCCACCCTTTTCTTAAACTTCTAATTTAGCTACTGTTTGAGAATCGTGAATTTAGCTAATTGATATTTGTAATTTTGGATTTTTATGTGATAATTTGTGACAATTACTGGTTTTATGAGTTCTGGCGTTTGAATTGGAGATTTGAATAATTCTTGTTTATTGTCATCTTTCTGTATTCCAATGAGTAGTCAAAAATTTGTAGTGGATGTACTACATCCAATTTCTTAATGGACATTCATAGATTGAATGTCTAGCACAATGGCTTATATTGGGGAGGAGAAAAAATATTTTCTCAAATAGGACGTTTTGAACAGTGTCATCAGAAAATACGAGAACAGTTGACGTTGTTGGGAAAATGGTCGGAGCATACCGCGTCTTTGTAACACTTCAATTTAGGAGAAATTATAAAGTGGTAGATTTAATTTAGTATTTTGAAAGAATAGTGGATTAAATTGTAAAATTTCAAAGTTGACAGACCGTTTTAAGAAGTGCAGAAAGTTCAGTAACTAAACTCATGGTTTATCCATTTTTAATATGGATGAATTATAAACCCCATTTACCGTGCTCAGTTTCCAGAATTTCTCATTTTCCTCTCTCGTTCACCCTACTTCGAACTCGATCTACTCGCCGTCCGACCTCCGATCGACGAGTCGAAACCACCATCATGTTTGTTGTCGAGCGAGGAACAAAACCTCTCAAAGCTTTTGCCGTGAATCATCGTCGTTCGTCGTTAATTTCAGTCGGAAGTATCGTCGGTAATAACTCAATTTCAATTGGTTTTTCGTCGATTCACGACGATCCGATGATCCGTTTACGACACCTCCCGAACCATCGTGTTCCTTGCATCGTTCTGAGTCCGCCGGTGTCATCCTTTGTCTCCGTCGACGACGGCACGTGAGGAGGATAAGCGGTCAAAGTTTCCGATTTGTTGAAATCGAGTTCTCCGCCGTTCAAAATTGTGAACCGAGCTTTGTAAGTATCTCGAAATCGCTTAAAATAATTTTTAGGAACTGCCCTTGGGGAAGGAAAAAGTGATCGGTTTGACCGGTTTTGGAACTATTTTGACCGGTTTGACAGGTCACAACCCGACCCGACCCGTTAACCCGACCCATTGATCGTTGACCGTTGACCGGTATTGATCACTGTTGACCAAAACTTTGACTAGCTTTGACCGGGCATTAAACGACCTTTGACTTTGACCGAGTATACCAATCCTGACATTTTTCGACGTTCCAAATCATATTTCGAAGTCCGTTTTTCGAAATTCGAACCCGAAGTCCTCAAAATTTTCGGTCAAAATTGTTGACATTGATTTTGACCAAAAATTCAAATTTTCGAAAAGTCATATTTTATGCTTTCGACGTCCTGAATCTGAATCTGAAGTCCGTTTCGCCAAATTCGAACCCGGTAAGCTGTTTTTCACTAATTTATCACCCGATTCGATCCGTTTATCATAATTAAGCTCCGTTTTTTATATAATTTATGTTAATATGTATCTCAGGAATTATTGAAAGTTGAATTGAATATCAAAGGCGTTCGAATGAAATTTTTATGGTCGATCAGTATTGCACAGAAATCGAGGTAATACTTTACTACCTCTTTATGATTTATGGAACATGTGAATATTGGTAAATGCATGATTAAGATAATGTTGGTCTCATTTGTGTAGTTAATTAGTTTCTACACTCAATCTGAATACGGTAAAAGGGTTCAGTAATTGATTATGGTTCAGATGATTTTTTATAAGAAATTGAGGGATTGTTAGAATTAAATTACAAGTTATGTGCTTAGTGATAAAGAAATCAACATGGATTTGTAATTTATAGTTTATTTCATCAAAGGTTAAATGTTAAAGGTACTTGGATGGGAAATTATGATAATACTCTGGTAGGGTAAAATTACGAAAATACCCTTAAGTTGTAAGACGTCAAGAATTGTCCCTGGAAGTTGATTAATAACTCTGAAAGGATATATTGATATGATAAAACTACATATGTTCTTAAGAAATGCTAGATTTTGCTTACGAAATACAGATAACCAGTTTTTAACCCCTAGAGGGTTTGTGCAAGATATTAGAATTCTATTAAGGAATCATTTCAAGATAAGAGAATGTTCGGGAAAGCAATTGATCATAGGATCTCTAAATTATAATTATTTTCCTTAAGAGCCAATATTGAAATTATCTGGTTAAGAAATTACAGAAATACCCTTGAGAGGTAAAATAGTCCTAGTTAACCCTGAATGAGAAAATACTTTGAGGATTCGTACTTAACTCGATTAAGTACGGATTTGATTGTTAAGATCCTGACTTAGTTCAGAAAAATTCCTGTTTTTCCGTTTGTAAAATCTGAGAAGGCACTTGACCCAGAAATATCCGAGTTATAAGTAAATACCTGAAGAATAATTTGTCGAGGTGTTATGTTGTCATAATTGTTCGAAAGGACTGAAATAAATGATAAGATTGAATTTAATAGTAAGATCGGAAGGAAGGACATGATTTAAATACGTTGAATCTATAAAATGACAAAAATACCCCTGTAATGGAAATGATCCAAGAATATCACCAAGCTCAGGAATGATTGGATACCCTAAAGCTATGTCAATACTTGAATGGCATATATATTACTGGAATACGTATTCGTCCTCTCAAGTTTGGCTCGATGACAAATTTTGGAAGTATTCAGCTCAGCACTAGATCGCATTCAGTACTAAGAATTGGACGTGTGTTCGACAAATCAACCACGAAGACCAAATTGAATAGAATGGAAGTACAACATGTATCTGAAATTCGGGAATGTTTGAATTACTCTGGAAAACCCTGAATTAACTGGAATAGACATGACTGCTAAATGAACTATGTAACCTCAATGACTGAGGATTTAGTAAGTGATTTGGATAAGTCTGGAAACTCTGATGAGTTTACGTAGTGTACAATTACGATGGTTTATGATTAAAATAATCAAGTACGTCAACATTACATGATATTGTGGAAATGAAATAAAGACATTGAAAGATCTATTCAAAGATGATTCCGAAGATGATCTCTGGACAAGAATTTTTGGTATTAAAGAGTAAAAACCCTGGAAGAGTAATGAATTGACCAGTCGATAAATATCAGTTCTGGGAGTTGTTTAGCTCGAGTTGTTCGATATTCCGATAGAGCGACACAAACGTAAATATTTCGAATCTTCGTTTCTTCCTTATCAGCTCAATTCACATTCTGAATAACTAATGATTCTGTCAGTTAATGAACTCTTCTAATAGTGATTCTAAATTCTAACATTCTATCGACATATGGAAGAACTGTATTTCTCTGCCTGATACAGTGCCTCTAAATAATATCCGTAAACTCTGGTCTGTTCCCTAATCATATGAATATTTTATCTGGTTTTTGATTTGGAATATGTTCTGATTTCTTATTCGAATTCTGTTCTGATTTCTGATCTGGATTTTGTTCTGATATAAATTCTGTTTTGATTTCTGATATCTTCATTTATTGAAAAAAAATGTTTTATTTGGGGGTATTGTTGGAGGAAGAAAATATGAAGGCTCCTCGGCTTTGTTCTCAGGGCCTAATTGTTGTGCCGGGGTTGTATGGTTCTGGGGAACCTATACATTATGATGTGTTCGGTTGGGGGATTTACTATGGTTTTTGATAAATGTTTTATTTTGGGGAAGAATATATGAAGGCTCCTCGGCTGTGTGCTCAGGGCCTTATTGTTGTGTCGGGGTTGTATGGTTCTAGGGAATCTACACATTATGGACGTGTGCGGTTGAGGGAATTACTATGATTTCTAAATGTTTAAAAATTATGTTTAAAAAAATATGTATCTTTTCACTGGTTTTGAGGGAGCACACACTAGAAAACCTATTCTGATCTCCTGAACCTAGACATCCGAAATATTTCTATCTGAAATGAATATTATCTGTTACTACATGCGATATCAATGGACCTCAGCTCAGCCAAAGAAATCTGTAAATATCTGAACCTATAAGGAAAAATACGTTTATTTGTATCTGCATGTTCATCAGCATCATCTGGTAGTTCTGTATTACTGAGCTTTCCAAAGCTCACTCAGTTACTCATCTTTGCAGGTTAAAAGAATCGTACCAGTATATCTATCGACTTCAATAAAGAAGTTCTTCCGGCATTGTTGCAGAGTATGGTACATGTGATTAGGGGGCATGTAATTATATTTTGTTTTATATACGAGTCTGAAAATCTGTTTTATATTTTTAAATAGTCACAAATGATTTTTATTAGTTTACATGTTCTGATAAAAAGTTTTAAATTTTACGCTATTTTTACAGTGGATCGCTCCGGTGGCCCAAATGTGACACCCCGGATCGGATCTGGTTACCCTTATTAGTATGTAGGTGTTACATTTAGTGGTATCAGAGCCATGGTTTGAGTCAAAATTTTTCAAGATAGACCGGCCGGTCGAATGTCAAAATATGTCTGATCAATACATGTCTCTATACTGCAATCGTACCTCTCTGAGCCGGAACTCCAGGGCTGAGTCCCTATCTGTAGTGAGTAAACCAAAGTTTCTATCTGTTAAGGTTATACTTGTACAAAAAGGAATACCAGTAACATCTGTTTAAACGTTGTGAAGTACCTCACGATCCATGTGAGAGTTATTTATCTGAAAAATTCTGACTTGACTCCGAAAATGAAATTGGGATATGCTACTGCTCTATGAGCCTATTCTCACGACCAAGACTGAATTGATTACTCAAGAAAATTTTCGTTCAGATTCTTTTATTGAAATGAGGAAAAGTTATGATAAGAATGTATGATCAGCTGGTTAAGGATTAGTGGAGGATTCATACTTTTGTCAAAGCTACTTAAAGATATGAGAGAACTGATGGACGTTTTATTTCTGCAATTATGTGATATGAGTGAATTTCGAGGACGAAATTCTTTTTAAGGAAGGAAGAATTGTAACACACCAATTTAGGGGCTAAAATTTAGAAATTATAAAGTGATATGGATTTAATTTGGTATTTTGAAAGAAATAGTGGGTTAAATTGTAAAATTTCAAAGTTGGCATACCGTTTTAAGAAGTGCAGGAAGTTCAGTGACTAAACTCATAGTTTACTCATTTTTAATATGGGATGAATAATAAACCCCATTTCCCGTGCTCAGTTTCCATAATTCCCCCATTTCCCTCTCTCGTTCACCCTACTTCGAACTTCGATCTACTCGCCGTCTGACCTCCGATCGACAAGCCGAAACCACCATCGTGTTCGTTGTCGAGCGAGAAACAAAACCTCTCAAAGCTTTTACCGTGAATCATCGTCGTTCGTCGTTAATTTCAGTCGAAAGTATCGTCGGTAATAACTCAATTTCAATTGGTTTTTTGTCGATTCACGACAATCCGATGATTCGTTTACGACACTTCCCGCACCATCGTGTTCCATGCATTATTCCGAGTCCGCCGATGTCATCTTTGGTCTCCGTCGATGGCGACGCGTGAGGAGGTAAAGCAGTCAAAGTTTTCGATTTGTTGAAATCGAGTTCTCCGCCGTTCAAAATTGTGAACCAAGCTATGTAAGTTTCTCGAAATCGCTTAAAATAATATTTAGGAATTTTTCTGGGAATTTAGCACTGTTCACGCACCGCCATTGCGCGTGGGGAAGGAAAAAGTGACCGGTTTGACCGGTTTTAGAACTGTTTTGACCGGTCACAACCCGAACCGACCCGTTAACCCGACCCGATCCGTTGACCCGACCCGTTGACCGGCGTTGACCACTGTTGACCAAAACTTTGACTGGCTTTGACCGGGCATTAAACGACCTTTGACTTTGACCGAGTATACCTATCCTGACATTTTTCGACGTTCCAAATCCGATTCCGGAGTCCGTTTTTCGAAATTCGAACCCGAAGGCCTCGAAATATTCGGTCAAACCTGTTGACTTTGATTTTGACCGAAAATTCCAAATTTCTGAAAAGTCATATTTTATGCTTTCGACGTCCTGAATCCGAATCCGAAGTCCGTTTCACCAAATTCAAACCCGATAAGCTATTTTTCACTAATTTATCACCCGATTCGATCCATTTATCGTAATTAAGCTCCGTTTTTTATATAATTTATGTTAATATGTATCTGAGGAATTATTGAAAGTTGAATTGAAGATCAAAGGCGTTCGAATGGAATTTTTATGGTCGATCAGTATTGCACAGAAATCGAGGTAATACTTTACTATCTCTTTATGCTTTATGGAACATGTGAATATTGAAAAATGCATGATTAAGATAATGTTGGTCTCATTTGTATTGTTAATTAGTTTCTATACTCAATCTGAATACGGTAAAAAGGTTCAGTAATTGATTATGGTTCAGATGATTTTTTATAAGAAATTGAGGATTGTTAGAATTAAATTACAAGTTATGTGCTTAGTGATAAAGAAATCAACATGGATTTGTAACTTATAGTTTATTTCATCAAAGGTTAAATGTTAAAGGTACTTGGATGGGAAATTATGATAATACTCTGGTAGGGTAAAATTACGAAAATACCCTTAAGTTGTAAGACGTCAAGAATTATCCCTAGAAGTTGATTAATAACTCTGAAAGGATATATTGATATGATAAAATTACATATGTTCTTAAGATATGCTAGATTTTGCTTAAGAAATACGGATAACCGATTTTTAACCCCTAGAGGGTTTGTGCAAGATATTAGAATTCTATTAAGGAATCATTTCAAGATAAGAGAATGCTCGGGAAAGCAATTGATCATAGGATCTCTAAATTATAATTATTTTCGTTAAGAGCCAATATTGAAATTATCTGGTTAAGAAATTACGAAAATACCCTTGAGAGGTAAAATAGTACTAGTTAACCCTGAATGATAAAATACTTTGAGGATTCGTACTTAACTCGATTAAGTACGGATTTGATTGTTAAGATCCTGACTTAGTTCAGGAAAATTCCTATTTTTCCATTTGTAAAATCTGAGAAGGCACTTGACCCAGAAATATCCGAGTTATGAGTAAATACCTGAAGAATAATTTGTCGGGGTGTTCTGTTGTCATAATTGTTCGAAATGACTGAAATAAATGATAAGATTGAATTCAATAGTAAGATCGGACGGAAGGAAATGATTTAAATACGTTAAATTTGTAAAATGACCAAAATACCCCTGTAATGGAAATGATCCAAGAATATCACCAAGCTCAGAATGATTGGATACCCTAAAGCTATGCCAATACCTGAATGGCATATATATTATTAGAATACGTATTTGTCCTCTCAAGTTTGGCTCGATGACAAATTTTGGAAGTATTCAGCTCAGCTCAGCTCTAGATCGCATTCAGTACTAAGAATTGGACGTTTGTTCGACAAATTAACCACGAAGACCAAATTGAATGTAATGGAAGTACAACATGTATCTGAAATTCGGGAATGTTTGAATTACTCTGGAAAACCCTGAAGTAACTGGAATGGACATGACTGCTAAATGAACTATGTAACCTCAATGACTGAGGATTTAGTAAGTGATTTGGATAAGTCTGGAAACTCTGATGAGTTTACGTAGTGTACAATTATGATGGTTTATGATTAAAATAATCAAGTACGTCAACATTACATGATATTGTGGAAGCGTGGAAATGAAATAAAGACATTGAAAGATCTATTCAACAATGATTCCGAAGATGATTTCTGGACAAGAATTTTTGGTATTAAAGAGTAAATACCCTGGAAGGGTAATGAATTGGCCAGTCGATAAATATCAGTTCTGGGAGTTGTTTAGCTCGAGTTGTTCGATATTCTGATAGAGCGACACAAACCGTAAATATTTCGAATCTTCGTTTCTTCCTTATCAGCTCAATTCACATTCTGAATAACTGATGATTCTCTCAGTTAATGAACTCTTCTAATAGTGATTCTAAATTCCAACATTCTATCGATATACGGAAGAACTGTATTTCTATGCCTGATACAATACCTCTAAATAATATCCGTAAACTCTGGTGTGTTCCCTAATCATATGAATATTTTATCTGGTTTTTGATTTGGAATATGTTCTAATTTCTGATTCGAATTTTGTTCTGATTTCTGTTCTGGATTTTGTTCTGATATATGATATCTGATATAAATTCTGTTTTGATTTCTGATATCTCCATTTATTGACAAAAAAATGTTTTATTTGGGGGTATTGTTGGAGGAAGAAAATATGAAGGCTCCTCGGCTTTGTGCTCAGGGCCTAACTGTTGTGCAGGGGTTGTATGGTTCTGGGGAACCTATACATTATGATGTGTTCGATTGGGGGATTTAATATGGTTTTTGATAAATGTTTTATTTGGGGGTTATTGTTGGAGGAAGAATATATGAAGGCTCCTCAGCTGTGTGCTCAGGGCCTTATTGTTGTGCCGGGGTTGTATGGTTCTGTGGAATCTACACATTATGGACGTGTGCGGTTGAGGGAATTACTATGATTTCTAAATGTTTAAAAAAATATGTATCTTTTCACTGGTTTTGAGGGAGCACACACTAGAAAACCTATTCTGATCTCCTGAACCTAAACATCCGAAATATTTCTATCTGAAATGAATATTATCTATTACTACATGCGATATCAATGGACCTCAGCTCAGCCAAAGAAATCTGTAAATATCTGAACCTATAAGGAAAAATACGCTTATTTGTATATGCACGTTCATCAGCATCATCTGGTAGTTCTGTATTATTGAGCTTTCCAAAGCTCACTCAGTTACTCATCTTTGCAGGTTAAAAGAATCGTACCAGTATATCTATCGACTTCAATAAAGGAGTTCTTCTGGCATTGTTGCAGAGTATGGTACATGTGATTAGGGGGCATGTAATTATATTTTGTTTTATATACGAGTCTGAAAATCTGTTTTATTTTTAAATAGTCACAAATGATTTTTATTAGTTTATATGTTCTAATAAAAAGTTTTCAATTTTCCGCTATTTTTACAGTGGGTCGCTCCGGTGGCCCAAATGTGACACCCCGGATCGGATCTGGTTACCCTGATCGGTCTGTGGGGGTTACAGTCTTCAAGTTCTGGCTGAACCATCATAACTAGCCTCCCTCTTTCCCTTTATTCTCCTTCACTGTTGTAGCCCCTCTATGCCCCCCTCTCTCTTGCACATTTCAAATTTAAAGCAACAGCGGAGATGAAGAGTCTGAAGACGTCAAATGCTCCAGCCATCTTTCGAAAGATATCGTGTGCTCTGGCCGTCTTGCGATGATCATTGTAGCTTTCACCTCACTTCAAAAAATAATTTTTTTCTTCTCCAATCTCAGCCATTCTTTTTTTTTTTTACAAAACTCTGTATCAGAGCAAATTAATCATTTATCAGATACCATACAATGTATACCATATATGAAATGGTATTACCATCTATTTTAAATAGGTTTTACACTTTTTTCGATTTGAGCTCGGTCAACATTACCTTGACACTCATAAATTGGTATTACCATTATTTTAAATTCAAAATCTATTGAATTGGGTGAGTTTGTCATGATAAGACTATGTTGAGATCAACTACACTCCCCTGTAATCACTAAAGAAGCTAACTTATTTGATTCTTTTAAATCTTTAATAGCTTCTTTTTAAAATTTATTTTTCCAATAACCTATGCTATACACTTCTAAGTTTGTTATTTACCCAGTTTCATTAACGCACGTATCCCTAAAATTTCATGAAAAAATTTAAAATTTGTCGAAACAGGTCAATATACAATGTTGGTACAATCATAACTATTAACATGTGAATGGAATTTGAAAACTAAGCTTTGCAAGCTCTGTGGTATACGTTTCTACTCTATTATACTTTATACATGCAATGTAAATATAGACTTAGAAACACGAGTACAAACATGCGTTATTTCTATTTAGGACCTCTGTTTACCACTATTGATTAGTAATTACTCGAGAATATTATCAGTCATGTTTTTAGTCCATAACCCCAAGATTTATTCATTTAATCCTATCATTGTTTTATACATTATCTATCATATTTTGATAAATATTATTTCAATGCCCAGTGTGTCATCAATAAAATGTGTTATTTCTATTTAGGACCTCTGCTTACGCTCATATCAGCAATAATTATAGGGTACTTGGAACCACTACGTATCAAATATGATAAACAACGAGCTATGGCATCTGGAATCACTGTATATCAAATAAGATAGACAAATATGACAATATTATGCATGGAATCTCTATGCATCAAATATCACATCAACATTTTATGGTGCATGGAATCACTACGTATCTAGTAGCGTGAGAGGAACTAAAATTTGAAATCACTACGCATCAACTACTACAAATCTTGATTATCCGAATAATCTAACCACATACCAAAATATGGATGCCCGTAGGCCATACATCAACACATTGCCTTTAAGCCAATCATCACAATACATGTCTCACATTTACAATCATTATTCATAAACTAGGTTTAAGCCCTTATCACAATTCATCATACTTGTTATTCTTATTTTATAGCTTATCTATTTTTAGTGCATTATGTTCAAGGGCAGATTAGTCATTTAGCAACTCGTAGTCATTTATTAACATTATCAAGTAATTGTTGAATTATGAGATATTCGTAATCTTTCATTCATTTCAAGGGTATTTTAATCTTTTTAGCTCATAGGGATAATTTAATCATTTTTATACACTTAAGGGTATTCTTACTATTTTAACATATTGAAGGTTTTTCTAACCCATTCATAATCCATAAAGTTATTTTTATCCAATTCTCCATGATATAGCCATTCAAAACCCTATTATTATATATTAGGGGTATTTTGGTCATTCACGCCATTCAAGGGCATTTTAGTCTTTTCATGAGCTAGGATCCTTTACTAATCTTGTATGTACCTTTCATAGCAATTTATAGATATTTGGATGGAACGAGAAATGTTTATAATCTATCGATGTTGGAGAGTATGGATACTTAACTAGGGAGTATGGATATTCAAATCGAGAGTATGTATACTCAAACAAGAAGTACATGGACTTCAATACAGATATTCACCTACTGGTACAATACCAAGCTCAAAGTATCAATACTAAAAAATTTCCCAAAGTTTCTCAGTATCGATACCCAACCCTCAGTATCACTATTGCATGAATCTGCCTTGATACCAATCCTTTAAAAACCCAAATTTTTAAGGCTATATTCATACAATATCGAAACCAACCCCTTAAAACCCAAAATTTTAAGGTTATATTCATACGGTATCAATATTGTTCATACAATATTGATATTACAACTCAATAAACCTAGAATAAGGCTAAAAAATCACATCAAAACACTAGTTTTAAATTCCTACAGGATTCTTAAGGTTATGAGTATTATTGAGGCATCATCTAACATCATTTTTAACATCTTTTATCATCAAATCATCATTAAAATTATTAGAACATGCTTAATACTCAAAAACACTCAACATGCATCGTACTAACGAGCAAGATATCAAATTTATGAAACACAATAAATAATTAATAGAAATAAATGTACCACCTTCAACTTAGCAACCAAAAGAAGCTCCTTTACTTAACTCTCACCAACCTTTCCTTTCACTTTGCACTAGAAGATCCCTTCTTTCACTAATCAATAAGCACCAAAATGAGGTACAAATCAAACACAAAGTTAAATATAGCTAAACAAGGGGAAAATCTATCATGGATTTCCCCAACGGGGTAATTATGCTTTTAGTCCCTAACCATTCATCTTAAGTTCAAAAGTTCCTTTTTATGACCAATTAAAACATTGATGTCACTTTGTTCGTGCATATTTATACATTATAAAAAATGAATTTAAATAAAATAAATAAATTTTATTTAGTAAATAATAATTTGAATCATATTAGTATAAATTTTCCAAATTTAAGCTCAATAAACGGTAAGTTGAGTCTACTTAAATACTACAGATTAAGTTTATTTAAGATATTTACATCCCTTGTGTTAATATGTTGTACCCAAGTGGTTCAAGTATATAATGAGACGATTAAGCTCAATAGACGGCCTAATGCGGGATCTATCTTTTTTTTTAGTATCTTTATTTAAATTTAAATAAATATATTTCTCGTTTTAATTTCTTTCTTGTTGTATATTCTTAAAACATTTATTTTTTATTTTATTTTTATGATACGATTTTTCCTATTATTATGATAATTTTGCATTTCGTCTTGCATTCATCACGACATACCTTCTAATTAGAAAAAATAGATGGTTCCGTATAGTTAGATCTCTTTTGGGGCGCGGAGCAATCTGTAAGATTTTTTTCTTTCAATCTTCACACCTTCATCAATAGTGCGTAGAGGTTCAAATACAGACTTAGAGATTATTGATAGTTGTTAGATTTTTCTGTAAGATAATATATTAAGGGAATGTTTAAATTGTATTCCTCTTCAGACTCTTTGAGTTTACATGTTAAGAGCACTAAGAAATCAAAAACCATATCTTAATTTATACAAGTCCTCTTTGATGTGGATTAAGTTTCAAACAAGAAATGCAAGAGGAAGACTGCAATATTGGTGAATGGGGTACACATGATCCGTGAGGGAACCATGTGGCGGCGGAAGGAGACATAGTCTATCTCAATTTTATGGTTTAATTGTATTTTAAGTCCTTAAAAGTTTTGAAACCATTAAAATTAAGTCTTGACCCTGTTAAAGTTTTTTGGTTTAATTATTTTTAAGACATTATCGGTTTTAAATTTAAATGAAATTAAGTGTCACCTCTTAAGTTTTTTTGTTTAATTACTTTTTAGGACATGATAATTTTGAAATTAGTGAAATTATACCTTAATCCTCTATTTTTTTACGATTTAATTACTTTTTAAAACCTTGTTAGTTTTAAAGATAAACAACTTGACCCTTCCATAATTTTATCTTAATTCCGTCATTGCACATGATTCTTGAGTGTCGTCGAGTGGAGCAAAGAAAGGTTACTTAAAAGCATCCGTTAATTTGACGTTTCTTACATCACTCACCAAACCTCACGTGTCTACATCTCCACTTCATGCAACTTGTATAAACATCTTTCACATCCATTTAACCTAAATCTTTAATGTTAATCTCAAACAAACTTAAACGAAAAATGGGTTGATCTTATTTTCTCATGTTCTGCCATGTCCGACAATTAAAAAGGCATCGAAGATGGTGCTGGAAAAGTAGGAGATAACCATTTTATTAATTTAGAATAAGTACGATACAATATATGTTCAAAGATAATTTTTAATTATTTGACATTAAATGTTCACATCCCTTATATATATATATATATATAGTGTTCAAAGGTTACTTGTTTCGTGAAAAGATAACCTTGAGGTCACCGTGCGTAAATGAAAAGGAAAAACAAACAGGCGATGTCCAACGCAAAAGATAGAGCTAATATTGATGGTCGGTTCTAACTTATATAACTTAACAATCCTAATTCTAAACAATTAAATTACTTAAATTAATTATTATTTTAATAAAAAATATAATTTAATTATAATTCTATTAAAATTATAATAAATTTAAATAAATGATTAATTTTAAATAAATCCTTATATTTTTTTAATATTTATATAATAGGATAAATTTACTTGTGGTACATTTCGATACATCGCTTTAGTGATACATTACGGTATGCGACGTGCGCAGTATACTTATCCTTGTGTGTTGATATACTATGTATAATGATGTCTGATATGTCTTCTGAACAAAATCGAATCTATGTGGCTATATATGTGTATCCTAGGTGTATGAATTTAAGATTGATTATTCATAATTTATGTTATTTAGTAATGATATTTATGGTTATCTTGTCGATTTCAATATACAATTGGCATATCAAAGTATCTGATTAAGTTGAAATTTAAATGGTAGTTTTAAAATGTATTTAGTTTCACAAATGAACTAGAAAATTTAAAATATTAAATTTGGTATCATAAATTTGTTAAGACTTTATAGTTAGGTCCCTAAATTTAATAATTATATAATTAAGATAGGAATTGAAGTCCGATTTGAGAAATTCGTATGCTACCTACGAGTATGTACATTGTGATTTTTTTGTTTAGGTTTAAGGGTAAAGTACACAAATGGTCCATTGACTATAGGATATTGCTTTATTGATTCCTTCAACTATTAAAAGTTACAAAATGGTCCCTCGACTGTAGGGAGTTGCTTTGTTAGGTCTCTCGACTGTAGGGAGTTGCTTTGTTAGGTCCCTCGACTATTACAAGTTACAAAATGGTCATCCAACTATTCATTATGTTTCAAACTCTTCCTTTTTCGTTAAAAAATTAACAGCAGCCTAAGATGGACATTAATCTATTGACTGTGATATGATAAAACATGATGATCTCATAATCTCAAACGATTATAATATCTCATTCAGTATGTTTATATCTAGCTCAGATGACTGTTAAATTTTTAACGAAAAAGGACAAGTTTGGAACAAAATAAATAGTTGGATGATCATTTTGTAACTTTTAATAGTTGAGGGACTCTACAAAGTAACTCCCTGTAGTCGGAATACTATTTTCTAACTTTTAATAGTCGGAGGATTCAATAAAGCAATATCTTATAGTTGGGGGGACCATTTGTGTACTTTACCCTAATTTTTAAGCATGATTTACGTGAGAGGTATGAATTTTCTACTTTACCCCTATGATGTATTTACTTGCTCGACTTAGTTTGAAAACAACACTAAGAATTGTTTGTCTACTTCTGCTATTGAATGAAAATTAGTTTAACTCGGTTAATAAGAAAATAATAGGATCAAGTTCAGGTATGTTCTATTTCGGGGTAACTTGAGTTGCTTATGTAGAGATTGATATCTAAGTCAGACCATCTCGATCGGATGTCGAACGTTACAAACAACTCAATGATTTTATTTCATATATTTTTACACCTTTCAACTCCAAGGATTGCTTATAGACACTTTGTGTGACGCTTTCCATCACAACAGTAGGCTTGGCTCAACGGTGTCCCATGAGAACATTCAACACCCCATTCAAGCTTATATCCTATATGTGCATAGATGCACATACATACACCTGCATGTTTGTGTATTTCAACTAAATATTTTACTGGGTACACTTGAACTATGTAAAATTATATTTGATAAAAAAATTATCGAAATGTAAAATTATTTAATATATTCTGATATATTTATATTTTAAGTTTAATTCATTTGGTTTGAATGTATACACTTTTTTTAATAATATAATTTATTAAATTATTTTTAATCATGAATAAAACTAAAAGATTATTAAATTATATGAGTAAAAATTAACAATGATTTTTTAAAAAAATATTATGATGATGATCACTTATAATAATTAATTAATTAATTAAAAATTAAGGTAAGTAAATGTCAAAATGTATTATACTACACAAATATTAAATTTGTTTTTGACGATGATGATTAATGATTGACAGTTTTTAATAATTTGAAATTAAAATATATATTCAATCTCACGTCCTTATATATAAACAAAAATTTATTGAAGTAAATTAAGAATAGGATTAAATTACCAAAAATGGCACATTACTTAGATAGTATGAAATCATTCTAGACTAAATTTTATCATTAGTCTTTTATATTATTTATAAGTTGTAAATTTAGATCTTTGTATTTTGATTTAGTCAATCTTAGTCCGTATACTTTTAAAATTTTAAAACCCAATCATAACCTAAACAATACATAGACAATATGACTATTTTATGTAATTAATATGATCAAATTAAAGAACAAGAACCAAATCTACAATTTATGGATAATACATGAATTAACACCAGAAATTATTTAATTGTTATTGTTTGGATGATGACTAACATTTCAAGTTTAAAAAAATAAAACTGGAAATACCAAATTAAAACGCATGGCTTAAATCCACAACTCATAATACATGAAATAATAGAAGAATTTGACCAATAAATAAATGGTACTTAGATTAACGGCTCCCTACATCATAAGTAACATAACCAACACCAAACCTTACGAATGTGAAAAAATTATTGCAGCGTTGCTAAAATTAAGGTTTTGCTTTTCATCAAATACAAAAAAGAAAAAAAAAAGGTCTGTCTCCTTTTTGGAGGAACATGAAAAACCATGAACAAGTGATCAACGCTTGACCCATTGGAAGCTCTTCCTTGCTTTCGCCTTCCCTATTTTTTCCTTTCCACCACACGTGAATCCCTTGTCAAGAACCCAGCTGGTACCACACATGATATTTTTTAGTTTAGTTATACCAGGATCATAAGATCTCAATACAATTCCAAATATCACCAACAAAAAGACCTTGCCAACTCTAAAGACGTCGGTCTAGTCGAATATAATTGTATGAACAAAGACACACGACAACGCAATTGTAAACGAGGTAATACCAGCTCTGAGGGCAGGACGTAGCTCTGGCTCAAAATTTTGCAAAGCCCTACTGATTCCCAACTGAATCGCTCCCACTTGACCTGTCACAGCATATAGATGACTTAACTTAAAACCAGAAGATAACAAGTCGGTTACATTTCAACTTAGGCAAAAGGGGTTTCAAGTTTCAATGTATAATTAAGCTAAAGTAATCATGGCATTTATTAGGCAAAAGGAGGGAAAGTGGAGGGGGTTGAGAGGAGGAGCGGCACGGCGGGGTTTTGGAGGAAAGGAGGGGTAGAAGACGGAGATGGGAGGCTCTGCGGAGGAGACGAGACAACATTGGGGACGACGCAGGGTTTTGCGAAATAAGGAGGGAAGGGAGGCAAGGTCTTTCAGATTTTTATTTGGGGCAGGGTTTTAGAAAGTGGGGATTTTTCGACCCGACCCGCTCCAATTGGAATATGCTTGGACCAAATAAGCCCAAAGATAATAAGATGGGCAAGTCTAAGAAAAAATAGCTTAAATTAATTGAATTAATTAAAATTTCAGACCAATTGATAAAATACACAAGTAATAGGGATTAAATATGTAAGTAATTCCGTGGGTATATATATATATATGAGTTAATTAGGGATAATAATTTAAATTATATTTCTTATCTGATAAGGAATTCAAAATCAACTAGATATTTAATATTATTATTTAATATTATTTCTGAATTAAATAAAGAAATTATAATAAATAAAATATTCTTTTAGAAGAATACGAATTTAACTTTTTTAAATTCAAATAATAAATAATCATTTACAATATAATTTAAAATAATCTTATTATCTTAAATTGTTATTAAGAGTGATAATCACAACCATTCTTATTCGTTTTTTGGTGTACAATCCTACAGGGTTAATTAACATTGGCAGTAGATAATTATACGTGATCCTACAAATCATAAATGACCTCAAGTAAAATATTATGACTACCCAAATTAAATGAAAAGTTCATGATCTAAAACAACTTTAATACAACTCAAATCATAATCTTTTATCTCACGATATATTAACAGAATATAAGACATGGAAAAATTCAACTTTATATCTTTTTATCTTCAATTTTTTTATGCCCAATTGAACTGACTAAGCAAATGACATTGATTTTCATCAACTCATTTAAGCACAACCATACATTTTTCAATCTCAAACATCGAGGGACCCTAAGATATTTTTTATGACAAGATAGATAAATTACATCATAACTATCCATATCTCACTACATGATTCTTGTCATGTTCAAACATAACTTTTATAATCGTCTCATTAAAGATAATGTTTGACTATGTCAAAACATAATAATCATTATGTTGATAACTGTGGTAATTCCTCGACTAAGGATTTAATGACATAACTGTCGAAGATTAACATATGACATTGATCCATGTATTAATCTCAAAATAAGTGGATCTAATATATGTTCTCAACAAATACATATGAATTTGATTCGAATATCATTCACATATTCATTTTATGAATATTTATCAAACTTCTTATTAATTAGAACAATAGTAATCAATAGAAATATTTAGAATAATTAATAATAATATTTAAGGATATTAATATACGAATAACGTATAAATTATGAAAATAATAAATTCAATAATCAAAATATCATTCTCTTACAATAAGCCTAGGGCACTATTGTTAACAGTAATAAACTTTTATTTTGGTTTCAACCGACCCACACGGGTCAACAACGACCCGATTTTACCCGCCCGTGGACATACAGTACCAACCTAGTCCTGTAACATTGAAAGACCGCCAACGGGTCAGACCCAGCATAAGAGCCAGCCTATTCATGCCTGACCCACATCCAACCCATGAAGCTCCCTACCCGCGCTCCTGATCTGATCCGGAGCTTTTGACCCACGTTTTATCATTCTTTTGGGATATTTATGTTTTAGTCCCCATATTATGTTATTATTTTAATTATGTATTTTTTCATGTTCTTTGCTACTTTGACTTATTTGCTTTCTGTTTTTTTATCCATCCCTTAGCATTTCATGGAATGTTATTTTCATATCTTTATTTGTTTCATTTTATTTTATTTTATTTTATTTATTTTCATTATTGTTATTAACATTTTTTGGAGTGTCACTTATGGGTCATTAAAATTATTTTCCCGTAAAATGAGACAACACAACCCTTAGAGGTACCAATTTTGGCATTATAGGATGATTCAATTCTCTCCACACGTAATTGATTTTCAAACCTAATCATGAGTTCAATGAAGACGTAGAACAAATTTAAGAGTGTTCGATTGTATCCATTTAAAACGATTGATGAAGACTTTAGTCACATAAAGAGTTCTTCAAAGACTTTAACGTAATCGAACCATCAAAAGATGACTTCAATAATAAATATAATCAGTATGATTGTTAAGAAGTTAATCGTACATTTTATATAACAATCCTAGTTTATATGTCTATATAAATAGATTATATAGATGGGCTTTATATTAGATTTTATCACTCTCAACCTGGGTGGATGAAATTATTTTATATAAAAAATATATTGAAAAAATATAATGAATGACTGAATATAGGATAAGTGAAAAAGATTTAGATACAAATTCATTCATTAGTCTTATGTTTGATTTTTTAAGAAGTTATTTTTAGTTCATTATTTTAAAAATTATATAATAGTATAAAAAATATCGTTAAAATAATATTTATTATCCCTTGGCCTAAAAGACAAAAAAAATCGTTAATTGAATTAGAATCTTATTAACAGATGAGTCAACTTATTCAAGAGTATTAGAAATAGTTTTTGTGGCCATGTAAACGAATCAAACGTTCAGTTATCGGTTTGCGAATCGTTCGGCGGGAATTTCGTTATGTTCTTTTATTTATTAAACGAACAAATATGAATAAGATTTTATGTTCATTTAATTAAAATGAACGAACACGGACAAATACCTCATTCTTTCATTTACGTTCATGAATGTTCGATAATATGTTAATTAATTTATGGTTGTTTGTTTATGTTCTTTCATTTATACTCGGTCTAATCTCCAAATCCGTTTAAAATATCAAGATTTAATAAATTTTAACCTTAGACCCATTAATATTTTAAAACCCAATTAATTTTAAATCCAAATTAAAAAAATACCCAAATCAATTAAAGAAAATATAAATTCTAAAACTATTTGGGAAAAAAACTTTTCTCAAATAAAAACCTGATTAATTTTATGTTTGTTCATTTATGTTTGTTTATGCTTGTTCGTTTTTGTTCGTTTACATTCTTTTGTTTTTGTTCGTTTATCATTTTAACGAACGGATATGAACTAACATGAACAAGCTACATTCCTTAATTAACGAATAAGAAATTTCATTTGTTTAGTTGTTCTTGTTCGTTCGGCTAAAATTAAATGAATGAACGTAAACATACCCTCGTTTGTGTTCATTTGCGGGCATAAATTTTTTATTTTATAAAGTTGAGGAACATCAAGTTGCAGTTTTTAGCAAAATTTTCAGAAAACATAAGCTGATATTTGAAAGGAAAGAAAAGAAAAATTGATGTAATGAAAGGCTCAGTAATTACCTAAAAAGTTAGATCAAATCCCTAACTATACGTATTATACATAGGTATAATTAATGTTAAAATTAGCTCCTAACGGTTACTAGAATGACCATTTTAGCTCATTTTTTTATGTATTTTGGCTCTAACATTTTATTTTGAGGCAAAAAAGCTCCCTCTATATATGTAAAATGTTAGTTAACACACCATTAACGTTCCAAAATAGGGGTTTTTTTATCCTAAAATAAAATGTTTGGGGCCAAAATATTCTAGAAAAAGGGAATAAGGGTTAAAGTGACTATTCTTTCAAATATTAAGGTCCTTTTATGTTAAAATGAAATGTTGGAGTAAAAATGCTATTTTTCATTTCGATAAACGTTAGATACTAATTTTGATATTAAGCCTTATGTAGATTGGTAAGTTGAGTATCAAAGGAAAGGAATTAATGAAAATATATTAAAAAGATTTGAAAACATTCAATCAAGATATCCTTTCCTTGATTCGCTACACATAGTGTCCTATAAATCACCAACCTTCATTCTCATTCTTCCATACCCTAATATTTCCTGCTACTCCTTCCTCTTCAAAATGTTCAACTTCTCCTGCAACTTCTTCTTCTTCCTCATACTCATTTTCTCAGGTTTTCATTTTCACATCTCAAATTCCATTTTTTTTAAAATCCCATGATTTATTTTTATTAATAATCCTCAATTTTTAAATTGTTGCAGTTTCTTTGAAGATGCAGCATGTTCAAGGGCAAGAGATTTGCCATGGCTAAATCCATGGTAATGGTTCTTGCGATGCTGGAACCTGCAACAACCAATGTGCTCAATCTTTCCTAGGAAGCATGGGAAGTTGTGTTCAGACCTATATCAACCGTTATTCTTGTCAATGTTCATGGACCTGCAGTTAGTGAAACGATTTAACCTATTTTATCTTCTTCATTTCTCTTGTTTATGCAATAAAACTACTACTTTTTTGCATTGAAATAATATTCTTGTCAATGTTCATGGACCTGCAGTTTGGGGGTGTGTTAACTTCCTAAAAAGGCTACTTTTAAGGTTTTTTTCACTTAAGTTATTGTTTGTTTAAAAGCTCATTTTAGGCATTTTAGGATCATGTAATTGCATATAGTTGCATTAGTGGTGGTAGTGCTATTTTATTTCTTAATGATGCTACTTGAAGAAAATGTGCAGTTTGTTTGTGGTGTGCAGGGAATAACAAGCAAAAAGGACTAGATGGGAAGTAATGCCGCGACATCACATGTTGCTGAAGCATATTGAAATGCCTTGGCATTTCTGGTGCAGAAAATGATAAAAAGATACAGTTGTACGAGGACATCTGGCTCTGCTCGTGAAATGATTGATGTAACCGCCTGCCAGAGCTGCTATGGGACCACTGCCACCTGGAGGATAAGATTCATGCTTATGGTGTGATTCTAGGGGTATGAGGGGTATTTTGCACCCAACAACCTCATCATTACCCCTAGATATTTTTATTATATATTACACCTCAAGTGAGACATTGAAAAGAAGACGGGAAGAAGAGGCACACGCATAGAGCAGAAAAAAATCATATTTTTATTTCATTTTCCTTTTCTTCTTCCTTGGGTTTTCCTCCATTGATTAAGCTCCAAGGAGTGGCGAGCTAGGTTCCGAGAGGAGCTAGCGAGCTAAGGTGGTTCGTAGTGGCCGAGGAGACCTCCGGTGACGTGTTGAAGGCTACTTCTCACTTCTATTTTTGTTACTATTTTTATATTTATTTGTGGGTTGTTGGAACGAATATTTGCATGACTTTGTGTTTGGATATTTTAAACCCCACCATGAACTAACTTATTTGGTGGTGGTTGGTTTAATGGATGTTTAGACTTTATTTTAATGGTATATTTAAGTTTATCTTGGTTCTTTATTTGCTTTGCTTATGAATGCTTCACCATCTAGGCTTGTAAGAGGCATGGAAATGTCCATTTCTTAGATGAAGTTTAGGTATTCGGGAGAAACCTAAGCTAAAAAAACTTGTAAGTATTCGAGAGAACCGCAAGACAATATCCTCATAAGCAATGTGTTATAGTATTTTCAAGGGGCTTTGAACCGGCCTAGGGATATTATAACCTAATCCCTTAGATCTCGGGAGAGACTAGGATAGGATTTCAACGACTAAAAAGGGTATCTTTATCAATAGGGTAGGATGACCAACATCGTTGAGTGAGAGCAGATGCCTTGGCATCATATTCTGTTAGGTTCCTTTGAGAACATTTTAGGAAAGCCCTGTCGAGCAAGTAAAGATTAGATAGCTTAAATATCCCTGAGGAATAAGTTTAGCATCCTTAAATTAATCCCTATCATTCATTCCATTGGAAGCTTATCACGTGAGGATTATCTTCTTTTCATTTCATTTGTTGTTTGTTTACTGTTTATTTACCATCTTTCATTACCTCGACATTGTACCATTTTCAACACTAAACATCTTATCTTGCCATTGCATTTCCATCTGCTACACCATCAGACTATCAATTTACATCCATCAGCATACACATTTTCATTTACCGTGACATTTGTATATATAAAGACTAACTATACATAGATATATTAGTGCTTAGCTTTGGTTAGACTTTTGTAATTTCACTCAATCCCTGTGGAGACGATACTCACTCATCATTATATTACTTGAATGATTGTATACTTGCACATTATCTGCGTATATTTTATAGTACTCACACACGCAGACATGTTTTTGGCGCCGTTGCCATGGATTGACAGCCTGAAGTTATTTAGTTTTGCCAGAGCATTTTATTTTGTTTTGCATTTTTATTTTTGTATAGTTTACTTCATATTTTTGTTTTATTTTTTAGGTTTATTTAGTGTATGCCTTGAAGAAATTTTGAAGAACCTTTGGAACCGATAGAACCTGAGATTGAAAGACTCTTTAGACAAAGGAGACGTGCTCAAAGCGATAGAGGAAACATGTATCAAATTAGAAACCAAGGCATTGGTCAGGATGACGGAAACAGAATGACGCGACATTAGATAATGCTGATCCTGTTGTTAGGCCGCGCGTTATTCATGATCACTTAAATCCGATGCTGAATGATCTGAATCCTGGAATTGTGGCACCCGAAATTCAAGCTGCACATTTATAGCTGAAACCAATCATGTTCAACATGTTGAATTCTATTGGGTAGTTTAGGGGTATGCCAAATGAAGATGCCAGGCATCACATTCGTAATTTTTTTGAAGTTTGTGATTCTTTTCGCCAAGAGGGAGTACATGAGGATTTTCTGAAGTTAAAATTATTCCCATATTCATTGCGTGACCGAGCAAGGGCTTGGTTGAGTGGTGTATCAGCTGGTTCAATGGAATCTTGGACTGATCTTTGCAAGAGTTTTTTATTGAGTTACAACCCACTGAACATGAATACTCAGCTAAGGAATGATATATCATCTTTTCGCTAGGGCAACGACGAATCCATGTATGAGTGTTGGGATCGTTAAAAGAGTTTGCTTCGAAAGTGTTCAAATCATGGTTTTCACGATTGAACTCAAGTAATCATGTTCTATAATAGAGTCAATGCACCCACGAGGATATTACTGGATGCCTCAGCAAATGGGACATTGCTGGATAAATCACCTACTGAGGTGTTTGCTATCTTGGACAGAATTGCTAACAATGATTATCAGTTTCCTTCCTCAAGACTTGGGAGTGGGAGGAGAGCACATGTAGCATTTGAGTTAGATACCAAGGATTCGGTGTCCGCTCAACTCTCAACTATCACCAATATGCTGAAAAACTTACAACGCTCTATCGAGGTGAAGGAAGTGAAAGCAACTAGCTTGGCATGTCTGTTATGCCAAGGTAATCATCATGAGAGTGAATGCCCGAGCAATCACGAGTCCATCAACTTTGTAGGCAATTACAATCGAGGCAACAACAATCCTTACTCTAACACTTATAATGTTGGATGGCGTCAGCACCCCAATTTCTCATGGGAAAATCAAGGAGCTCACAATGCTAATCAACCTACTCGGCAGCAGAATCACAATGAGTCTCAAGGTTACTAGAATTCTATGTCATGGCATAATACTAACAAATGAGCTTCAACTTCAGCAAGCATGAGTTCCTTGGAAGCTACGATTCAAGAGTTCATATCTACTACGAAGACAATGCTGCAAGACCATTCTACTTCAATTAAGAATCAAGGAGCTTTACTTCATAGTCAAGGCGTCTTACTTCAAAGCCATAGCTCATCTTTGAGAGCTTTGGAATGTCAAGTTGGTCAGATTACTACGGCATTGCAAGAGCGCCAGCAAGGACGTTTTCCAAGTGATACTGAAGTCACTAAAGGGCAAGGAAAAGAGCATTGCAATGTGTTAACTCTTAGGAGTAGGACACAAATCAATCAACAAGTTAAAGCTAGTGGGGCACAACATGATGACTCTATTCCCACTAATGAAAAAGGTGAAGCTGAGTTGCAGGATGATAGAAGTACTGAGAAGGACAAGGATGAGGATTCTGTTAAGGCACCAGATTATGATGCCACGGCAAAATCAATTCCTACTACTGCAGTTAAGGAAGATAGACCTCCCCCACCCTTCCCGCAAAGATTGAAGAAGCATAATGATGAAGTTCAGTTTAAGAAGTTCGTGGACATTCTTGATTAGTTCCATATCAATGTACCTCTTTTGGAAGTTATTGAACAGATGCCGATATATGTCAAATTTCTGAAGAAAATCTGTACCAAGAAGAGGAAAGTAGAGATTGTTGCCACGGCAACAGAATTTTGTTCTTCATTGAGTAAGTTGCCACCAAAGAAAAATGATTCGGGCAGTTTTATTATTCCTTGTTCGATTGGAGCTAATTTCGTTGGAAAGGCACTATGTGATCTTGGCTCAAGTGTCAACTTAATGCCAAAATCTATATTCTTGAAGCTTGGCATAGGAGATACAAGACCCACATCGGTTATTTTACAACTTGCCGACATATCTCATGTTAAATCTGAAGGGAGAGTCGAGGATGTTATAGTGAGGGTGGATAAGTTTGTGTTTCCAGTCTACTTCTTAATTCTGGATTGCGAAGTTGATGCCAAGGCACCGATTATTCTGGGAAGACCTTTCATAGCCACTGGACGTATATTGATAGACTGTGAAAAAGGTGAACTCACCATGAGAGTGGTTGATCAGTGTGTGACTGTCAATGTGTTTCGAACGCTTAAATATGTTGATGACAATGAAGAATGTCAAGGCATTTCTAAATTGAACTCAGTTATTGAAGAAGAAACTGAACATCTTTGCCAGAACAATTTCATTCAACTAGCAGAAAATGAATATTTGGTGGATAATGAAAGCTTAGTGAAGTCCGACGACTTTCCAATTTTGGAGGAGCAATCTAGCTTACTACAAGCTAGATCATGTATGAATTTTAAACCTCTGAATTTTGATGAATTTATTCCTCCTAAGCTTTCATTATTGCATGCACCAACTTTAGAGCTTAAGACTTTGCAGGGCATCTTAAATATGTTTACTTAGGTAGCGATGAGACTTTACCGGTGATTGTTTCCGCTAACCTTACTGCTAATCAAGAGCAAAGTTTGTTAAGTATTTTGATGCAACATAAGAAAACGGTCGACTTGAAGTGCATTAGTCCCACGATCTGCATGCACAAGATTCTGCTTGAAGATTGCCACGACAATTCAATCGAATCACAAAGAAGACTCAACCCTGTTATGAAGCAAGTGGTGATGAAAGAAATTCTAAAATGGCTTGATGCTTGAGTGATTTACCCTATCTCCAATAGCTCATGGGTGAGCCCTGTCCAGTGTGTTCCGAAGAAAGGAGGCACGAATATGGTTACTAATGAGGATAATGAGCTATTACCCACTTGCACTATTATCGGATGGAGGATATATATGGACTATAGAAAGCTCAACAAAGCTACGAAGAAGGACAATTTTCCTCTACCTTTCATCGACCAAATGTTGGATCGATTGGCCGGCAAAGGATTCTATTGCTTTTTGGATGGGTACTCGGGGTACAATCAAATTTCCATCGCACCAGAGGACCAAGAAAAGACTACATTCACTTGTCCTTATGGCACTTTGCTTTTAAGAGGATGCCTTTTGGACTCTGTAATGCATCGATAACATTTCAGCGCTGTATTCAAACTATATTTTCAGACATGGTTGAGGATTTTCTGGAGATCTTCATGGACGACTTTTCTGTTTGTGGGGACGATTTTGAACTATGCCTCGACAATCTAGCAAAAGTTCTCAAAAGATGCGAAGAGGCTGAGTTGGTCTTAAATTGGGAGAAATGTCACTTTATGGTGACTGAAGGCATTGTATTAGGCCACAAAATTTCATACAAGGGTATTGAGGTAGACAAGGCGAAGATTGAAAAGTTGCCACTACCAACTTCGGTCAAGAGGATAAGAAGTTTTCTTGGACATGCTGGATTCTATAGAAGGTTTATCAAAGACTTATCCAAGATTTCTAAGCCCTTGTGCATATTGCTTCAACAAAATCAACCCTTTGTGTTTGATGAGTTATGCCTCGGCGCATATTTACTGAGCTGAAAAGACAACTGATCTCGGCACCCATTGTAGTTCCTCCTGATTGGACATCACCATTTGAGCTAATGTGTGATGCAAGCGATTATGCCATAGGAGCTATTTTAGGGCAACACCAAGGTAAAATTTTTCATGTTATTTATTACTAGCCACACTTTAAATAAATCACAATTGAACTACACCACCACTGAGAAAGAATTACTTGTCATGGTATTTTCTTTTGATAAATTTAGACCTTACCTAAAAGACACAAGGGTTATTGTTCATACTGATCATTCGGCTATAAAATACTTAGAGAACAAAAATGATGCCAAGCCTAGACTTATTAGGTAGATCTTACTTTTGCAAAAACTTGACTTAGAGGTGGTAGATAGAAAAGGAACTGAAAATCAAGTTGCTGATCACTTATCTAGGCTAGAGAATAATTCTAAATACCATGACACTGTAGATATCCAAGAGGAATTTCCTGATGAGAAACTTTTATATGCCGCGGTAATTTCGTGGTACGTTGACCTTGTTAATTTTTTTGTTAGTGGAATTCTGCCTTTTGATTTAGATAGTCAGGCTAAAAAGAAATTCAAGCACGATGCAAGACACAATTTTTGGGATGAGCCATATTTGTTCAAGCATTGTGCTGATCAGCTCATTAGACGATGTGTACCTGAAGAGGAACAGCGTGATATTTTGTACCATTGTCATTCAGCCCCAAGTGAAGGTCATTTTGGTGGAGCAAGGACTGCTGCTAAGGTCCTGCAACCAGGCTTTTACTGGACAACTCTGTTTAAAGATACCCAAGCATTTTACAAAGCTTGTGATTGATGCCAATGGACTGGAAACATCTCCAGATGACATGAGATGCCGTTGCAAAATATCTTAGAGATAGAGTTGTTTGATATGTGGGGCATTGATTTCATGGGACCATTCCCATCTTATGAAGGAAAATTATTTATCTTGCTTGCTGTGGATTATGTGTCAAAGTGGGTGGAAGCAATAGCGACATCAAGGAATGACTCCAAGACCGTACTCAAGTTTTTGCACAAGTATATTTTCACTCGGTTTGGAGTACTTCGTGCTATTATTAGTGACGAAGGAACCCACTTTGATAACAAGTTGATTGCCAAGGCATTGAGGAGATATGGAGTTCGACACAAGATTGCCACGTCATATCATCCGCAGACAAATGGCTAAGCAGAGATATCCAATCGAGAGATCAAGCAGATTTTAGAGAAAGTGGTGAACCCAAGGCGTAAGGATTGGTCGCCAAAGTTGGATGAAGCACTTTGGGCATATAGAATGACGTTCAAAACTCCCTTGGGAATGTCACCATTCAAGCTAGTGTATGGTAAAGCTTGTCATCTCCCGGTTAAACTCGAACATAAGGCATATTGGGCCATCAAGCGATTGAATTTTGATGCTCAACTAGCTGGGGAGCAAAGATTACTGGAACTTAATGAAATAGAAGAGTTTAGAGCACAAGCATATGAGAATGCTCGAATATACAAGGAGAAAACCAAGAAGTGGCATGACCAGAAACTGATGCCACGACATTTTCATGTGGGGCAACAAGTCTTACTCTATAACTCCGGACTTAAACTCTTTCCTGGGAAGCTCAAATCTCGATGGTCAGAACCATTTGAGGTGCATTATATCTACCCCCATGGAGCTGTTGACATAAAGAGAATAGACAATGGGATGATCTTCAAGGTCAATGGCCAGCGTCTGAAAGCCTATAATGGAGTTCCACCACCACACAACAAGGACGTGTTACGTCTACACGATGTTGAAGCGTGCTAAGAGGAGAACCAAAATTTGATGCCACGACATTGAATTTGTGTCTGTGCATAAATAAAATTTAAAATTTAAGCTTTTCTTTCATTTTATTTTATTTTATTTTTTAATTAATTTTTGATATGATTTGTAAGGACCACATTGCTACAAACCGTGCAGGGAGCGGTCACCCAAATGGAGGAAAGGACAGCACATTAATGGGAGAGATATTCTTTGATTTTGTTTCTTTTTAATTTATTTTATTTCTGATATTTCTTTTCTCTCTCCAACAGTTTTGTCCCATCATCATCATTTCTTTTGGCAGTTTTCCTTCCCCATACACGCATAACCCCTCCCCATCCACTAATTTCTCTCTTAATCGTCTTATCACCCCTTTCCCTCTTAAACTTTTAACTTTTTCTTTTCTCTTTCTTTCTTCCTTAACTTTTCTATTTCATTTTTTTAACTTTTACTTTTTATCTCTCATATTCTTCATCTTCTTCACTCTTTTCTCCATAGCCGAAACTCTACAAAGCTTTTGAAAGCTACTTCCTTTTCCATTTTTCTTACTTCACAACTGTTGAAAATGGTACGCACAAGACTGGCTGCACCCGAAGGTTCCAAGTTCCAACATTTTAAGAACAAGGAGGCCAAGGCTTGGTTCCAAAACTTCAAGAACCGAAAACTCTTCTTTGAGTTAGGTTTTATTTTTACCGAGGAGACCGATGGTGGTTTGGGACCCAACGTAATGGAAATTGTTACGCCACTCAAGTGGAAGAAGTTCGCACGCCATCCGAGTTCAGTGAATGCCTCGTTGGTTAAGGAATTTTATGCAAATATTTCCAAGCCAAACCAACATGCCATTTTTGTGCGAGGTAAACAAATTTTTTTTACACCCACTGCGATTAATCGATATTATTATTTGCAGGATGTGGTGGACCGACATGCCCAGTTCGAGGATGAAGCCGATAGCACCACCTACGATGAAATCCTTGAGGACATTATGCTTTGAAAACACTGAGTGGAATGGACGCCAAACAAGTAAATACTCGATCAACAGAGAGCGTCTTCAGCCACACGCTAAGTTATGGAATCACTTCCTTAAGCACAAACTCATGCCTACTTCTCACAATACGACGATATCACTTTCACGCTTACTGCTTTTACATTCGATAATTGTATCCCATCATATTGATGTTGGTCGTATTATTGTTCAGCAAGTTCATGACTGCTTGAGTAAAAAGGCAAGTGCTTTAGTGTTTCCTAACTTAATTACTGCTTTGTGTCATAAGAAAAAGGTCGAGGAAAATGCTTTTGATGAAATATTACCTGGATTATCGGGCATTACTAGGGCTAGACTTCCACTGCTATTAGGAATTGAAAATCCCAAGTCTAAAGACCTTGTTCATGAGTAATCTGCAGGAACTAATGCCGAGGCAAAGTTACTTGCTCTCGAGGAAGCTGTGATGCAGACTTAGACTCATCTGCATGCTTTACACGGTGATATCCGCAATTTCTTTGAGTATGTGAAGCATAAGATGCTGTGGTGGAATCGATGTTTCAAGAAATTATTCCCCACGGTCAACGGAATTTCCCTGGCTTCCCAGAAGAAATTCTTCCGGCATTCAATGCCGAGGCATCTCCAAAGCCCGAACAAGATGAAGAAGATCCTCCAGTTGATGACCCGACTCCTGATCAGCACTGTTCTGACACCCTTAAATATCCGCCCACTGTCTCTGTCGTAGAAACACCAGTCTCGTTCCTGCACCACGTAGTGGTCGACGCACCAAGACCACAGCTGGACGTACGAATATTGCACATTATTACTCTACTTCTTCAGAGTCCAGCCCAGCACCCCTTCGCAAGCGTACTAGGCGAGGAGCTACTAGCACCTCCAAGGCAATACCACCACGTAAACATTGAGGTACCTCACTTGCATTTATTTTCATTTAGTTTGCATTTCATTGCATGGCATTCAGTTTATATTTAGTTTAGTTCTCTTTAAGCATTGAGGATAATGCCTCCCTTAAGTTTGGGGGAAGTAGTGTTCTTGCTAGGATATATGCATGATAGCATTAACATAGTATTATGCCATGGCATCAGTAAATGGTAGGATAGTTAGATAGAATGTTTTGAGGATACTGGATGATGATGATCTTGTTAGGCTAGAATCTGAATGTAAATGACTGTTGAGAATGATAGAACTCACTCTAGGGCTTGGTTCTTTGTGAAAAAACTTTTACATGATTTGTATGTTCTCTATACTTAGAAAATTTGGAAAATTTTTATAAAAGGAACTCTAGTTAATTTTGGCATTGAAATATGGTATTGTTCTTAAAAGAAAAAAACATCTCCCTTATATATGAAACTGTGAATAAATGCTTAGGCATAACTGTAGAGGGACACTCCTCTTTGCCGTGACATTGCTTGGAACTCTGTTTAATAAATGACAACTATGTGCATATGAGTGAATGAAAATAGTCACGGGATGACTCTACTTAACTAGCTCGGGGGTGGAAGGTATGCTCCCTTTCACCTAGAGTGTGGGAGAGTAGGTGTGATAAGCTGACTCCCTTCGTAACAACATCTTAAAAAAAGTTCAGAAAAGAAAAAGGGAGTAAAGAAAATGTGCTTAATGAATAAGTAAATGCCTTGACAAAAACTAGAGGACTTGAGTAGAAATTGTCTAAGTTTGCTAAATATAGATTAGATACAATCACGCACACACATTACCACAAAAGGATCTTGACCTAGGGAAAAGTACTTGAATTCTTAATAAGTCTAGTATGTTGAAGCCTATTTTCTGAGGGTTGAAATCCAATTTTTTCCTACTGTCTTATTATTGAACATTGCCATGACATTTTGCTTATGTAACTGCTATCCATTGCTTGAGGACAAGCAATAGCTTAAGTTTGGGGGTGTGTTAACTTCCTAAAAAGGCTATTTTAAGGCCTTTTTCACTTAAGTTATTGTTTGTTTAAAAGCTCATTTTAGGCATTTTAGGATCATGTAGTTGCATATAGTTGCATTTGTGGTGGTAGTGCTATTTTATTTCTTAATGATGCTGCTTGAAGGAAAGGTGCAGTTTGTCTGTGGTGTGTAGGGAATAGCAAGAAAAAATGACTAGATGGGAAGTAACGCCACGGCATCACACGTTGCTGAAGCAGATTGAAATACCTTGGCATTTCTAGCGTAGAAAATGACAAAAAGATACAGTTGTACGAGGACAGCTTGCTCTGTACGTGAAATGATTGCTGTAACCGCCTGCCAGAGCTGCTATGGGACCACTGCCACCTGGAGGATAAGATTCATTCTTATGGTGTGATTCTAGGGGTATGAGGGGTATTTTGCACCCAACAACCTCATCATTACCCCTAGATATTTTTATTATATATTACACCTCAATGGATACATTGAAAAGAAGACGGGTGGAAGAGGCACACGCATAGAGTAGAAAAAAATCAGATTTTTATTTCCTTTTCCTTTTCTTCTTTCTTGGGTTTTCCTCCATTGATTAAGCTCCAAGGAGTGGCGAGCTAGGTGCCGAAAGGAGCTAGCGAGCTAAGGTGGTTCGTGGTGGTCGAGGAGACCTCCGGTGGCGCGTCGAAGGCTACTTCTCACTTCCATTTTTGCTATTATTTTTATATTTATTTGTGGGTTGTTGGAACGAATATTTGCATGACTTTGTGTTTGGATATTTTGAACCCCACCATGAACTAACTTATTTGGTTGTGGTTGGTTTAATGGATGTTTAGACTTTATTTTAATGGTATATTTAAGTTTATCTTGGTTCTTTATTTGCTTTGCTTATGAATGCTTCACCATCTAGGCTTGTAAGAGGCATGAAAATGTCCATTTTTTAGATGAAGTTTAGGTATTCGGGAGAAACCTAAGCTAAAAATACTTGTAAGTATTTGAGAGAACCGCAAGACAAGATCCTCATAAGCAATGGGTTATAGTATTTTCAAGGGGCTTTGAACCGACCTAGGGATATTATAACCTAATCTCTTAGATCTCGGGAGAGACTAGGATAGGATTTCAACGACTAAAAAGGGTATCTTTATTAATAGGGTAGGCTGGCCAACATCGTTGAGTGAGAGCAGATGCCTTGGCATCCTATTCTGTTAGGTTCCTTTGAGAACATTTTAGGAAAGCCATGTCGAGCAAGTAAAGATTAGATAGCTTAAATATCCCTGAGGAATAAGTTTAGCATCCTTAAATCAATCCCTATCATTCATTCTATTGGAAGCTTGTCACGTGAGGATTATCTTCTTTTCATTTCATTTGTTGTCTGTTTACTGTTTATTTACCATATTCCATTGCCTCGAGATTGCACCATTTTCAACACTAAACATCTTATCTTGCCATTGCATTTCCATCTGCTACACCATCAGACCATCAATCTACATCCATCAGCATACACATTTTCATTTGCCGTGACATTTGTATATATAAAGACTAACTATAAATAGATAGATTAGTGCTTAGCTTTGGTTAGACTTTTGTAATTTCACCCAATCCCTGTGGAGACGATACTCACTCATCATTATATTACTTGAACGATTGTGTATACTTGCACATTATCTGCGTATATTTTATAGTACTCACACACGCGGATAATACTCTTTAAGTTGTCAACTTCAATGGCCAAATTTTCTTGATTCTATGATGAAAGTTTCATGTCCTCTAAATCTATACCTTTAAAGCTAACACATATTGAAGACAACCCATAAAAACTAGAAAAATTGATTCATTATCTTCTTGTGTCCAATGTATAAGAAAAGATTTTCAAAAAAAGTTTTATTTTTTTATAAAAAATCCTAGAAATTCATTATCCGAATCTAAAAGTTTGGTGCCAAAATATGAAAACTTTTATTTTCTCTATCTTACTAAATTTGTCCCTTTTAGATTTCAAAATTATCTCGTTCAAAATGTTTTATTAGAAAATTCAATAAATAACAACGCTTATATTTTTTTTACTCTTATATGCCTCAATCTTTTATACCAATCAAAACAAATATATCAATTATTTTTAGAGATATTTTTATCATTTCTCTCAGATAGTTCAACTATCGATCCCTGGTCTTGCTTTACAACTTCGACCCCTGGCTTTGAAAAAGTGTTCGTAACCTGGGTTTGCTTTAAGTTAATATGTGATCAAATTTATCTCCTAAAATTATGTGCTCAGTTAACATAGGATAAAAATAATGGGATAAAAGGAATATGATTTTATGAATTTTTCGAATTGGAATCTGAAGTTTTTTGTAAGATCTGTTAACTCAGAGGTAAAACTTATACTATGGGATAAGTTTAAGGAGATAAAATGGGTAAAAATAAACTGTTAGAGAGTAAAGTGAGAAAAAGATATAGTTGGGGGGCAAATTTTATATTAGGGCAGATGAAAAAACCAGAAGAAAAATTCATATTATAGTTCAAAAATTAAAGTGCTAACCTCCGAAGAGCCGGAAATTCTTATAGTTCTATAGTTCTCTCTCTTAATATAAATTTAACATTTTTCCTTCGGAAATCCCTAATTATCATTCGATCTCTGATTTCCCATTTTTTCCATTCCTTGGGTAAATTCTTTTCAAAACCCTAAAATAAACTAGGTTTGCTTGATTGAAGGGAAAAAAAAGGGGTGATTTTGGGTTAAGGCTGGCGGGCTCTTGGCTCAACTAAATGGCGGATCCTCCTGGACTCTGCCCTGATAGGATTGCTCATCGTTTCGAGGTCATTTCTTGTTCTGCTGATACTGTTAGTGTGGGATGGATTTTGATAGGCTTAAAAAGCAGTGATCATTGCGAACTGTGACATAGGAAGCCGCGGAAGTTGAAGCATGCTGCGGGTGCACCTCCCTTCTGATATACCAATTGTTGGCTGCGAGCTCACGCCTTACGTGCTCTTACGCCGACCCGACAAGACCGTTACCTCCGATGACGTGCCTGAGTCGGCCCCTCTTGATGGTCACTTCTTGAGGTACAAGTGGTAAGTATTTTTAAATCCCTCAATAACATTGTGTATTACTTTTTTGGGGGATGGGGTTGCTCATTACGGCATTTCTGATTTAGCGAAATGGGGTTTGATATAATCTTATATGGACTTTTTCTACGTTAGTATTAAGGAAGCTTCCCATTTTGACCAATTGGGTTTGAGCTAGTTTTTTGGTTGTGATATTGTTTGATTGTTTTGGTAAATAGTGTATGGAACTTCTTTTTTAGGTCGTTATGAATAATTACATAGGGGAATGTTTGGAATTGAGGTATACAACTTTTTTGTTATCTTCTGTCTATGCTTGAACTGGAATGACACTTCATAGTTGCAAAATATGCCATGATGAATCGCCTCTTCAAGCTAGAATGTTCTGTTGCTAATAATTATTTTTATGCGTGTTATTATTATTGTGACCACCCTGGCATGTTTTTCTTTGGAAAGTTTTGCTAGAATGTTTCAACTTAGATTGAGAAGTACCGAATATAAAATGCTGGTTTGAGAAATACGACACATAAATTGTTGGTTATAGAAAGAAGGAATCATTCAGCTACAATAGCGGATGCATATGATCTCCTATTATTAACTGTTAAAAGGTGGTAATGAGGCATTGAATATTTTATTGCCTATTTCATGCTTTTTCTATTTGAACGTGGGTGGAAAGTTAGTCTAGTTACATTATGGGAGATGCCTTGGAAGGTAATAGAAACTTGTAGTGGTGGTTTCCATTTGTTTAATCACAAAAAATCCTAGAACATTATCCTTGACATCAGTTTACATGTGGCAATTAGTAATATAAATTTGAATTGATTGATTATTCCTTGGATCGTATTTAGATTTGTTCACTACAAGACAAATCTTTGACTACTATGTTAATGAGCGACACATACTTTGGGTAACTTGTAGTTTCACTAGACAATTTTGATGAGGATATTATGCATTCTTACTGTTATTTCTGGATTCATATTCTGGAAAAGAGAATATCTTGGCTACATCTTGTGCACCTTTTGTTGTGGTTTAAGATCTTTTCATTTGTCTTCTTCTGGGAATTTAGTGAAAACTTATATAATAGGTTGACTGTTACAAATTTTCCATTTATATTACATCTCTAATGAAAAATGTTCCTTTCTTGGTTCCATTTCGTAGGTATCGCATACAAAGTGATAGAAAAGTTGCTGTCTGTAGTGTACATCCCTCTGAACAGGCCACATTGCAGTGCCTAGGCTGTGTTAAAGCTAAAATACCTGTTGCTAAAAGTTACCATTGCTCTCCTAAGTGCTTCTCAGATGCGTGGCAGCATCACCGTGTTCTGCATGACCGTGCTGCAAGTGCTGGAAATGAAAATGGAAATGAGGAGGAAGAGATATTTGGCCGTTTCAATAGCACAGGGTCTGGGGTTATTAATTCTAGCATATTTGGTTCAGCATCGAGCGCTAGCTTGACAAATGGTTCTATACCTCTGTATCCTGCTGCAGTTACACAGAGGAGTGGTGGTGAAACCTGGTTTGAAGTTGGACGCGCTAAAACATATACACCCTCAGCAGATGATATTGGCCATGTTCTCAAGTTTGAGTGTGTTGTCGTTGATGCAGAAACGAAACTAGATGTTGGACATCCCATTACTGTTTTGACATCTCGTGTTATTCCTGCTCCTTCCCCCATTCCTCGGCGCTTGATCCCACTAAGCGGAGCTGATATGATGGGGCAGCTTGATTCAGATGGCCGTGTTTCATCCTCTGGAACTTTTACAGTTCTGTCATACAACATTTTGTCCGACTCATATGCAAGCAGTGAGTTGTACAGTTATTGTCCATCATGGGCTCTTTCTTGGCCATATCGCAGACAGAATTTGTTGCGTGAAATTGTTGGTTATCGTGCAGACATTGTCTGTCTTCAAGAGGTAATACTTTCAATTAATAATTGATGAATGTCGAGTGATGATAGCTATGCTTTAGAACTTCTGTTTTGAACTGAAAAACAGCTTTGAAGTTTAGTGCATGATAACAAATTGCTTCAGTTTTAATTAGATGCGGGTCTATGCTCAACTGTATCCTTTTTTTTCCTTTTAGATGCAAAGCGTCATTGTATATGTATATGTATACCTAAAAGAGTTTATTTGCCTCCTTAATTTTTTTTTCTTCTAATAGTGGAACTGTGGAAGTGGTGATGAGTGATATTAATAAGGAAATTATTTCACTCTTGCTCCATCTTTGTTAAGAAAGTATGGAGTTTTCCCATAGCTAAGTGAGAAATAGTTTTGTCGGCCAGAATTTCTTTAGGTGCATTCAACTCATCATTAGCCTGAAATCATCTTCAACCTTTGGTCATCTAGATGAACATTGTGGCTAAATATCAACTGTTATAATCTTTTTAGGTTCAACATGACCATTTTGAGGAATTTTTTGCCCCTGAGCTGGACAAACATGGGTATCAAGCTTTGTACAAGAGGAAGACAAATGAGGTTGCTTAAGAACTCCCAAGGTTCTCATCTCAAAGATTTAGTGGCATTACTCTTATGTATAGTTTATGTTCTTTGTTCTGCAGGTTTACGGTGGAAATATACATACAATTGATGGCTGTGCTACTTTTTTCCGTAGAGATAGATTTTCCCATTCAAAAAATATGAGGTTTGGAAGTATTCCTCACTTGGTGTACGCATTTATACATTTGGTTTTCTATGCTAAAGTAAATCATGTCTTGCAGGTTGAATTTAATAAGGCAGCGCAATCCTTGACTGAGGTTGCAGTTCAAACTACTCAGAAGAAAGCTGCTTTAAATCGTTTGGTTAGGGTAATAAATCTATTATAAGTATAACTAATTTGGATCCATGTCCATTCTCTTACGGCACATACTTCTATAATAGTATCATGTAAATTTTTCTTTGTTTGCAGGATAATGTTGCATTAATTGTGGTTTTGGAAGCAAAGTTTATTACTCATGTAGCTAACAATCCTGGGAAGCGACAGCTTCTCTGTGTGGTAAGAATTGTTTCTTTTATTCTTCTATGCTACTCTGGCCTTCTCTATTTGTGTTCTCTAATTTACGTAATTTTATTTCCGTGCTTTATTTATGGTAAAAGATGACATCACATGACTAGTGGTGATTGATAAGCTTTTTGATCAAGGGTTTCTTATTTGGCTGTTGGCAAGTTGAACATGATTTAATCATTCTGCAAGCTGCTCTGATTTGAAATAAAAAAGGGTAGTTTAGGAGTATGTTTGGACTTATAGTCTTGAAATCATCTAATGGGCTATGTTACCTGGGTTCTGTTTTATGCTATCTCTAACTGAACCTTTTAAAAAGGCAAGTTTAGCACTACTTGTAAGAGGATTAATTTTCTTGGTCTGGCTAGCTTTGAGTAAAGTAGCCTATAGCTGCTTTTATAGAAATGGAAGTGAGTGATTTGTTGCTATATAGTCCTGTTAGTTGGTCTGTAGGCAGATTCTAGCTCTGAGTAGTGAATCGCTCTGTAGGCTGCAGGTAGCAGGCTGTTTGTGGTGCAGAAAACTGGTGTAATGTACTCAATGGTTGAGTATGCTTATATTTGAATGATAGGATTTTAGTCTTTTAGTTTTCCCAGATAGCAAGTTTTATTGTGAACAATAAGCATATTCTAGCAATTGGTAGCTATGTTGCTCTGATTCTTTGTTTTTGTTAAAGTACCCATGTCCGACATATAGATATGGGGATATGACTTTTAAGGACCCTCCAAATCCATCTAAAACCTTAGAAAAATCTGACCATACCTGTGTTTGACACACTCTCGTATCTAACACATATACCCTCTAGTTTGACTAACATAGACTAGAAGTATAAAAATCCCAAGAAACTTTTGCATATTATATTATGACTAACCCAATGGCAATTGGATTAGATTGGTTTAGTTATTTTGTGCTCTCTCTTTCTTTTATTTGGTTTGCATTTGGGTTCTTTTAGCCTCTTTGACTACTACTTTCCATCTTTATTAAATGTGGCATTGAAATGTTAATTGTTCTCAAAAACAGACTGACTATACTAAAAGCCTAAACGTGGCCCGAAAGACGCCACAAGAGAAACAACGAAAATAGAAGATAGAAGCCAAGTTCTAACACAAAAGCCATAAGCTTCCACATGAAAAGAATACAGAACAGCAAGCAATTAACCGCCTGTCTGCCACTATAAACTCGTCTTGACAACAAAGACTGTAATAACCAATTTTGTCCAATGATTAGTGAAATCTTAAGGCACTCTTTTCCTCCTCCCGCTGATTAAGGAGCTTCTCTATAAGCTCCTTTAATCATGAAGGAGGTTTTTAACGAGGCCTTCAATTCCTATAAAAAAAATGTTAATTGTTCTCTTCTCTTCTTGAAGTTGGGTCGTTCTTTACATTCATGAAAGTTGACTTTACTAAAGACAGTGTACATATTTATTATATTGTTTGCAACTCTTTCATTTCATGTAACTTTCCTTCTATTCCTGGTTTTGGAATGCAGGCAAACACACATGTAAATGTTCCACATGAGTTAAAGGATGTCAAAATCTGGCAGGTTTTAGTTTTTCTTTGATCTGTAAATCTATTTATACATAAATGTGTCAATATTTCAAAATAGTCATTCATTTTTTTTCTTTTTAATGTTTTAGGTGCATACTCTCTTAAAGGGATTGGAGAAAATAGCTGCTAGTGCAGACATTCCAATGTTGGTGTGTGGTGATTTTAATTCAGTTCCTGGGAGGTAACACTATTATCCTTTACATAATGTTAGATTGTTTAGTGCTTGAGATCCATTATTTTGTATTAAATTGTTTCAAAGTTAAATATATTTTTTACAGTGCTCCCCATTCACTTCTTGCTATGGGAAAGGTAGACCCATTACATCCAGAATTATTAGTAGACCCTCTTGCGATTTTGCGTCCTCACAGCAAGTTGACTCATCAGTTGCCACTGGTAAACTCTCTTTACTGCCTCAATAGAAAACTTATGTATTTTGCCCTATTATTACTGTTAACAATGTTTTGATAGGATTTTTAAGAAAATAAAGGAAACAGTCTTCAGTGGAGAAAGAGACCGGGGTTATACATTATTCTGGGGGTGTCTGACAAAGTTTGTTTATTTGAACAGGTCAGTGCCTACTCACCCTTTGCAAGAGGTGCTGGTCTTGGTTTGGAACATCAAAGAAGAAAAATGGACATCACAACTAATGAACCTTTATTCACAAATTGCACAAGAGATTTCATTGGCACCCTGGATTACATATTTTACACAGGTGGGTTATTCTTTTAAAACGCTTGAATGATTGGATAATGCATATACAAATTATATTAGATCTCGAATGCCTTTATCTCTTAGATTCTTGTCTCCTATGATGATTTGATTATAGTTAGTTTTGTGCTTTCAGCGGACTCTTTAACAGTGGAGTCTTTACTGGAACTCTTGGATGAGGATAGCTTGAGGAAAGACACAGCCCTTCCTTCTCCGGAGTGGTCCTCCGATCATATTTCACTATTAGCTGAATTATGGTTCCAGCCAAGGCCTAGACGCTAACACTTTAAGGTATGTCGTGATGCACCCTTGATTTTAAATGACAACATATACAACCAAATATTTCAGTGAAAAGATAAAAAATACAAGTCCGTTTATGTACACACACATGAAATAACTCTATCCGTGCTGGGTTCAAGGTATCGGCAAAGATTGTATACATAAAATAACAAGCGGGCGGCTACCTGTTGTTTAGGTCATGGAGATGGCCAACGCCCCCGAGAAGCCGATGGATACAGATAAAAGGGGTATTTGTAGGAAAAGTAGATCATGGTCCCCTGTGTTATATGGTAATCTCTTTGATGGAGGGATCCTTGCTTTGATCTATCTACTTTGTGGCACCTTTGATTCATAAAAAAAATTATCATTCCTTTATCATTTTTGGTTTTAGTTAAAATGGAATTTGAACTTTGTTGATTAATTATCAGCTTTGAACAAGCTGATAAAATTTCTCTCAAAATCCTTCTCTTGATTTTCATAAAAAAAATTCTCATTTTCGGTTTATGACATTTTCAGTTGCATCCCAAAGTCGTTATTTTTTAGCCTTAAATTAGGATGTCGCACAGCAAAACTATTCTGTCTAAAATATTCTTTTAACTTTATTTCTTTTAGAAGTGGTTTCAAACGGAGTAAATTATAAGTTTAGTCCTTTGAATAAACTGAGATTCCCATGTATGACACAGCTTCAGGAACATCAAATTTAGTCCTTAAAAGGTTTAATTTCTAATTGAGCCCCGATTTTCCAAAATCAAATATTTTTAAGGTCCAATTAAATTTAATTAAAATTGTAATCCCGACTTTAGGGTATGATAAAATATTTTTGAGTTTTAATATAATGTGCTATGAATTAATAATTGGTTCATACAGAATTTGGCGGACCAGGTTGTATTTTAATTATATAATAAGTGAATTTATTTCATATTTTTCATAAAAAAAGATCAAAATTAACATGAATTGTTAAACTTATATTTGTTTATGATTTAATTAAACACAACGTGTTGAAGGCGAGTTTCAACTGATTTGGACTAAACTTTGAAATTTATACATTAAATAACTAAAGGGTGTGCTTTGTAAATGAGCAGTAATAGAGGAATAATACGTAAGCAGTTGAAAAGGATCTAGGTTAAAGTACATATTTAGTACTTCAATTATTAATTTTTTTCCGTTTCAGTCACTCAATTATTCTTTTTTTTTAAAAAAAAATCATACATAATGTTACATTTTGATTTCATTTTGATCACTATCCGTTAAAAAATTAACAAAACTACTGACATGATATTTTTAAAACTTTTTTCAATGGTGAAGTGACATTAGTTTATTGTGACAGGTTAACATCGTCGTTACTTTTTTAACGTATATGATCAAAATAAAATCAAAACATAACATTATATATGATTTTGAAACAAAAAATAATAAGATGACAAATAAAACAAAAGTAATAGTGAAGGTACTAAACATGTAGTTTACCCAAGAATATAAAGACCACAAATGCTTCCAAATGGGAAGAATATGCCAACAAATTTTAGGGTAAACTATTTATTTGGTCACCCATCTATTCCTTAGTCACCCAACTATTATCTTTTCTAAAATCATACCTAACATTGGATTTTGTTTTGATTATCTATTATTAAAAAGTTAACAAAATTTTGTTTTGATTGTCTATCATTAAAAAGTTAGCGATAATATTGATGTGATATTGTTAAATTATTTTTAAATGCTGACATGACATTATCTATACGTTAACATGATGATTATTTTTTTAATAGGTGACCAAAACAAAAACTAAATAATAGAGGGGTGACCAGATAGATAGTTTACCCTAATTTTTAAAGCCGAGGGGCGTACAAAGATGCTTACGTACCCCTTGGGGGCCATTTCATTAACAAAAAGAAAATGGGCAAATTCAGTACCAAACAAACAGGCAGATAAATCATGAATTTACAAATAAGCTGCACGCTGCCACTAAAACAGGCAAATCACGTAGAACCAAACCCAGGACAAGCTTCACAATCTCAGGTTAGAGAAGAGGGATGGAACAAGATCTACCACCGACCACGCAAGGCCTGCATATTGTAGGAAGCGGATACCGGTGTCTACATCGAATAAATCTTGGTTAGAGAAAAATAACGTCTTCTGGATATAGCTTGACTACTTAATCTCACTAGATTTCTTCTCTGTAGTTGAACCATTAAGCATTGGAATATAGCTGGTTGATTTTATGGGGATACCCAACGTGTTTGATACTACCGGGAGAATCCATTTCGCAAGAGACTTACTGCAGAACTTTACGATCAGGATCGTTGGTATCCCAACAAATATTCTTCCCAAAAAAGCAGGAGTCGTGAGTCGAGAGGTAAATATTCGTGGAACGGCTTCATGGTGGAACTGGTGGTATGTCTGCTGAATCCCAGCCACCTGCTCGACATTAACAATTAAAGTGTTACATTGATGAATGTCAATCCAAAACCTTTCATCTCGGTTGGTGGAAGAAGTTGAATGGAAAGGATCAATTGATTTTATTGATGCAAATGCAAATATTGTACCTTGTTTCTATCAATGAATGATGCTCACTTAGGAAGTAACATGCATGACTATGTATAATTTCGAGTTTCTAGAAATACAGGCTTAAAGTAAAGAACTTGTTTATAGTGTAGTTCACGGTTATAATGGTACCAAACACCATGCGACATGTTTGAATAACACCAACCACATCATCTTCATAACTACTTAAATACGTTTCTTCTACTTGAATTTGCTTCATCTTTTCTGTGTTGGCATGTGTCGATATCCATTTATTCATGCCTATATTATTTGTCAAGACTCAAGATGCACAACCCCAGCTTATAATTACTCTTGATGCATCTTCTAAATGATACAACAGCTACAGAAAATATCTTGACACAGCAACTGTCACTCCCTAATGCCATCAGGAACGGGAATTGTGAGAAATTTCGATTTGCTATCTAAGCATAGGCATTTTGGAGCATAAGATCGGGAAATTCTATTTTGTGTGCTAAATCATGCAAATCCAAAGATCCTGAAAGAACTTGATTAACCAAATCTAATTTTTATTGTACACAATAGATAAGTGTGTAATGTGGTAATTCTATAAGCTATTTTATACCATAAATTCACCTCTAAATAATTCTAACCATAACCATAGTTGTTTGTCAAGCTTGAAGTTCATCCAAGCGAATGATGGGACACAAAAACAGTATGGATCAACTTCGACATTTTCAAGGCATAAATTTCCTTTTCTTAGATGAAAGCAATGAATCTCAGTTCTCACGGATAGCAATTTGTTTTTTCTATGTGCTTATGATTTTTTACTTTTTGCATTTGATATCGTTAATTAGCTTTAAAGGTGAAAGTAATTCATCAAAAATGCATTCCTACAATAATTTTGGTGAAAGTAGCTAAGAATTATATCAGAGCTATATGGGTGATCAATTACTTACAATTCCAAATGCAACACCGTAAAAGGCAGTATGATACTCGAAACTTGGAGTTGGCAACTCAGGCATGGGATAAGCAAAAGGTAAGAGAAAGCTCAGGGCAGCCCAAAACGATGTAACTACAGAAGGAAAAGTAAGCATAAACAATATAGAATATCTTTATTGTGTTTCAACATTCAACTAGAACCAGAAGCATAATTATGTTTCAAGTATTAAGATTACCGATCATATTTTGCAAGTTAGAACGGCCACTGGTCATTTTAATTGATGGAACCAAGGCCAGAGAAATAGAAGATGGACTTAACTATCCCTAAAAGTTCCCATCTTTCAGGAACTACAAGCTAGACTTTGTTAAGGCATACATGTCTCCTCTTTATACAGAAATGACTATCGAATCCCTGGTTTGATGACAATACAAGCTGCTCAGACAGATTCTTTCGGCCTATGGAAGCACAAATGTTCTGAATCAAGGTTTACTTACCATTTTGTCCAGAGACAATAAATTCATCCACACATTCATAGATTGTTAGCCACATTGCAAGAATCACCAACCCAATGACGAGACCGACAGTGATATCAATTAAGCTGTGCATGCCATGTTATATCCTTCCCACCAGTGAAACAAAATTTGGCTGACTATTGCAATAAGGAAAGCCAAGAGTAACACCAAGAACTTCTGAAGAAAATTAACCTACCGAAACCAATGAGGCCCACAAGCAAGTAAGCAACAGTGACTGCAACAAGTTCCACACAAGCATTTTCACTCTCTATGTAGGATAGAACGTAGTATACAAGGAATCTGGAAAATACCTGCTGATAAGTTGACAAGTAAACATAGAAGAGTGCTTAATTTATTGTGAGGACTGACAACACATCAGACCTCCCACAGCTCTTCTTTTAGTTTTTGTCTTGTTTTCCCGTCCTACCAACACATGAGAATTATGAATTTGCCAAGAATATATATTACGTTCCCAATAATTGACGCATATGACTTTCTAGGTGTTCTGAAAAATATTCAAGGGCAATAAGCAAGACACAATCACCCCCCTGTAGATATCCTCAAAAGACCTCCTACACGGTTTAATAGCGTCAACTGCATATCCGTTTTTCTCAAAGTCCTGTAGAGAACTTACTGATAAAATTTGAACTACAAAAGCTCGCACCGACACCAAACCAAAAGGTTTATGTAAATAGGAAACGTCCATACCCAGATAAGCATACAGTATTGAGAGTATGAGAAGGCAACCCATATTCCAAAGCATTGTCTTCTTCATCTTTTGTTGCCGTTATCCTTCTAACAGGCGGGCAATTCGGTCTAGGAGCCGATACCACATCCTAAAAACGAAGACCATCATGCAAAAAGCAAATTGATATTACAATTTATTTCATTCAACACATTGTCATAAAAAGAAATGACAAAACCTTGTAAAACAAGGACCTTAATGCAGTTTCCCAGATAATCACAGAAAGCAATCAACAATGTCATCTGCCTCGCCAATTTCCCATGCCCACTCTGGAAACATCATAAAAGGAAATAGCCAAAGAGAAAAAAATTACGAATCAAAATTATCCGAAAAGTGAAAGCAAAATAGAAAACAAACATACCCAGAAAAGAAAAGGAAGAAACGCAGTGTAAAAGGGCACAGAAACCACACAGGACAACCCAGAAAAGAGAGCATCCAAGAATTTATGCCGATGTTTCTGACAACAGAATATGAAAAACAAAACCCATCAAACAAAAAACACAAATGATCAAACCAAAAGAAAAATGACAATCTGGGTATCATTTATTTTGGTAAAAACCTGGACCTTGAGGATGGTAGAAGTTCCACTAACAACATGGTGAGAGACCCAAGGTTGAAGCAGAGATCTAAACTTCTTGGTTACATTAAAATAGTAAGCTATTACAACCCATGAAAAAATTCCAGATAACGCCAACCCTTGCCACACTAAATTCTCCATTCAATCTCTCCTCGTATTCTTTTGTTGTACCTTCTTGTCCCTCCTGTAAACGGGGGATCAGAAGTAGAAATAAACGAAATAAAAGAAAACCAGCACAACTGAACGGTCTTTCAAATTGATACTTGGAGTTGGGGGAGGAAAGTCGCACGAAATTAACTGATTTTTGTAGTTTTGGATTTTCTGCACATAAAAAAATAAATCTATGAGCTATTAATCATTTTTTTTTCGTTTTGAAATTGAAATGATTTTTTAGATCCATGGGTTCATCATGGTTTTGTTGGATTTTGGCTAGCAGTCAGCCACTGAGAACGGTCAGCAAGTCACACTGGATTGAAAGAACATTCTAAATAAATCAAAGGATAAATATTACAATTTTAATACACAACTTTTTTTTTTAATTTTTTTCGTTTTGTAATTTTTTTTTCGTTTTGTAACTAAATTATTATTACAATTTTGTTTTGATCGTTAAACTTTTTTTTTGAATTGATATGAACTTAAAACACAACGTTAGATAAAATTACAAAAACGGATATAAGGAGGAGGTTGTGCTGCATCTCAATCAAAAATCTCTTGTAAATTAGTAGGAGCATTGTCAAGCATCCTGATATCACTATTGAACTTTATCATAAATCAGCAGTCATGTTTGCTTCAGTCTTTATTAATCAAATCAAAAGTACCACGAATCAGAGTAATCGACTATTGAATGAAGTCGGCGTTACTATCTCAAAAGCGTCATGCTATCTACCTGCAAAAGTAGACGACGATAACCTCTATTCTATGCTAGTTTCAATCCTTCTAAACAAACCGAAAAAGATGTAAACATCTAAATACGAAAAGAAGTGTAGTTTTAATATTTTTTTATGTTAAGATATTATTTCGATGTAAAATCAATACTTTTCTATTCTACTCTGTATGTAAACTCTATGAAGTCATATTTTATATGTTGTAACATTTGTATCCTTATGACTACTAAATACATGACATCCTAGATATATGCACCTGAAAGATTTATTATGGTTTTGCTTCTATTTCTGCATTATGAGACTATGTCATCTGTTCTATTGCATTTGGTGAATTTGTGCATGATAAAATATACTATGGTTCAATCGTAACCGAGTTGATACCATTCATTGATTTAATAATGACATGGTTGATGATATTTGTTCGTTGATTCGATTATATTTTATTGTAATCGTCTTATGTATGTCCCCCAGTTTATTAGATTGTTTTATATATTATATTTTTAGATTACATTGAAATTTTTAACTCACTCTTCCGTCGTTTTCTCTTTTTAGATGATTTGTGTTATGAGGGATTATGTTCGACATTCAAACGATTTGAATTTCAATTTTGTAAATACGAACACTAAATCTAATTCAATCTTTACATTTTTCGGAGTTGAAAAACAAAAAGAGGAGAAAAATGAAATTAGGGTCGGCAATCACCTTTCTGTTATGTAACTGTTACTTGATGATAAGAATGAGATTTTCTGATCAGCGGTTAGTTGTTATTTGGGTTGTCTTTAGGCTTTAGGGTTAGAATTAGGGACGGAAGCAGGATTTAACGTTAGGAGACAATTTATAAAATTTTAAAAATGAAAATAGATAACTAATAGAAAATATCTAAAATATGATGATTTAAATTTTCAGGAAATGACTGCGTCCCTCGTTCATCTCTAGTTAGAACATTTGGCTTATTTGGTGAGAGAAGAAAGATGAACTTTACTTGATAAACCCTCAAGAGAGTTAAATTACATCAGGTAGACTTCTCTGCCTTCTTTGGTTTTTTATAACATAAAGAAAATGTATAAAAATCCATTTATTTCATACATAAATTTATAGTAAAAATCTAGCTAATAGGTGACGAACACATCCCTCTGCCCTTCATTACATGCCTCCTTAACCCAGGGATATGCACATTCTTTATATAATCTTTCCAATCTATGCTTTCCACATCAAATCCAAAGCTCACCTTCTCTTCTTCTGACATTGTTTCCAGTAATCTCTTGGTGTTGCTGTTGTCAAACCTGCCAAACCATGATTTGAAGATTATATGCAATGTGGAATCCATGGCCGGACTGAAGATTTGAAGCCAAAAATCGACTTACCTTCCACCGTAGAACGTGTACGGTTCATATATGTTGGCCAAGTACTTTGCCTGCTCCACTGACTTCCTGCATACGGCTTCGAGCTTCTGCGGCAGCTTCCGCTCCAAGACGCCAGTGCTCCCAGTCCGGTTCTGTGCATAGCGTCTCTCCATAGGTGAGCCGAGAAATCCTCCATGGAACTGAACAGCTTCATTGATGTGACGTGGATCGGGGTGCCCTTCGAGTCGTGAAAAGGCCACGAATTGTAGTGCTCGTGGAGCATTCTGGCTAGATCTTGGAAGACCAGTGGATTTACTACTGATGATGCGACGTGGTAGATGTTAATATCCGGTTTCGAGCTCATTCCGTGTCTTGCAATCGCTGCCAAGGTTGCATTCACAACCATATCGACCGGAACCTGTAAGGTTTTGCCATTGTTTTGATTCACCAAACACAATAGTGACAGAATTAATGATTAAGTTAGACTGCAACAACTTACGACATCAAGAACTCCGTTGGGATCAACAAGGAAACCTGTTAGCTGCCCTTTCCCATAGCATAACACTATTGGATCCATCATCCTAAGATAGAAACAAAAGGGTAATCTCAATTTTTTTCTCAGAAACCTTTGCATTATATTTTCATATACATGAGCTTAAACAAGAGATACCTATTTCCTTCCATCCATCCAGGAAATGGATCTTTGCAGGTACTCTCGATGACACTCGGTCGAATTATCACCACCGGTATTTCTCCTCTCATTTATTGATCATCATTTCTCCCATGGCCTTCGTGAACACATACGTGTCTTGCCAACCATGTTTTCTAGCCCTGATCGTGTGTAAATCATCATGTCAATGCATAAAAGAAACAAAAAGGTTCACAGAGGAACAGATAACAAATGATTAGTACATAACTCTTTCTAAGTTACGAGTAAGACTATAAATGTTCATAACATATTCTGCGCATTCTCAAGCTTTATGAGCAAGAAAGGGAAGAGAATTCTCACCTTTCTAAACCCAATTCTTTCATTTTCTGGTCCACTTCACCTGCATGACAACCTTCCTTGGTGTCACGAGCCAATACGAACTCTTCTTCAATATCTAACTCGGGTATGGATCTCGGTGTGGTTTCGGAAATTAAATTTTCCCTTGCAATGCAATCTCCTATATCAAATGCCTTCTCCATAACTCGTCCTTGTCTTTGGCCATTAACATATGCTGCACATAAAAATATTCTGCTCATCTGCTAAGACCTAGATGTCCATAGGTTCATATATACGCCACACAAGCCTTGGCAGATCCCATGAGTATATATATATATATGTATGTATGTATGTATGTATGTATGTATGTTGATTTTGATTTCTTGCCTGTTGAAACTTGCAAAAAGAGTTTAAGTTTCTTGCACTTCTTGGCGAAACCCATGAGATGGCATGCTCCTTTTGTATTTATATCCATGGAAACATCATATCTGCAATTCAATGATCTTAATCTCAACAGTTCCAGAATCTTAAAGAACGGATCAAATACAGAGAAAGAAGCAAGACCTTTCATCGAAAGTTGTATTAGCTGCAGAATTCACAATGATATCGACCTCATTCGCGATCGATTCAGCTACATCGGCATCCAATCCAAGATCAGATTCACACACATTTCCTACTATAGGGACCAGTTTGCTTAACATGAAACTTTGGTAACTATCCCCATATGCTTGTTGCAGACACTTGAAAAGCTCTGCATTTATGATCTTAAAAAAAAAACTAAAATTTGATTCAATGGCAGGAAAAAGAAAAACCATTCAAACATGCGACAAGCAAGAAGAAGAAGACATAACATACTTCAGTTTTCAATCTTTCCATTGCTGCTTCTTTGCTTTTAGCCTTCACCAACACAAATATCTTCCCAACATCAGGCACAGTTCGTAAAATCTTCTCAACAAGAACTGCATATAATTAATATAAGAGAAAATATCGAAAAGATTATATTTAACATATTCTTTTTTGGTACAAATGCAAATATGGTGAGTCCAAAACCCTATAGGAAACAATATATAGAATAACTTATACATGGACAAGTCTACGTGCTAGGCAATTGTCCCCCAATAGAATATAAGTATTCAGATAGGCAGTTCGAACCTCGAATAAGTCTAGGACACATACTCGTATTCGACTCTGAGCTCGAATCAGAAACAAAAGAAAACAAACCTTTGGCTAGAAATCCAGTCGAACCAGTAATGAAGAACTCCTTCCCCCTAAGGAACTTAACAATGCCAATGCCCTCTTGCAAATCCACTAAGCTAGTTGATCCTCCATAAGGCACCAAATCCTTAACTGCAATATCTGCTTGAGTATTCCCATTTGGAGTAGGAGACACGATTAAGTTCCCGGTGTCCATAAGCGTCGCACCACGATCGGCCGTTTTCGACCTTTGCCTCACGACCGAAGCAGTCTTTATTGCTTTCCCGGTACCCCCTTGGCAATGCACGAGGTTACAATTGTTGTTGTTGTTGTGCTTCATGGAGTGGCATTTATTGGCAAGTTTGCTTGGTGGTGAAACAGAGAAGCAATTGAGGAACAAGGCCCCCATGGAAACAAAAAAGGAGAGAAGTTGAGAAGAAAGAAAAGTATGATGAAGAAACTAAAGCATTTTTGGTAGTTCAAAAGAAAACGGTTGGCTTAACAACAGACACTAGTAAACTAACACTGCCCTATAATAAGAAACAGCAACAAGAAGGAAAAGAAATAATTGAAAACTAGTTGGGTTAGGGAACATAAAAATGAGAATATAATAAAAGAGGAAGGAGTGGGGGTGAATTTAAGGGAAGAATGAGATGAGAATTAGGTATAGTTTTTTCATGCAAAGGCTCCCTTTAGGCCATTTTCTTTCAAATAAATTCACACTTGTCATCAAGGAGCCTAACATGGCGGGACTTCTTTCATTAATATTTGGTATACTTTGGATTTTATATTTTTGCAAGGAAAGGGTGTGGGGATGGAGATAAGCCGATTAATGAGTACACATCCATAGATATGCATCCCTATCTCCTTGGTTAAAATACCTTCTTCATTTTTTCCGTAAATTGGATTGATAGTAGGGCTGTAAATGAGACGAGACAGATCTTGAGTTATTCGAGATTGATTCGGTTAAAGTTCGGTTAACACTAGAATCGAATAGATTCGATTCGAGCTCAAACTTCGACTTAAATTCTTAACATTTATATGATAATATTAACATTTATATGATATATATTTTAAAAAAATAATATAAGACTTTCATGTATTTAAGGTTCGGGTTTGAGATCGAGTCAAGTTTCAATTTTTTATTTCGAGTGGAGCTTGAAAGTTTCAAGCTCGCGAGCTTTCGAGTCGAGTCGAGCTTCAATTTTTTATTTCGAGTTCGAATCGATCTTGACAATTTTAAGTCGCGGGTTTTCGAGTCGAGTCGAGTCGAGATCCGCAATACTCGAACTCGACTTGTTTACAGCCCTGTTGAGAGGATCGCCCCATAATGTGACTATGCAAAATCAATCCGAAATAGTTGATAAATAGATTGGATAATGTTGATTAAACAAAAAGAAAATACCCATTTTTTAATTATGCCCATTTAACAAGTTTAATTTTTTTTATTAGTATGGGGTGATTGCACGATATCATATGTTTAGAATTTTCTTAGCCAATTGACAACGAACACACACATTCTTCGGATATAATTATTTGAACTCAAGATCTTTATAAAGAATAACACTTTTTTTATTGCGGAATTTATCCTACAATTTTAAATTTTAAATATTGAAAAATTGCAAATTTTAAATTATTAACACGTGATTACGAGTTGGGTAAGGTTCATGCTAATCCTACTTATAGCATTGATATTTTTTTCAGTACATTATTTAATTTTAATCCAAAAAAGTTTCAAATTTTACTTAACTTCATTATATTGTAATGACTCATCTAAATTTATTTAAGATTTATTTAAGATATATATATAACTAGTAATGGTCCCCCACTTATGCAAGGGATTTATAAATCTTTTGTATTATTTATTTATTAATTTTATATTATAAACATATAACTATTAATATAAAAATATACACTTAATCTCTCGATAGGTCTACTTAAGCACAATAAACTTTAAAATTGTTTAAAATTAAAAGATAATTTACTCGTAAAATAATCATATAAAATCATAATAATTTTTATAAGGTAAATTATATTTATGACTGAGAGTAAAAAATATGTATCTCCTATCTTTAATTTTCTAAAAAAAAAGACACTTGTAGGATATTTATAGATGTGCCTACCATGTATGTTCTTTTTATTGATAGTTGTAGATTATTGGTATATATATTAAAACTATTATTGTTTATTTTTATATTATACCATTATTTATTTAATTTTTATATAATATAATCATATAATTATTGTTCCTCCTCCCTGAACTTCTCTCAAAATTATGTCTATGTTGTCATTTTCTTGTCTATCAAACTATGAGTGAAAATTTGATGGAGTCGAGTCGAGTGAGTAAAAAGTTTGAATTATTAGAGTTGAAGAATCATATTTATAACTCAAACTTGACCCCAACTGTAGTTGCAATAGCAAGAATTAATCCAAAAAAAAAAAAAACTCTTCAAAAGCTGTTGATCTCCTAACGTTAAGGAAGTAGGTAGTGATAGGAGGAAGAAGAGAGACCCTCTAATGCCAAGGAGTGGAGTCGATAATAGCAACTCGTTGCTTGTCTGAATACTTCAGATGGTAGAGTTCACCCTGGAGTCTTACCACATGGGGACAAGATTGAATATGCGCTTTAGCCTGTCAAACCAAGAGATCAAGAATAAAGAGATAAAATAGTGATCGTGAAAATAAAAATTGATGATATTTGAGCTTGAAATATATCTGGTGGAGATTGGGCTACGGAGGAGCAGATTCCTCCATGTTTTCTTACCCCTGCATTTTAAGGTGCCAAAGGAGATCTATGATGGGACTAGAGACCCCAGTGAGAACTTGTCCCAATACATGAACTACATGGATATAATATGGGACTTTTACGAGCTGAAATGTAAGGTCTTCCTGACCATTCTAAGAAGGATAGCCAAGAATTGGTACAAATTGATGCCCGTGACAATTGTAGGGGACTTCAAGTAGTTTTGCATATGTTTATCGGACAATTTTTGGCCAACAAAGCGGTTCTCCACTCAAAGGTCAGCATGCCTAGTGTGGTCTAGAGGCTTGGTGAGCTTCTAAAGCACTATACGAGGAGATTCTTTAGAGTCAGGCATAACATTCGTGACCTATTAGATGATTGGGCAGTCTTCACGTACATCTATGGGCTTCAGTATAAGCCCCTAAACTATGTCTTAATAGACTACATCTACAGGCTTCGACATATGCCCTTAAAGTATGCCTTAATAGATTACTGGCAAACAAAGATTATCCTACTGTATGAGGTAGCTAACAGGAATGCCAAAGCGAAGGGAATGAAATACATAACTAATATTGGCCAGAGTTCAACTCTCCCGCAATCTACCTCGCAGAGTCAGCGGACCAGGAAGCATCCAAGGGCTTCATCGAGGTTCTATGAGTCCTAGAGGGTTAACCATGGTACTGAAAGTTACTCATCCCTGGGTAGCAGGGGAGATGACAGAAACAAGTCAGACTATCTCCAACAAGTTAATGTAAATAACTAACCATGGAAGGGACCATTTAAGGCCTACACCAACTACACGTTCCTCAACACTTGATTATTTGAAATCTTTCATCAAGTCGGAGACTAGTGTTTTTGAAGTACCGTTCTCTATGAGGTCGGAGACCTGACTGAATGTCACCCACTTCTGCTAACATCACAAGTAGATGGGACACACTATCAAGTGATATGTTCACCTCAAGGACACAATGGAAGAAAAAGTTAGAAAAGGCACCAAACCAATTTATGTAAAGAGACGGGTACCAAAATGAGGTCCAATCAGAGGCACATAAAGATAGGCATGTTCGAGAGTCATCAATTAACGTTTCGTACTGAACTATTAGTGCAAAATACACTACTAGAGCGAATCAATTCTTAGTAGATATGGCTACCATTAACGTTCATCACTACGATGTTACTATACCACTTGAACTAGATTCAAAACGGTTCAATAGGGGATATAGTGAGGGAACTTTCTAAGACACGCAAGTAATCACACCTTGGTAATCGATATCTAGCCTACGACGATTAAAAAATATCTCGTAATGGCCCTTCGGACTACTTGCACAAGTACTGAGAAAACCTCCTCTTAACACATTGTGTAATGTTGAAGCATCAGAGTTTTACTTCCTCCACTTGAGCATCAAAATTCTCCAAGAATAATTTTTTGTTTCTCTTATCCTCCGTTATGTGCATATAACGTCAAGATGACCCCTCTCTGGTCAAAAGCATTGAACTGCATCAACTATATCCCAACTAAAAGGATTTCTCCAGTGTCTCTTCATCGTCCAGCCAAGAGAGTTGAAATGTCTTTGTTATGTATAGATAAGCATTGAGATATCTGCGCCCACTTTCTATAGTTTTCCTCCAAGTGCGTCGAGATGTCTGTGCTCATTATGCAGTATCTGTACTGAGTAGCCAACTATTGATTGGGATTTGAGCGTATGCATCCCTATCCCCTGGTTAAAATACCGGTTAAAGTGTTTTTATAGTTGTTTGGACGATAGATGATACTTGTATATAGATAAACTAGCCCAGTAAGGTATTTTAACCGGTAACAAAAATGACACTTTAACGTTATAAAATCAAATAAGAGAGTTGAAACAATTAAGAAAGTATATCAACTAAGAATGTATATCTCAATGTTTATATAGATACTTGACATTCCATTAAGTTTTGCGATTTTAGAACTTTGGTCCAAGTTCCGAAACTATAGGGTAGACTGATCAACTTAGTTCCGAAACTTTCTGTACAAAAATGACAAATATTCCTTTTAAATCCTAAAATTGTTAATAAGTCTTTATTTAGTCCTAAGATTGATTAACTTGTAATAACATGATTCTTAAAGACTATGAAGAGAACGTTAGCTTGTATAATGATTCAAATGGATATTTTAGGTAATGACATTGAATTTTAGATTGATCTGTAAGTCGTTCCTTTAAACTTTATGTAATTACAATTTAGTCTATAAACTTTTGAAAAGTTTCAAATTGGTCCCTAGGCATCATTTTGGATTAATATTGGATTATTAAGACTGATTATGCTTTAAAGTATTATTATTTGAATATATGTCTAATGTATGATGTTTGCTTATATTTTTCGATCTCATGATTTTCTGATTAAGTTCTCGAACATTTTGGAAATTACAATATGGTCCTCGAGCATGATATTCACATATTCACTTGCCTAAATCTGGTCCAAAGTACAAATCTCAATTTTTATCCAACTTCATTATATTATAATGGTAGAGTTGGGGTAAGGTTGATGTTAATCCTACTTCTAGCATTGATATTTTCCGTACGAAAAAAATTCAATTTAATCCAAAATATAAATTTCAAAATTTACCTAACTTCATTTATACTAGAATGACCCATCTAAATTTATTTAGGATATACATGCCAATTATAGTCCCCCGCGTAGGCAAGGAATTTATACTTTTTTTTTATTAATTTATGAGATTATAAGGTATTATCTGTTTGAAAAACTTATAATCATTTCATAATGAATATTTATATACATCTATAATGTTGTCCTCAAACCTGAGACCTCAAGATATAATAATTTCCCTTTCAATTGCTAAGATCATTTGGTTGATATAACCGACTAATCCAGATTGAGTACTGTAAAGACAAGGGCGACCCTCCTAACTCAGTTTGCTCCATTTGCAAAAGTTAGAGTTCAAACCTCTACCCTTGCTTAACGAATCTAATACCTCATCCAACTAAACCAACTAGTTATTGGTAAAACTAATTTAAAAATATAACTAATAATACAAAAATATGTTAGTATATTTACAAATATGAATAGTAAAAAGGGGTTATTAGGTCGGTATATACATATTAAAAATATTATTGTTTCATTTTTATATTATAGTATTATTTATTTAATTTTTATATAATATATAAAATAAAACTATTATAAGATTAAAAAAAATAGATATGATAAGAGCATAGTTTTGTCCAAATTCATTAAGATTCAAGTTTCATCCTTTTTCAAGAACACATTTGTTAAGTTTAATATTTTTGTCCAAATTCTTCCAAATGGTGGATAATTTCTTTGAAATAGTCTGGGATAATTATAAGATAATATATATTCAGAATATTTCTTAATCATTAACAACACACACAACCTACAAACGTAACTGCTCAAACCTAGGACCTCTAAGAAAAACAATACTCCTTTTAATTACTTAGGCCACTTGATAAGTACAATATTTGATAAATCTTTAAATTTAAACAAATAATTTTATTAAATTGCAACATTTCTGTATTAAAAATGCTATTGTGACAATTTTTTTCCAATTAGAGGTGCTTCCTCGATTAACACTCTCTTGACATTATTGCAATAGGAAGAAATGAGAACCTCTGGCTAATCTAGCCATCAACATGGTATAAATATTCTACCTACATACATGCAAGGATGGACAAAAGCTGCCTACATACATGCAAGGATGGACAAAAAGAGCGGGTGAGACAATCTCTTAAAAATTTTAAATTCTTACATATTTTATATATTTTCAATTGAAAATATATTTTCGTCCCCTACAATTTAAAAATAAACCCTCCTTTAGAATTCTATAAATTCGATTCCATAACATAAAATCTTCATCCTCCTTGAATTGCAGGGCATTTAACAGTACAGTAAAATCAGCCAATCTCCAGTAAAACGCCAAAATGTCTAAGCATATGCAGTTTGAATAATTTTCTGTCCGAGCAACCTGAATAATGAATCCACATTCCACTATTTTTCTTAATATTCTAAGCTGATTACAAGATAGTTTCTGTTTATAATCTTTCTTAGTCATTGACAACGCGCAAACACACCCTGCAGACGTAATTGCTCAAATCATAACCTCAAGAGAGAACAACACTCTATTTAACTACTGAAACCCCCCAATGAGGTTCACATTCCACCATTTTCTTTCGTTTGAAACTCGCATAAATACAGGTGCTACTAAGAACCTCTTATAGATTACAAGCAGCCTTCCAAAAGAACTCAAAAAACAGAGTTCATTATTTTACCACAAACTCTTTACTAAGTCGAAGAAACAATCAACATATAAACTGAGTACATTCTTCGAAAACTTACCGAGCAAACATGGAAGAGTGATTAAGTTTAATTTGAGAGTGAATATGGTAGACCCCTTAATCACCAGACAAGCATCTCAGGCAATTACACTTGAAACCAAAACCTTGAGACAAGAGACTTTGTCTAGCATCATAACTCATACTGACGTCGATGTAACATATCCGAAGCTCTTCACCTACAAGATTCTCAAGAAGATGTGTCATTCATAAAATCAGGATACCACTGAAGCGGTCTTTAGGAGCCAATAGTAAAGACAGCTAAACAACTTCGAAAGACCAGACCAGGATAGAAAGAAATATGGAAAGCCAGCAGTATAAGGCACACCTTCATCGATGTCACTGAGCGCCTTCAGTTTTGCATCAGCATTCTCTATCCACACGATGTGTGTGTTTGGATCTGTAATTCAATATTAGCAATTTTTTAACACCAACAATATAGCATCACTATGTTTCATACATGATACAGCACATATGTGGTAGTTTCTTTGTTTTTAAAACTTTTAAAATGGCTTCATTTCAGTTTATTTGACTGCATCTACATATTCAATATCCCAAGCTCTTTCTGCCCATTTCTGATGGTCAAGTTGGTAAGCAGGTTATTGAATCCGGACCTCTTTCTAGAAGAGATGTAGCAACATTTCATAAAAATTCAACCAACACAATTAGGTAGCATTTGGAACTTGGATTTCAAAAATCGATTAGGATCCTATTGAATCTCAACTATTTATCAACAATGTATGTATTTCATTCTTACCATTTACATAGCAAACAAAGCCCAAATCCAAATTTTCAATTTCACGTTTCCAAATGGAGAATTAAGATTATGGTTGAGAAAGTAATCTTACACTAACAAACTATGGATCCTTACTTCGATATGTAATTGTGGTGAAGATGTATAATGAACCAAGTAGAAACAACAATCACTAGTAGAGAAACAAGTAAACTTGCCACAATCATGGTTGTAAAAGGATGGAAGCATGTAAATAGCGTTTCCAACTGCAGCTTCAGCTTCAATGGAGGCTGAAGCTAATGAAAGAAGATCTTCATATGCACCTGCAGCCAATTCAATACGAAAAGCATTGATATGAATTCGTGCAAGCACATCGGTGTACCATTGTTTTGTTAAGACTTTCTTCCGTCAAAGAAAACAATTAGCATCGAACCATGAAAACAAAGACATTGAGGAAAAGAAACTCATGTATTTTTATAAGTGGAGGATACAAGATGTATGTTCATCTCCAATATTTGACTTCACCAAAGCATTTCTTAGTAAATGGAATCCCTCTTCTGTCTGAAATTATCACCATACAAAAAAATTAGTACATGCCTATTAATGATTTTATAGTATGTAAGGATCAAGGAAAAGGGTAGAGTGATCCCAAAAAGAGTCCTTTACACAATGAAGTTGTAAAAAAAAAAAACACTAAGATGGATGGGAAGGAGTAAAGATCAGAATCTCATTGAAGGATGAAGGCGGAGGAAGCACTAAAAATAGAAAAATAATACTGACAATTTGTTTGTTTTGGAAAGAAATAGCAATAGTTTTTAAAGCTATTCTATTCATTTTGATTGACTATTAACCAGTTACCAAATATGTTTTGTCAGTTGGTAAAATGAATAAAGTCACTATTGTCACCCCCCCCCCCCCAAAAAAAAAAAAGATAGATGGCTCTCACCTTTAAAATCATCTCTCTAGTTAAGCTAGCTGGTTGAAGTATGTCCAGAATACCAGCAGGTGCAGCTCCTGATATGACCATACAAGCTAACCGCTTCACCAAAAGGGGAAATTTCAGACCTTGGGTCCTTAAAGACAAAATTGGAAACAAGTAAATGCTTTAACGTTTATCTCTAGCATGAATAGTAGGGTTATAAGCAAAACAGAATAGAAAAACTTAACAAAGCAATAAGATTGTAGGCACATCCACTTGAATAACACTTTCTAAAGGAAAATTTTCTTCTTTCTGATGAAGATAAATCTAAACCACGTTGTTGACCGAGAAAGTAACTTAGCCTAAAGTTTAGGATGGAAATATTTAGAATTTAATTTAGAGATTTTTTACTTTAATGTAAGATGTGAGCAAAACTTGATTCGATTTGAAAATCGACTCACTAAAAAAGGATTATATAAAGTTTGATCGATAAAGTATGACTCGTCGACTCGACTAACTCAAGATTTTTTAATTCGATTCAACTCGACTCAATCGAATATCCACCCCTAATTCCTCCATTTTAAGTTCATTTTTTACCAAATTTGAATCACATGCTCCTTTACCACTATAGAATATTTATGTAACTTTAATTCCTATTTTTAACAAGAAATTTACTCTCTTTTGAATCTAGTCCCTCAACTTTGCATTTTATTCTATTTGTTTTTTTACTACAATTTTTTGTAAATTCTTTCTTCCCATCAATTCCTTGACTCCTTTATGCTCCATCAATACTTCATCGCCAAAATACCTTCTTTAAAAATAAAATTATAAATATATTTTATAATTTTAGATGGTATTTGATCTATTAAATATCATTGCAATTTGAAAAAGAATAAGAAGAAATATTATATCTTATATGGTTAGAGAAAGTCATTAATTGGAATCAACTTGTACCATAGTTTTATAAATAATTATAATTAACTTTTAACAGAAACTCGAACAATTCACCTAGACTTGAATTTCATAAACTCAACTTGACTCGAAAAAATTTCAAATAAAGTTTGAATAATAAAGTATGACTCATCAACACAACTAACTCGAATTTTTTTTACTCTATTAGACTCGATCGTATAGACACCCCTAACCTAAACTTGTAAATAAAGCTTGTAAGATTAAGGGTTTACTTGTGAAAGAGAAAATTCAATTATTTTCTCTCAATTTTCATGTTCAACAAGGTGTCAGAATAAGAAAATCCAGTTTTTTGGGCCTGCTTTTTCTTTCTTTTTCACCAAGGCTAGAGGGTTGCAGGGTTATGTAACTGGATCTGCCAAGACATGTACATTAGATGACTCATCCTTTGATAAATGGGATTCGGAGCATAATCTCGTCTGGTCTTGGCTCATCAATTTGATGGAGCTTAATATTTCAAAGATTTGCCTATTGCTTGATACTGCGACACAAATATGAGAAGCGACACCTCTTGCATACTCTAAGATTGAAAATGCTGCTCAAGTCTATGAAATCCGGAATAAAGTTCATAACACTAAGCAATGTGAATTGTCGATTGCACAATATTTTTTCTGAGTTAAGCAGCTTATGGCAGGAACTAGACTACTATCAGGACAGTCTTCCAGGCAGACTGTACAGGAAATGCAGTTAAATTCAAGCAATTGATTGGAAAGGAAAGAGTCTAGACTTCCTCACTGATCTAAATAATAAGTGATCAGATAAGGGTTTAGGTACTTGGAAGGACACCGTTTTCTTCACTTGTGGAAATATTTGTCCATGTTCAACAAGAAAAGTCTTTTGCTCTACACAACACCTCCTGAAAATGTTGGATTGCTTGTTACTGGACACAAGAGCAACCGAAAGCCAAAAATCCAAAAAAGGATCACTTGTTGTACGAGTATTATGGGAAGTCAAGGCATGCTAAGGAGACTTGTACGAAGCTACATAGTCGACCTATTAAAAGCAGGGGCAGAAAACGAGTTGGTTTCACTCGTAATCAAGCTAATCTGTCTGAAACCACGGGGTCATCTAAGGAGACAACTTTTACTGAGAAATTTTCTGCAAATGAAATTCAACATCTCTGATGTCTTCTGTCTCTACTTGGCTCCTCTTCCAATATAACATCCAACTTTGTCAGTGAGATAACATAATGCTTTTAAAGCACATAATAACTTTGAATCTTGAATTATCGATTTTGGTGCAAATAGACACATGACAGAATCCTCTACAACCTTAATTACTCTCCAACACAGAGGAGTTACAGGTGTTATCATCCTTTAACCCAGAAGTATTTCATCAGAATGGATGTTACTTTCCCTGAAGATGAATTGTAATTTAGCACAACTCAATCACCTCTTCAATGGGAAATGGAAGAGAAAAGATGATTCCTATCTCTGTTTGTCTAGAAGTTTTTATTCCTAATTATTGAGTTCTTTTCGTAATTAAATTTGAACGTACATCAATATATCTTTCCCTTATAATCCCATTAGTAACAAGAATCTTGCTGTAACAACTCCCCATTAGATGCTGCTAGTTGTTAATTTACTAAATTCCTTCCATAAACCAAATAATTTTCAACTTTTCCTAGCCTAAGTCCAGAAAGTGATTACTGAAAACTTATTCTCTCTATCCCAAAACATGGAAGAACTAAGAAATGAAGTATACAACGCAGATACGGATGAAGGAATCAAGTGACACCCTAGTGAACTGTAAAATGTTTCTAAGCTAACTTTCTTACCTGCAGTATTCATCAAATGATAGCCAATCTGCTTTCTTCTCAACGTCATAAAAAACCTGCACCCAATGTCGAGGCCCAAATTAATAGTATAAAAACAAAAAGACCATCACTCTTTTTTTTGGGAGCGTATAAATTGTTATCTACTTCAATGTATAAAAAAGAATAAAATTAGTACCAGTAGTTTTCCCCCCCTTTCAGTGACTTCTCTATGTTTTCAACTTCTAATTAGATTTCATTTATAATGGCTTGAAGTTATATAATCAAACATTTGGTAGGCTCCCAGCTCAAACGACTTGGCCAAACTCAATCTTCAACTAATTGGTTACTACAACAAAAACCCACATAAGAACGATAGCAAGAAGAGCAAACCCATTTAACCTTGGAGCTTTCTCTGCAATTTTCACAGCAAAAGCAAACACCTTGAGGTTGGGATCCAGTAACAGTTCTCATCTTTTTTAGGCAAAAGTAACACACAGTGTTAATAGCAGAGAGAGACGGATAAGATACGATGGGTTTAGCAGTGTGGATGGTGTCTCCGGCACCGATTCTCCGAGTGGCGAACACACCTCTACCAGCTGACTCGGTAAGTGCAACTCGGATCGGAGGCGGAGAGGGTGCATTCGATAGCGAATCATTTTTGTTAGGTGGGGTAACGGTGGCGGCGGAGGAAGAGAATAAAACGAGCGCGTTGGGAATATAAAGGGTCCTGAAACGGGAACGCCACAAGGTCGAAGCCATTAGTGACATTCTCATATTGTTTGAACGTTGATGACAGAAATGAAAAGAAATGGCGATTGGAAATGGCTATGGTTGTAATGTAACAGTTAACAATCTCCTTTATAATTGTATCACCTTCTTCAAGCCACTATATGTACCATCACCAAGGCCTCCACTTTTTCGTTCTCAAGTTCTTGAGTCGATTGGATTAAAGTTTAATTTACTCTCGAATTGAATAACATCGATTTGAACAATTTGTCTTGAATTTTTAATGTGAACACACATTTCCGTCTATATTTATAAATAAATTTATATATTTTTTACTAATGTTTGTGACAGGCCCAATGCCCAATGCCTAATGCCCAGTTACAAAATGGACAACAATAAACAAAACTCGAAGACCAACCATAGCCCAACAGCAGCAGACCCAGACTCAACTGAAGCAACCTGAACCGACCAAGTTACAATCCATATAGTTAGGGTTTTTAAACCCTAAATTTTTTCCTTCAACGTCACATGCCCAGCACCGTTGGATCAACAGGCCACGATCCAACGATCAAAGTGATTGCTTGGAGAGTCTCGCTCCGGCCGCAGCACCCACCACTCCGAGATATCCGGTGCACGAAAAGTCACGACAAAAACATAAAAGAAGTTAGCCTCCGTGAATCTCTCAACCAAGCAAAAAACAAATGTCTTTGAGTCCTAATAGGAGTCTAACCGAACTAAAAATAGGGTCTTTTTGTGACACGAAGCATAAACAAAAATGACACAAAGAAATCACTCACGAGATACGCAAGAAATTCCAGAGGAAAATACACAAGAAGAAATATAAGCATTTGTAATTTTTAAAGCGAAAATAAATAAAAAGATATTATTTTTTACCTTGTTCGGTGGTTTTTAGCTTGCATGTGGTTGTTTTGTTTATTTTTCTCTTCGTTTTAACCCCGAAAAAACCAAAAAAAAGTCAGTCGATGAACATGAGAGATGGCTTTTTGAGATCTTTTTCTTTAGATCTAGCCCTCACCGAGGCTATTTTTCAAAAAAAAAAAGCGTATTTTTGAAGAGGGATCGAACGAGCTTTTGAAAAAACAAAACAAAATTACGCCGCCGATGAACGGCGTCCAACGAGGCGGTGACCGGCCGGAATCTGGGTTCATAGGAACCCAGGCGGCCGTGTTCATCAACCTGAAGAACAGGTTGAGAGAAAATAAAAAGGGAATGGTTTCGATCGGTTTTGGAAAATGGGGGAATGAAAAATTGTGTTTAATTTTTAGGTTTTATACTGACCCACCGACCCGACCCGTGACCGATCCAACTCCCCAGGATCCGCGTGTTTTCAATTAAAAGGGGATAATTTCATTCGCGGTCCCTCGTGTATTTTTTTAAAGCCCATTTTGACCCTTAAATTTGATTTTACCCAGATTCGCTTTCTAATTTTACCACCCAATTTGATTTTCTTTTAATTTGGTCCTTCATTATTATTATTTTTATTTTTATTTTTTATTCTTATTTTTATTTTTACTATTTGTTTCTTTCTGGTTTTTGTTTTTTATATTATTATTATTATTTTCTCCTAACGTTTTATTTATTATATATATATATTATTTTATTTATTTTATTCTTTTTTTTCTAACATTCTTATGAATATATATTTTTATTTTATTACGACTATTATTATTATTTTATTTTATTTATTTAATACTACGTTTTATTATTTTTATTGTATTTTTTATTTTCTTATTTTTGTTTGTGTTTTTTTATTTTCTTTAATTCCATTCTTTTTTCCTTCTTTATTCGTATTTTTTACTTTATTTATTTATTTATTTATTTATTTGTTTTTTTTTTTATTTTTATTTTTTTTTATTTTATTTTATTTTATTTATTTTTTTTTCCTTTTTTTCGGAGATTAGTCTTTTATTATTTAGCTATTTTTTGGGGTTATTTATTTTATTTCACTTCTTTATTTGAATAATTTAACAAATATTTTTCCTTTTGATTCTACATTTGTTAAAATATTAACCCAAGAGATATTGAAAAATACTTCATTTTCATACATGTATAAGGTTACAACCAATGTATTATACAACATCTAGGTGTCTAACTAACTTGTAAACTAACCGAAACCAACAACTAATTCTCTAACTGTTTTCTACACTCCCCCTCAAGTTGAGGGATTAAAATATTTTTCATCCCCAATTTACCCACCAAATAATTGTGTTGTTGTATTCCAAGTGTTTTGGTTAAAATATCAGCAAGTTGTTCTGCAGATGATATATACTCGGCCTTAATTATTCTTTCTTGTATCTTTTCTCTAACAAAATACAATATATATCAATGTGCTTAGTCCTTTCATGAAAGACTGGATTTGCTGAAATTTGCAAAGCTGTTTTACTATCACTGTACAACTTTGCTGGTTTCAAAACCTCAATTTGTAGCTCCTTTAAAATGCCATTTAACCATACTATTTCAGCTGCAACAACTGTCATACTTCGATATTCAGCTTCTGTTGAGGATCTTGCTACTGTATTCTGTTTCTTTGATTTCCAGGATATCAAAGAATCACCTAACTTTATGCAAAAACCAGTAACCGATTTTCGTGACATAGAACATAAAGCCCAGTCTGAATCACAATATGCTATCAACTAGCTTTTGCCTGCTTTCTTCAACAATATCCCCTGTACTGGTTCCTTCTTCAAATACTTGACAACTCTCAATGCTGCCTCTAAATGTGTTCTCTTTGGTTGTTGCATAAATTGACTGAGATGATGCACTGCAAATGTAATATCTGGCCGAGTATGTGTTAAGTATATTAATCTTCCAATTAACCTTTGGAATGTTGACTTTTCTTCAACCAATACTTCATGTCCCTTTTACTGCAAATGCTCATCATATTCTATGGAGGTAAGTTTCAAATTCTTCTCTAAAGGAGTCAAGGCTGGTTTAACTCCTTCAAGACCAGTCTCCTTTAGCAATTCTAGAGCATATTTCCTCTGATTCAACAAAATTCTTTCTTTTGACCTCAAGACCTCAAGTCCCAAGAAATATTTTAGCTCTCCTAGATATTTCATCTTAAAATTGCAATTCAGCATATCTTTCAGCTCATTGATCAAAGCTAAATCATTACCAGTTAATAGGAGATCATCTACATAAATGAGCATCACCACCAATCTTTCACCCTCATTTTTTGTGAACATCGAATAATCAAATTTACTCTGCTGATATCCTGCAGCTGCCAATGCTTCAGTAGGCTTTAAATTCCACTGTCGTGATAATCTTTCACCCTCATTTTTTGTGAACATAGAATAATCAAATTTACTCTGCTAATATCCTGCAGCTGCCAATGCTTCAGTAGGCTTTAAATTCCACTGTCGTGAGGCTTGTTTCAAACCATAGGGAAATTTTTGTAGCCGACAGACAATAATCTCCTCTGGCTGCTAAAACCTTTAGACAGCTTCATGTAGATCTCCTCAAATAGATCACCTTGCAGAAAATCATATGCACGTCCATTTGAAAAAGAGGCCAGTCATGCGTAGCAGCATGAGCTAGAACTGTCCTAATAGTGACTAATTTCACAATAGGAAAGAATATTTCAACAAAATCAACACCTTCCTTTTGATTGTAACCTTTAGCAACAAGACATACTTTAAAACGTTCAACTGTACTAGCAGCTCTATACTTGACACGAAATACCTATTTGTAACCAATGAGAGTCACTCCTTGAGGCAAAGACACTACAGACCAAGTTCCATTGTTTTCTAAGGCTTGAATTTCCTCTTGCATGGCTTTAATCCAAACTGGGTTTAAAATGGCTTCAGAATAGGATTGTGGTTCAAAATTGGAAGAAGTGGTGGCAAGAAAATGTTGAGTATGAACAGGTAAATGATCATAAGAAACATTATGAATAAGAGGGTACTTACAAATGGAAAAAGAAGAAGAAGACTAATTGGAACACACATAATCTTGTAGCCATGTAGGAGGTCTAGATGGTCGAGAAGACTTACGTAATAGAATAACAGAAGACTCCAATGATTTAGGTAAAACTGGTGAGAAAGAATTGCCATAAGAGATAGGAGGTTGGGACAAAATCAAGAATTCAGAATCATCCTTATAAGATTGAGCAGGGGAAAAAGAATCAGATTGTTGAGGAAACTAAAAGGAAAAACATATTCATGGAAAACAACATCAAGATTGACAAAAAAACTTTTTTTCAAGATCAAATAAAATGTAGCCTTTTTGAGTAGATGAATAACCAAGAAATACAGAAGGAATGGCTCTCGAAGCAAACTTATCAGTTAAATGTGTCTGAGTTGTATAAGCAAGACACCCAAACACACGAATGTGAGACAAGGAATGGGGCTTTTTATACAACAATTCGAAAGGAGTAAGCCAAGACAAAACAAAAGAAGGTAACATGTTTATCGGATAACAGGCAACAAGAACACATTCACCCCATAATTTCAGAGGAACTTTAGAATAAAAACGGAGGGCACGAGCAACCTCAAGTAAATACCCATGCTTACGCTCAGCTACCACATTTTGCTTAGGAGTACAAACACAACTCGATTGTTGAATTATTCCAAGAGAGGAAAACAAAGGAGAACAGACCGAGTTAAAGAATTCCGACCCATTGTCACTACGAATTATCTTAACAGAGGTAGAGAACTGATTTTTAATCATCAGAAACAAGGCTTTTAAATGAATAACAACATCACTTTTAAGTCGTAACAAAAACACCCAAGTCATACGACTGAAATCATTAACAACAGTAAGAAAGTAACGATGTCCACTATGAGTAGAAACTCCATATAGACCCCAAAGATCAATATGAAGTAATTCAAAAGGATTATCTATTCTAGAGGTACTTAAAGGAAATGGAAACATGCTTGTCGAGCCATAGGACATACTGAACAGTGTTGAACATCACTAGAATTAAATTTAACAGACTGAAGAACAGACAATTTCTGAATTTTATTAATGGCAGCATGCCCAAGTCTAGCATGCCGCAGTTCAGTAATAGTAGGAGAATGATGATCAACAGGCTTACAAACAGAGTAGTTTGAAAAAGAAGAAACATGAATAGAAGATGAATTCAAACTCGATGATGCAAAAGAAGACTCGAGCAAGTAAAGACCTCCACGTTCCTTACCAATCCCCTTGATCTTTCCACAAGAGATGTCCTGCATGATACAAAATGCAGGATAAAACAAAATAACACATTGAAGTTCATTGGTCAATTTAGTGATAGACAAAAGGTTATTTTTGAATTCAGGGACAAACAAACATTATGAATGATGTATTCATTTCTCAGAATGTAAGAACCAATATAGGTAATAAGGGATTTTTTACCATTAGGAAGATGAACAAATCGATTCTTTGAAGCACATGCAACAGGATTTATCAAGCAAGAGAATTCAAAAGTAATATGATCAGTAACACTAGTGTCCAAAATCCAATTTATGGAAGAAACAATACCTGAAGCTTGTCCCACAAGATTAACAGAGGACTCAGAAGCATAAGCTTGATGTAACAAATTCAGTATCTGGTTGTACTGTTCTTGAGTAACGACTGGAGAAGCAGGCACATGAGGAACTGAAGCAGTAACAGAATCTTCAAACTGACCAGAAAGAGCAGCTGAAGCATCCTTCTTTCGATTGAATTTGAAGTCAGCAGGAAAACCAATCAATCTATAACACTGGTCCTTTTTGTGACCTTTAATCTTACAATGGTCATAAGTGTCATTGAATTGACGCCTACCCATACTGCCAGGAGATGTAGAAGCATTAGAATAAAAAACAATATAATCATTGAGTGAAGGTATACCAGTAGAGTGAGACCGCTGAGACTCCTCTTGAACCAACATCGAGTAAGCCTGATTAACACTTGGTAATGGATGCATTAGAAGAATCTGACTACGCATAACAGAGTATGATTCATTTAAACCCATAAAGAACTGGAAAAAGGCGTTGCTAAAGAGCATTAGCAGTATTTTGCTGAGCATTGGCACAATCACACGAAGAAGAGGCACCAAAGCACCGTATTCATCCCAGAGAAGCTTTAATTTTATAAAATATGACGGAATTGAAGAATCCCCTTAAACAAGGGTTGTAATTTCTCGGTGCAGAAAATAAACCTGAGAACCATCAACCTTATCAAACATTTCTTTCAAATCGGACCACACAAGAGTAGCACTGGAGGAAAGACAATATCAGCTGAAAGATCCTTGATGACAGAGTTGATTACCATTGAAAGAACAATTGTATTGCACCGATCCTATTGCGGTTGAAGTTGCTCCACAAAATCAAACCTACCATCGACCCCATCAATAAACCCTAATTTGTTCTTCGCAAGAAGAGAAATCCGCATTGACCGACTCCAAACACTGTAATCATGAATGCCGGTGAGTTGGTGAGAAACGAAAAAAGCACTCGGTGTATCAGACGGATGTAAACACAAGGGATGCGTGAAATCAATCTCTGAAATGTCTTGTGGAGGCATCGCGAAGAGAAATCGAAGAGATAAGAAAAAATATAGAAAAACAGAATTGGAATTGGGAATTTCGGACGGGAACGAGAACCAGAAGCTAGAAATGAAAATGGACTAGTGTAAAAGAAGCCCAATTACCCAATAGCCCAGAAAGAAACTGACTGATACCATGTTAAAATGTTAACCCAATAGATATTGAAAAATACTTCATTTTCATACATGTATAAGGTTCCAAACCAATATATTTATAAAACATCTAGGTGTTTAACCTTGTAAACTAATCAAAACTAACCAACTAATTCTCTAACTGTACAAACAAAAATAACTTCCTATAACTATTTTTTTATAATATTTTACTTTATCTAACTCTTTTTGATTTTTTAAGTGTACGCTTTTAAATCCATTAAAGGTAAGTAATTCGGATCGAACTTTTATCTTTCAATTTAAACTACAATTTTCTTAATTAAGACAACCGTAAATTAATTAGTACCGAAATTGCTGTTCAAGGGTGCTAACCCTTCCTTGACTGTAACCGACTCCTGAATCTGACATATTTCTGGTAAGATACAGATCAGGTAAGAAATTGAGGTATTCAATCAACCCATTTGTTCTTAAAATAAATGATCGGTGGTGACTCTAACCATTCTATTCAAGTCGAAGCCCGATTCCGGGTCCACCCAAAAGATGGATGCGACAGCTTGGCGACTCTGCTGGGGACTGGTAAGTGAGTCAGGCTAAGGTTAATTTCTAGTTGTCTTCTTAAGTGAAAAAGGGTAAGTTTAAATTTTAAGGTAACTTTTTCGATCCTTATTACTTACCTTTGATTATCTTTTCAAATAAATAGTTGTACTGACGATTTCTTTCAATGGTTTCATCCTTTTAAGTTTTTCATCTAAGGCTTTATATCCTATCTCCGAACCCTTTTTAAGTGGGGGTGAAAGCAATGCCTTCGTGAGAATTTATTCTCCGTGCGGGCATAAGAGAATGTATCCTCTCGAGTTTAACTTAGTCCACATGAGCTTGTAATGGGCTTAGGACTAAGGGTCTGGCAAGCCCAAGGGGGCATGGACAAGGAGAACTTAGGTACCTTCTTTAGAACCTAAACCGGGAGACTACAGAGAATTAGTGCCTACCCCAAAACCCCATTTCAAAACCTAGGATGTTTTTTTACTCATGCAGTTTGTCGTTTTTATTTTTACTTTCATTATTTATATTTTTATCTTACTAACGTTTTTTATGTTTGACTTTTTTAGCATTTGCATCATAAAAAGATGTCATTGATCCATAAAAAGGTGTTAGTTACACATAAATAATATGTATTAATGGACAAAGGGGTTGTAAAGTAAAAGGTAAAAAATGTCGAGGTACGACTATGGTTCGAAAAGACTTAGAAAGAAAAGGGAGACAGTCTTCAAAGAAGCTATGTGTCAGAACTGGTTAGTTACGCCTTTGTCAGCCTAAAGCAGAATGATGTAAAAAAGCTACGGAACATCTGGTACAGTTGGAAGAGTGATCGGAAATTGAAGTTCAGCCAGCAGTATGGTGATATTGCACTCTTACTTTATGTCAAGACCGATGAGCCCTTAATCAGAGCCTTGGTACAATTTTGGAACCATGGGTACATCTGTTTCACCTTTAACCAAGAGGACATGGTGCCCACAATTGAAGAGTATATTACACTACTACATTGTGAGGGCATCAAATTGGAGCGGGTCCACATCAAGCACATCAAAAGTCAGTATTTCAAGAATGGACTGGAAAATGTTATAGGGGTAGATAAAAAATGGGTAACTGACCGAATCTGACACAAAGGTAGCGGGGAAGGAATTGAGTGGATCCATATCAAGCAACTGATGATGAACCACCCCGATGAATGGAAGGCAATAGATCTTTTCGCACTGGGACTTTATGGTTTGGTTGTCTTCCCGAAGACTTTGGGGTGCATTGATGATGTTATGGTGGAACTGTTTGAACAACTCCTGAGGTGAGTAAATCTAGCACCAGTAATCTTAGCTGAGACCTTTCGCTCTCTCAACCACTACAGGAAGATTGGCGGAGGAATATTCATAGGGTGTGCCCAGCTTCTCCAAGTTTGGATTCATAGTCACTTTTGGAAGATTAACGAGATTGCTTACTACCGGTTCAACACTACTTATTCACCTATGGGGGAATTCCTTACTATGAAGTGAAAAGAAGGAGCATCCAAAGAAAAGTGGATGAAAGTATTCACATCTTCAGGATAGAGATATTGCCTAGAGAGCTCCCTAGTTAACCCATATTGACATTCTTTTCTGATGTGTGGATTCAGATACTATGACTTTACTTGGATTATGGGGAGGAGTTGGATATTCTCCACTTTTGGCACTTCGACAGTTTGGAGACGAGTTGAAGCAGAGGGTAAGGGAACTTAAGGCTGAAAGATACCAGTAGAAATTAGATGTCGATACTCAGAAGGATTAGGTAGACAAGCTAGAGAATGAATAAAAAAAACCTCATTTTGAGGTTGAGGACTTGAGAAAAGGGTACCAATAACAAGTCCAAAGTAACTCCAATCTGAAAAGAACTTCTGAATTCTGGAAAGGTGAAGTCAGGAGCCTAAAAAGGAACTTGGAAGGGCATGATGAAAGAGAGACTCTGAAAGAACAGCTAAAGACTGCTTGTAATATCCCAAAGATCAGGTTAGTGATTAAATGTAAGAAATTTAAAAATTTAGTAGAGTAATTGAAATAAGTAATAAATTCAAGGACTAATGATTGGATATTTTGTGTTAGGAGTTGCAAAGAAGAAAGAGAAGAAGGATAATATGGTTTTTTTGCTAGTATATGGATTTTATATCCATTTTATATTAAGATGATATGGAGAAAGGAAAAAATTGGATATTTAGTAATAAATTCAAGGACTAATGATTGGATATTTTGTGTTAGGAGTTGCAAAGAAGAAAGAGAAGAAGGATAATATGGTTTTTTTGCTAGTATATGGATTTTATATCCATTTTATATTAAGATGATAAGTGGAGAAGGAAGGAAAATTTGGATATTTGGTTATTCTCTTCTTCTTCTTCTTCTCTTTGCTCGTGCTTTCTTGGAAATTAAGGTGAGTTTCTTTTAATTGTTGATTTTATTAAATTGTGGGTTAATATTAAAGCTTTAAGTGATAGAGAAGATTAAGGAAGCTTGATAATGAAGAAAAACTAAGTTAATAAGGATTTATCAGGGAATGAATAATATGAGTTTTTGGTGAAAATGTGTAATTTGGCTGTCTAAAGAATTCTAAAGGTAGAATTGACTTATCAAAGTCCTAACTAAGAGATTTGTGGTGTTAAAACTAAATAATAACATGTTTGTTGAAATATTATGATTTAAAGTTTCAAGGATATTATAAGAAATTTTGGATGTTATAAGAGGATTAGTGAAGATAAGTAAATAGTATTAGTATTAATGAGTTTAAGGAGATGCTTAGAGTTAAAAGTAAAAGATTTGGATGGTTTTTGGGTCTATTTCGAAGTTGAATGAATTAGAAATCTGGGTAGGAGTATCGGTACTACAAGAACAATACCGATACTTCAATGCTTAAATAGTTGAAAATTAAGGATCATTATCGGTACTGATTGCTAGAGTACGATACTGTAAGGGGAAGTATCGATACCAAGATAAGGGTATCGATATCATTTTGAAGTTGAGATTACAAAATGCAAATAGCGTATTGGTACCAAAGGGAGGTATCGATACCAACCAAGGGAAGTATCGCTACTGTTGAGGTAGTACCGATACTGTTGAGGTAGTACCGATACTACTAAGTATGAATCGAGAGATTTTGTGTTTCTTGTTGATTAAGTTTTTATGATTAAGGATAAATAATTCGATATTTATTTTGATTGTTTATGTAGAATGTGATCCAAATCAACGTTTAGATTATTTGATATTACAAGTTTCGAACATAAGGGAAAAGAACCTTAGTGAGGCAAAGGTGAGTGCCATCAAATTGTTTTATATTGAATTTGAAAATGGCTTGCGATAAGCCAACTTTAAAGTTTTCGATCGAAAACTAGTTTCAATTATTTTATGCAATACTTTATGATATTTATTCAATTATGTTAAAGTATGTTTTATGATCTATTGTTTTGAATATGAACATGTGACATATGATTTCGAAATGCCTACGTGTAAATTATCTACGAGAATGCTATATATATGCACATAAGATATACTTTAAAGGATGAAACTTAATATAATTATAAGTGTTGAAAACATTTTGATATTTCGATATAACAAACTAAGTTTAAATGAATTTTAAGATTTTACAAATGATTTTCTAAAGTATATTGATTCAATTAATCGAATATCAAGCTATTACTCAAAGTCTTTCAAGATCAATTTTAAACCTTACTAAATGTGTAAATTTGTGTTTTATACTTAAACTATTTTTAAACAAATTTTCACAAAGTATTTTGAACCAAAATCAAGCCTAAAATGAAATTTTCAAAGTGATGCACCGATGCACCAATCCATGCATCGATGCACCATGGAATTAATTGAACATCGAATGCATTTTATGCATCAATGCACATACCATGCATCGATGCAGTTAGTGCATTTCATGCATCGATGCCATCGATGCACTCAGGCTATTTCAAAACATCGAATGCATTTCATGCATCGGTGCACTCGCACTGAGAGTCCAACGGTCAAAATATTTGAATTTTACACTGATGCACCTAGGGTATGCATCGATGCACTGATGCTCCCAACTGATTTTATTAATTGTTTTCACACTTAAACGGCTCTATTGACTCCACTAATCATCCCCAACGTTCAGAATCGTTTGAAGGTGTATTTAAATAAGCTTAGAAGCCATTGATCAACAACAAGAAACAACATGCAACTAGAATCAAGAGAGAAAGCATCAAACCTCAAGTTTGAGCATTTCAAGCCTGTTTTTCATTCAATATTCATTTTGCTTTCAAGAACACTACTTGTACTCAATTGTATTCATTCTTGAGAGTTCTTTTCTTTGTTCTAGAATTGTGCAAACAATCTACCTTGTGAGGATTTCCTTGTAAGTTTGCAAATTTGTATTGTTCTCTTTGGGAGAGAGTGTTCTCAAGAATTTGGGGTATAATTCTTGAGGGTTTGTAAGGTTACTCTTTGTCCTCAAAAGAAAGACAAATTAGTGAATTTGTTGAAAATCCTTAGTGTGGATAGCTAAGGTAGTGGACGTAGACTTTGGTTGAGAAAGTCGAACCACTCTAAATCACTGTGCAATTACTTTCAATTTTCTGCAAAAGCTTCCACCAAATTTTTAATTGCCAATTCACCCCCTCTTGGCCGATTCCGTCAATCGATTAACTAACAATTGGTATCAGAGCCTCAATCATTTAAAGGTTTAATCACCTCTTGAGTCGATTCGGGAAGAGTTACATCGATTATCAAGTCATCAATGGTCTCCGCTTCAAATTACGACTCCGGTCTCGATTCGATGCCCGTCAACAAGCCTTCTTTCTTCAATGGAGCTAACTATGCCTATTGGAAAAATAGGATGAAGTACTTAATTCAAGCAAGTGACATGGGAGTATGGAATGCCATAGAAGAAAGATACATCAAGTCTCTCACTCATCCAAGGTTATGGAGTGAAGGAGAGACAAGAATGTTCCAGCTCAACTCCAAAGCCATCCATATCATATTTTGTGCTCTTGAACCAGATGAATACGGAAGAGTTTCATATTGTACAACCGCCAAAGAAATATGGGACAAGCTTCAAGTCATTCATGAAGGTACCGATGAGGTAAAGAAATCTAAAATTAGCATTCTAACATATAACTATGAAAATTTAAAGATGAAATCAAATGAAGATATCAAAGCTATGACGGATATATTTTCAACGATTGTCAATGGTCTCAAATCATATGGAGAGATCATTTCAAATGAAAAGCTTGTGAGGAAGTTAGTCTACTCCCTTCCAAAATCATGGCAATCAAAGAAGACGACAATCATCGAGAATAAGGACCTAACGTCCTTAACTCTTGAAGAACTAATTGATTCCCTCCTCACTCATGAAATGATGCTTGAAGATGAGGTGGACCTCGATAAGATTGACGAGACACCAAAGGAGAAGGAGAAGAAGAAAAACATTGGAGTTGCTCTCAAATCCACAAAAGATGAGAGTGATTTGAATGAAGATGATGATGACGAGGAAATGGCATTGTTTGCCAAACGGTTCAGAAAAATGATGAGACCTTACCGAGGAAGAAAATTCAAACGAAATGAAGGCCTAAAAATGAAGCAAAAGAGAAGGACTCAATCATTTGCTATGAATGCAAAAAGCCAGGGCATGTCGAATATGATTTCCTACAATTAAAAGAGAAATGGTCAATCAAAGAATAAGCACAAGGCTCATGAGGCTACATGGAGCGATGAAGAAGGTTCTGATGAAGAGGAACAAGAAGTAGCAAACTTGTGCTTGATGACATTCGGGGAAGATTCTAAGGTAACCTCTACTCATCTGATTTTGATGATTTATCCTATGATGATTTATTAGAGGAATATAATGGGTTGGCTTCGGATTATGAGAAATTGTTTTTAAAATATAAAAAATGATGTTTCAAAATTGAAAAAGGAAAATAAACTATCCAAAACCAACAACGATCTTGAAAGTAAAATCAAGATTTGCAAATCAAACTAGAAGAGTTTGAAAGAAAATTTTGGATTTGCAAAATTTACTTTCAAAGGTCAATGATGATCATCAAAAGAAAATTGATGATCTTAAAACTTCTTTTGATAAAGTTGGAACAAAACGTTTTGAAGAAAAAGAAAATTCAAAATCCAACTTTGTTAGAAAAGGTTTTTAAAAAACATCATAGAGGTCCCCAAAGAACCTCTAATGAAAAAATCATTAGAAGTGTGGGTTCTAAAGAAACTCATTACTATTAAAGATAAAGATATCCTACACAAATGGATCCTAAGGGGACTAGGATTTTTGAAACTAATAATATGGACCCAAGAATTTGGGTACCAAAAATAAAAATTAATCTATGTTTTGTAGGGAAATGAGCATTGCTAAAGGCAAGAGAACAATTCAATTCAGGTACCTTATAGTGGATGCTTGAGACACATGACCGGGGAAAAACCGGTTCATAGAGCTTAACGCCTAAATAGTGGAGAAGTGACTTTTGGTGATAATTCAAAAGGTCACATTGAAGGTATAAGTACAAAAGGTCACATTCAATGTCATGTTTGAAATTAATGGTTATAAAGTCATTGACATTGCATCTAATCGAATTATGCTTTTTGGTCATAGAATAGGAAACATATACATGGTACATTTAGATTATATTGATATGACTAATTTGTGCCTAGTTGCTAAGGATGAACATGATAGTTGGTTATGCATAGAGACTAGGACATGCTAGTATGAGTGTTTTGTAACGGCTAATTCAAGAGCCTAAGCTTAATTTGATAATGATAAAATCTGTGATACTTGTGCTAAAGGAAAACAAAAGTGAATTTCTTTTAAATCCATTAATGACGTATCAACTAGTAGAGTATTGCAATTGATCCATATAGATCTTTTTGGACCAACTAGGACTACTAGCTTGGGTGGAAAACAATATGCATTTGTCTTGGTAGATGACTATTCTAGATATACTTGGGTTCTATTCTTAAGTACTAAAGATGAAGCATTAGAAAATTTCATCACATTTTCAAAAGTAATCTAAAACGAAACAGGTTACTCTATCACTAGTGTTAGAAGTGATCATGGCACTTAATTTGAAAATCTTGGATTTAATGAGTTTTTTAATTCTAATGGTATTAGCCATAATATTTTAGCACCTAGAACCCCTCAACAAAATGGAGTTGAGAGAAAAAATCGAACTTTAGAAGGAATGGCTAGAACCATGCTTTGTGAAAATAATTTGCCAAAATATTTTTGGGTGGAAGCCACAAATACCGTTTGTTATGTTGTAAATCGAGTAATGATTAGGCTAATTTTAAAGAAAACTCCATATGAAATTTTCAAAAATAAAAAGCCTAACATTAGCTATTTTTATCCTTTTAGATGTAAATGTTTTGTTTTAAACAACGGTAAAGAGAACCTTGGCAAATTTGATGCTAAAAGTGATGAAGGAATTTTTCTGGGTTATTCCTTAAATTCTAAAGCTTATCGAGTATTTAATTAAAGAACTTTGGTTGTAGAAAAGTCTATACATGTTGTTTTCGATGATAATCTCCTTCTGAGGAAGGATTATTGTTTAAATGATGATGTAGGTATTATAAATACAAATGACGTTAGACATGACGTTGGAGAACCATCATCAAAGGAAGAAACGAAAGATGAGGAAACTCATGATCCTCTTGAGAATCCAACCATTGAAGAAAGGGAAGTATCTTATCCAAGAGAGTACAATTATGTCAATGATGGTGAGATTATAGGTGATCCATCCAAAGGGGTAACAAGTCGATATTCTCTTAGAAATATTTGTAATTATGTTGCATTTATCTCATGCATAGAGCCTAAGAATATTAAAGAAGCATTAAATGATGAACATTGGATTATGGCTATGCAAGAAGAGTTAAATCAATTTGAGAGAAGTAAAGTATGGACATTAGTTAAAAGGTCTAGTAATAAATCTACTATAGGTACTAGATGGGTATTTAGGAATAAGCTTGATGAAAGTGGTAATATTGTGAGAAACAAGGCTAGACTTGTTGCTCAAGGGTATACTCAAGAAGAAGGCTTAGACTATGATGAAACATATGCTCCCGTAGCTAGGATGGAAGTAATTAGAATGTTATTAGCATTTGTATGTTTCAATGAATTCAAATTATATCAAATGGATGTTAAAAGTTCATTTTTAAATGGTTTTATAAAAGAAGAAGTGTATGTGGAACAACCTCCAGGTTTTGAAGATTCAAAATTTCTGGATAATGTTCTTAAATGAGCTTTTCAACAAAGCTTGACTTAGATGAAGGAGGTAAATGTGTAGATGTTAAATTATATAGGTCAATGGTTGGATCTTTACTTTATCTAACTGCAAGTAGACCGGACATTATGTTTAGTGTTTGCTTATGTGCTAGATTTCAATCATGCCCTAAGGAATCACATTTACTAGCTGTTAAGAGAATCTTTAGATACCTTAAGGACACTCCTAGTTTAGGACTTTGGTATCCTAGAGACTCTAGCTTTAGCTTGCATGCCTTTTCTGATGCGGATTATGGAGGATGCAAATTAGATAGGAAAAGCACCTCCGGTACTTGCCAATTCCTTGGAAATATGCTGATTTCTTGGTTTTCAAAGGAACAAAATTGTGTCGCATTATCTACAACTGAAGCGGAATATATTTCAGCCGGTTGTTGTTGTGCACAAGTTTTATGGATGAAACAACAACTTTTTGATTATGGAATTGAAGTAGGTACCATTCCTATCAACTGTGACAATACTAGTGCTATTTGTCTCACTAGAAATCCCATCCAACACTCTAGAACTAAGCATATTGAAATAAGACATCACTTCATTAGAGACCATGTCGCTAAGAAAAATGTAGTTCTAGAATTTGTTGATACTTTGCACCAATTAGCATATATTTTTACAAAGCCTTTAGACAAGGAAATATTTTGGACACTTAGGAGAGAATTAGGTTTAACCAACCTATCTTCACTTAGTGTTTAAAATAATTTTAGCACTTTTAAGAATAAATGAAAAATGCTTATAATAATAATTTTTGATTGCATTCTATGCTATTAGTTAGGGGGATTTTATGTTATTTGGTGAAAATTAATTTTATGTTCAAATGTAGGTTTAAAGAATAATTTGATTGATTGAACATGATTAATTTTCAATATATGAGTTACCAAAACCACTAGAGCTAATTAATTTAGCATTTTAAGTGTTTAAAACGGATTTTTGACATTTTTGTGCTTCATGCATCGATACACTTAACAGTGCATCAATGCATCCCTTTGAATGTGCATCGATTCATCATGTTGATGTACCGATGCACAGGGTCATGCATCGATGCATCCGTCAGGTTTTAGGTTAAAAAGGCTTATTTTCTCATTTGTTTCAAAAACCTAAAACTAAACTCTCTTAGCCGTTCACCCCCTCTCTCTTTCCTACTCTCAAAATTGCTCCAATCCTTGGTTTTTGATCGGAATCTTCGAGCTTTTCAACTCCTAATCCTGCTTCAATCTTTAATTCGTGCAAAACATCAATACATCCCTCTCAATCTGAAATTTCAAGGTAAAATTTTCTAAAAACTCATTTTATCAATTTTCGTTCTTAGGGCTAGTCTTGATTAGTTCTAGGATGAACATTATATTGGGCATTGGTTATATGTTGATTCTAAACTAGAATTTACAACAAATTTCAACAAAAACACACAATTTTTTAAAATTTTCTTTGAAATTCAAAATTAAAAAAAAATTATTTTCGAAAATCATTGATGTTTTTGACTTCATTATATTGTTTTTAAGAAAACTATATGAATTGCAATATTTCCAATGATATTTTCAAATAGTTTTCAAAACTTTGCCCGTTAGGATTGTTTTAGAGAACCTTGATTATTGTGGACTCAATTGAGTTTTGAGATTGATTATTGTGCATACATGTTTTTCAATTTGCAAGTTATCTATTTCTTTCCTTTTTCCGATCTCTAAACCATGTGTAATCCCAAACGCCCTAGGACTTCGTCGAGTCATTCTCGTTCAAACCAACCTCCTGATCCCGTTCCTCCTCCACTTACATCTCTATTAGGATCTTGTTTTAACATGCCTGAGCGTCGTAGAGACGAATTGTACTCTAGGTACAAAAATTCTTTTCAAACTTATAGAATCTGGGAAGAGCGTATTCCTTCTCTTCAAGCTATGATAGATATTAACTTTGAATACCTTCCGATTCTTAAAGCTTGGAAGTTTGATAAATTGTTTCAGTTCAAACCTATCGTCTATCAACATTTAGTCCGCATTTTCTATTCCAATGCGGTATGTATTCAAAACAAAACTCAATGTGGAACTATAGCCATTAGATATTATCTCTTTGTCCAATATATTAATATTGACCCCGAGACTATAGCTTTCTATTTTGGGTTAGATGATGATGGGATATATAATGAGAATGACTAGTTGATGTCATAAACATTGTTCATTCAAAATATCGAAACATTAGTTTATGGATGTCTTCTTAGTAACCTCTTTATCAAACTTGGTCTAGATGTCTCTCTCGACAATCATATCCCTCTCCAAAACCAAATCAATCTTACTTCATTGAAGAAAGCAGATTAGAAACAAAACGAGGTAACCGGTCAATGGGTTTTTAGACCCGATAAGCAAACTCTGGGAGCTAGTTCCTCACGAGCTGCTCCTAGCTCCTCTCGTGCTCCTCCTCTTCCTCTGGCTTCGGCTACTGACGATGATCCTGAATTTCAACAACTTATGCAAGACATCGACGATCACATACCCGATGACGAGCCTGCACCGAAACCAGCTCAACAAGAGGATCAAATGCCTCCATATTTTCGTTCATTTTTGGAGACATTTGATCCTACGTATGCTTCCATCGAATCTCACTTGACTGCTACTCACGAAGCAGTAAATCAACGCTTAGGCACTTTGGAAGCTCGTCAGATGGGGTTTTAGAGGGAGATGCTTGCACGCATGGATGATCTCTCTCTTGAGATGCAAGCCCGATTTCCTCCTCCGCCTCCCGATCCTTCTATGGATGACTAGACTTATTTTATTTTGATTGTATTTGGTAATTAAAACTTGGATTGTTAAAATATTTTGCTGTTTTTGAATTGTTTAATTGTTGTTGGATGTTTGAACTTTTTATTTATTTGGTTTGATCTTTATGAGCTTCATGTTTATTAATTTTTGCATTATTGACATCTTAGTTGCATTATGACCAATTTACCATTTCACATTTGATTTGAATATTGATTATGAACACTAATGACTAACCTCTCTTTTGATCTTTGATCTTAGCAGCTTAAGCTATATTCAATTAAAATGTTTAATCAATTGGCTATTTTTTAAGCATTCTTTCACTCAGTTTTTGAGACTTTTTGATTTAACAAAAAGGGGGAGAAGAATAGTGTTAAGTGTTAAAAGTTTTAAAGGGAAGAAGTATTATAGTAAGGGGGAGTAATTTCAAAATTGATTTCAAAAGTTATTTTTCAAAGAAAATCTTAAAATTACTCAAGAGTTTTTGTTATATAAAAAAGGGGGAGATTGTTGAAAACATTTTGATATTTCGATATAACAAACTAAGTTTAAATGAATTTTAAGATTTTACAAATGATTTTCTAAAGTATATTTGATTCAATTAATCGAATATCAAGCTATTACTCCAAGTCTTTCAAGATCAATTTTAAACCTTACTAAATGTGTAAATTTGTGTTTTATACTTAAACTATTTTTAAACAATTTTTCACAAAGTATTTTGAACCAAAATCAAAGCCTAAAATCAAATTTTCAAAGTGATGCACCGATGCACATGATGCACCGATGCACCAATCCATGCATCGATGCACTTAATGCATTTGATGCATCGATGCACAAGACCATGCATCGATGTACTCAGGCTATTTTAAAACATCGAATGCATTTCGAGTGCATCGATGCACTGAGAGTCCAACGGTCAAAATATTTGAATTTTACACTGATTCACATAGGGTATGCATCGATGCACTGACGCTCCCAATTGATTTTATTAATTGTTTTCACACTTAAACGACTCTATTGACTCCACTAATCATCCCCAATGTTCAGAATCATTTGAAGGTGTATTTAAATAAGCTTAGAAGCCATTGATCAACAACAAGAAACAACAAGCAACTAAAATCAAGAGAGAATCAAAGAGAAATCATCAAACCTCAAGTTTGAGCATTTCAAGCCTATTTTTCATTCAATATTCATTTTGCTTTCAAGAACACTACTTGTACTCAATTGTATTCATTCTTGACTATTCTTTTCTTTGTTCTAGAATTGTGCAAACAATCTACCTTGTGAGGATTTTCTTGTAAATTTGCAAATTTGTATTGTTCTCTTTGGGAGAGAGTGTTCTCAAGAATTTGGGGTATAATTCTTGAGGGTTTGTAAGGTTACTCTTTGTCCTCAAAAGAAAGACAAATTAATGAATTTGTGGAAAATCCTTAGAGTGGATAGCTAAGGTAGTGGACGTAGACTTTGTTTAAGAAAGTCGAACCACTCTAAATCGCTGTGCAATTACTTTCAATTTTCTGCAAAAGCTTCCACCAAATTTTTAATTGCCAATTCACCCCCTCTTGGCCGATTCTGTGAATCGATTAACTCATTAATAAGTGAAAGCCCAAGGTGTATATGTGAGAATTAGGGGTATAGTTGGCATGCCAAGAGTCGAGGGTTCTACGCGGTCCTTCGGGACAATCTATGTGATCCTTCGGGATACTCCTACGGGGTCCTTAGGGACAAATTATACGGAGTCCTTCGAGAGAAATTCTACGTGGCACTTCGGTGTAAATTATATGAGCTATGGTGACAACAATTGTGCACAACCTCAATGTACTCAGATATCCTAGATTCTCAGTGTTATACATTGGGCTAAGTGAATAAAGTTATAAGCTGAATAAAGAATGAGTTAATGAAGTTTTAGAAACCAAATTTTATTCAATTAGGAAAGGTTTTATACTTTAATTGGAAAATATATTTTCTTCCAAATGTTTTATGCTACTTATTACCTCATTAAGTTAAAGACTTAGTGTGTGGATTATTTCCCACGTAGGTTTAAAGAGTTCCAAGAGTGAAGAATATGAGAGGACAACATAAGCAGTGAAGATCATATCATAATTTTTTAAGATAGTAGGTTATTATGTTTTGTTCATTTTGTTGGCATGTATCCATGCTTTAAATGAAAATGCTCTAATCATTTTTTTAATTGTAAATTTTATGGAGTTTATGTAAATGATAAATTACATTTCTGCAGTTAAATTTCAAAGTTCTACTATTTGTCATTTATAAAAATATTCTACTGTTGAAAAGAAAAATTTATTGTCAATTATTTCCTTAAAATTTAAAGATTTGATAAGTCAATGTAGCATCTTGAATTCGTATTCGGCAAATACAGGTTGATGTGTTACATTTATTGGTATCAGAGCCGGGTTTGATTGATTTAAGTTTAAAAATAAGTAGTTTGTTTTAAAACAGAGTGCATGCCAATTAGAAGAAGAATTTTCTGATCTGATAAGGTCATTATTATGTTGTCCTCACTGATAGAATATTAATTTCTTCTTAATAGATGTCAAATTTTCAGGGCTCCCAAAGTGAAGCGGGAGAAGGTCATGAGGGAAGTAGTAATTCACCTGCCCCAGTTAGGCCAAGTGAAGAACAAGCGTCTCAAGGGGTCCCTGTGCAAGATCAGGGAGTGTTTTGCAGAATGTTAGACGCTATTCTGACGCATTTCCAACCTTTTTCTTCTTCAACCCCTTAGATAAATGGCCAAGGAATTGAAAGGAATATCAAAATTTAAAGGTGAATCTGATGAAGGTCCTGTGGTGGCAGACCTTTGGTTGAATGATATAAAGATCATGTTGGAGGGTCTCCACTGTTCTGAAGTGGAGAAGTTAGATGGAGTTGTATCGTTACTAAGAGGTCAAGCTCGGATTTGGTGGACAAATGTGTCGATGAGAGATACGAGGAATCATTTGACATGGCCCTTTTTCCTGGTGGAGTTCAAGAATAAGTATATTGGAGTTCAATTTATTTGCTAGATGAAACAAGAGTTCACAGGCTTGAAAGAAGGGAATTGTACCGTGCATGAGTACGAGTGTAAATTTAATAAGCTAAGTCGATTGGCCTCTGAGTTGGTTCCCAAAGAAAAAGATTATTGTGACTGGTTGGTGGAAGGGTTACGCGCTAGATTGAAAGAACTAATGTTAGCTTTGAATCTTTCCATGTTTCAAGAAGTGGTGAATAGAGCTAAAGCTTTGGAGTGAGCTCAGAATGAAAGATTCGGGGAACAAAAGACCCAATGGAACAAGAGAAATGACGCCTCGTCTAGTGTTTCCCAATAAAAAGAGAGTCGAGGTTCAAGTTTTAGACCCCAAATAATATCTAAGTCAGCTACATCCTCGGGTAGAGGATCTAATCCTGAAAGAGCTAGATAGAATCAATCGATGAATTCTGGAGCAGGAATAGCAAACCAATGTCATTATTGTGGTAAACAATATATGGCATATGTACAGTGGCTTTTTGAGAATGTTTCCGGTGTGGAGATACGAGACATTTTATCCGGGACTGTCCATTAATGACTAGAGAAGCTGCATCATTTGAGAGATCTGTTGTTGTATCTTAGATAGGCATAGGGAGGAATCAGTCTGAATCGACCATTTAACCTGAAATTCGTTCCACTGCTAGAGTATATAACCTCAAGACTAGTGAAGATCGTGATGATCCTGAGATCATTGCAGGTACTTTTTAGTTATGTGATAAACCTGTTTTGGTTTTGATTAACCCAGGATCAACCTGTCATAATCGGTTTTCGCCCGGGCACGAATTTTTACTTGGTGGGAAAAATAAAACGAATAAATAAATGATTTTGATTTAAAAAATTTTTGGGAGTGGCCATTGACCTTTTTGGGTTAGGTAGGTCAAATACCTAAAATCAATCTTTTAAAATAGTTTTTAAGAAAACATAATTTAAAATATAAACTGATCTACGTATAACCAAAAATTTTTAATAAAAAAGATTCGTGGTCGGTTACGTTTAGGGAATGATTAACACCCCTATAACGCCCAAAATTGGTACTCATTAATTATAATTTGTCTCTATTATTAGAAATTTAAAAAATTCAAAGATATATTTAATTTATAATATTATTATTTCAAATTTATAATTTTATGAAAATATATTAATTTAAATATAAATAAGATATTTATTTATTTATAAATATCAGAAAAGGGCTTCTAGGTGCTTTAAGACAACTCTTTTCTTAATATTAAAAAATAAATAAATATTAAAGCATTTATTTAAAATAGATATAATTTATAAAAGTAATATATTTAATTATTTAAAATATCAGAAAATGGACATCTAGTTGTTTTAAGATTGTCATTTCTTAATATTTAAAAACATAATTAAAATAATTTAAAAATAATTTATAAAATTTATAAAAAGGATTATAAATAAATTTTACTTATTGTATATATATTTATATGAATAAATAATAATAATATTCAAATATTAAGAACATATAAAAATAAATAATAACTAAAATCAATATATATATATATATATATATATATATAATAATAATAATACTTATAATTAAATAAAGGTATTAAATGGCTAAATTATAACATTTTAAAATTAGATTCCTAATTTACCAATAATTATTTAATATTCTAGTGACTAAACATGCAATTTTACTCGTATTATTTATTTATTGATTAAAATAAAATTGTGTAAAATTTGAACATCAAATTAGAATAAATTAAAACATGATGTTCAGGATTAAAATATTAATTTCTAAAATTAAAGGACTAAATCTGTTATTTATTTAAAATATATATAATTACGGTTAAGGACTAAAATACATATATGTAAAATTCAAAAACCGAATTAAAAGAATCTAAAATTTGATTTAGTGACTAAAATATAAAGTTATAAAATTGATGGACTACGGATGGGGTTTACCCATATGTGAAATTACACATATACCCTCACCAAAACGCATCGTTTTGATGAGGGTATGTATACCCATTTAAGCCGGCCCCAAGGGCCACCCTTCTCATTTCTTCCTTTCTTCTTTTCTCTGTAACGGAGAGAAATTTTTTCTCTCTATCTTCTCTCTAAACCCTCCACCAGAGGGAGACAAATTCCGGCCGGCAGCCGTGTTCTGGCATCGGTCACCACCGCTGGCCACCGTGAACAGTGGCCGGAAACCTACAAAATACCCCAAAACTTAGATCTTCACTTTCTAAGTCCGAATAATGCCTTTATTTATCCTAAAAACCCTTAGGATTTCCTAGATCTAGGATTTTACCTTCGAAGTTCGAAGGTTCCCGGAGATGTTTCGAAGTCTCCGATGACTGAGTAAGCTCTCTCTTCTTTTTTCTTTTGGCTTTGGTTTCTATATTGTTGGTTGTTGTCTGCTTGTTTCTGTTCTGCTCTCTTTTTTTTCTCCACTTTTCTTCTCTGCAGGAGATGGCCATTTATAGGCCTCGTCGGTGTCTTCTTCAGACCAGTTAAAGGAATGACCCTCGGTGAGTCACCGAACTATGGTGGTGACTCACCATAGGGTAGCAACGTGGACAAGACAGCTGGCTTCTGGAGGCTTCAACGTGGCAGGAGGGCATTGGATCACCTGGCAGTGCTAGAAGCTACTGCAACTGATGCGTGGAGGGGCTGCTCGCTAGAAGCTGCTGGAAATGATGCGTTGGGGGCTGCTGGATGGAGGGGGCTGCTCGGGTAAAAATGTAGTGTCTACAGCTGCCCCTCTTTGCTCATTCCTGTGTTAACAAGAATAGGGCAAAGACGAAAAGACAATCAATTTTTGTTCATTTGACTTCTCTTGATTAAGATGAAAATGTTGAACAAGTTTTCTTTGTTTGGATTAGTTCTTCTCATTATGAACTCTTCTATTCTTCCACTGGTGATGACAATTTATCTTCTTCTATGATGTAATCTAGCAAAAAGTTGAACAAATTCTTATCATTATGAACTTCTTCTTCTTTTTCAGATGAGTTCTTCTCATTATGAACTCCTTCTGGAAATGCTGATCTTCAAAAGAGGCATTTGTTGATTCAACTCCATATGTGATGAATTAAGGTAGGGTTGAACAAAATTTTCTTATTATGAACTTCTTCTTCCTCTTCAGATGAGTTCTTCTCATTATGAATTTCCTTTGAAAATATTGATCCTCAAATGAGGTTCTTCTTTCATTCAATTCCATAGGAGATGAATCAATGCAAGGTTGAACAAGTTCTTCTTATTATGAACTTTTTCTTCCTCTTCAGATGAGTTCTTCTCATTATGTACTTCACCTAGAAATAGCTCTGCTGCTCTATCTTTTTTTGGAAATGGAGTCAAGCAAAAGGTTGAACAAGTTCTTCTCATTATGAACTTCCTCTTCCTCTTCAGATAAGTTCTTCTCATTATGAACTTTCTCTGGAAAAGTTGGTGTTGATCTATCTCCTTCTGTGATAGAGTCATGCAAAAGGTTGAACAAGCTCTTCTCATTATGAACTTCTTCTTCATCTTCAGATAAATTCTTCTTATTATGAACTTTCTCTGGCATCCATCGGGTGATGAATTTGAGCAAAAGGTTGAATAAGTTCTTCTCATTATGAACTTTTCCTTCCTCTTCAGATGAGTTCTTCTCATTATAAAATCTTCTAGAAATATTGAAAACATTCTGCCCAGAGGTCTTATGAATGGCCCTGAGGTCTTATCATCTTGCACTGTAGGGCTTACAGATGACATTGAGGCTTTAAGATCAAAAAGCTCCCAAAGGCTTTTTAAAAACATCATGCACTATAGGTCTTACAGATGACCCTGAGGCTTTAAGATCAAAAAGCTCCCGAAGGCTTTTTGAAAGCATCATGCACTGTAGGTCTTACAGATGTGGGAAATAGTTTACTAAGTAAGAAACTATGGAAATCGTTTTCTTACTATTCAACAAGTTCATTTTTAGAAAAGATTAAACGAGAAACTTTGGAAATCGTTTTCTCATTGAAATAACTTGTTGATTGGGTAACATGCCCCATTTTAAAATAATGCTTCTTCTGTGGATTGTGTCCATCTATTCTTCAGATGTTTGCGTGATTCCTGCATTTGAGCTTTTGAATTATACGTTCTTCTTGTAAGGTATTTTTCATCATGAATCTTCTTGTTCATATGAAGATCTGTAAAACTTCATGTTTGAATGTAATTAAATGTAGCAATGCAATGCATTTTCTGTTATGAAAATGATGTTATTATGAATGAATGAATGTTTATGCAATCTTCATTTGACTTCAAATTGGTGAACTCGGTCTTCTTTCACTTCATCATTTTATTGCCAGGGTTACCTTTGGATATCAGTGTAGCAATCTATGCCATAAAGCTGAAGAACCATTTGATCAACTTGTATCTTTGTGTCTTCTTTGTTTCATTTAAGTCTCAAAAGAAATATTTCATTTATGGAACTCTTGCCGTAGTCAGAACTATGACCTTGAGGCCCCATTTTGTCTTTGATAACATCGACTTTGTTTATCTGGACTTGTGTAGAAATTCAATAAAACTTTCATCTTTGAAAAGAGAATCTATCATCTTTGGAGAGAGAATCTATCATCTTTGAAGAGTGTAGATGTAGATATGTCTAACTTAGCAGGGATTAATTAGGACAGTAGAGTCTGTTCTGATTTGACTCTTGAAACACATCACCTGGAGGATTTATCCTAATTCTTTTCATGTCTCCATATCTAATTGGATCTTGAACAAGGCAACTTGAACCATATTATGTCGAGATGCTTAACAACAACCTGTCGTTGGATCCACTAGTTTCTTGTTGTTAAAATTTCTGCTTCCCTTATGTGGAAAGAAGTCTTCATCATATCTCATTTCAAACCTTGTGGTTGAAAAGACAAACTTCATCTTGGATCAATAAATGGAAACTATATGATCACAACATTGGTTCAACACCATAATTACTGGTTTGTAAAACATTTGCCAACACATTCATCATCTCATGTGGTTTCTGCTCGAATTGATGTTCAGGGAAACTCTTTGCACAGTGTTCAAAGCTTTTGTATGATGTCACCAGACCACTTGAGAACAAAATTCAGTGGGAATACAAATGATATATTGGCGTGTTTAATGAACAAAAAGTTGGTCAAATTCACAAGATGTGCTAGTGTCGAATTGAATAAGAGACACTAAATGATCTTGATATTTTCTCGGATAAGGGCAAAGTGTGATATTGATCACGATTTCTTCTATGATGAGCATTGTATGATGTAAAACCATATCAACTATAGGAGCCATGTACAAAATGATATCCATGGAATTCTTTTCGCTGGGGATGAAACGCACATGATAAAACCAAATGGATGAAAACTCAGTTCAGCCTAAATGGCAATGATAACCCCAGTAACAACGGGAAAGAGCAATATACGTAAGCCGAGCCTCTTTATTCAATGTCATCAAAAACTGATGTGAAAAACAGCTTCGTAGCCCCAACAGTATGGTTGAAACTAATTTCCAGGAATCTCAAAGAAATATTTTCAATTATCACCGATTCAGAGAAAGCAAAATTCAAAACTGAGATTTTGAAGCACTGAACCTTGGATCGAATAGTCTGCTTGGGGACCAAATTCAAAGAACATGCTATCATGTGCTATATGGTTAAGAAGATTGGGTATTTAAACCATACTTGCTGAGTAGATATTTGTTCAACACAAGGACCCTAATGCATCTGCCTGATGAATGAAGCAATTATGTATAGTCAGCTCCACTGTCACTGTTTCACCATTTCCATTCTTCATTTCTTTTATGTCTCATTGGAAATCTTTTCTCAAATCAATGATTTTTTTCATAAGATGATATGGGTTTTCAGCATGCCCCCACATTTATTGATACAAACGTTCAAAATGCGTCAGCATTCTTTATTCTGATTGAAAGGGACTTTCAGCATGCCCTAGCATTTGTTGACGTGAGCTTTCAAAATGCCCCACATGTATCTGTCTGAAGTAACCTTTAAAGTGCCCCAACATTTGCTGATATAGATGTTAAAAGTGAGCTCAACTTTACTTCTTGCTGAGATGACCTCCAAGAATGCCCAAATATTCATATTACTATGAGCCTTCAAAATGCCAAACCATTCTATTTCTGATTGAAATGGGCTTTCAAGATGTCCTGTATGGATCTATCTGAATTGGGCCTTCACAATGCCCCTGACCTTCTAAACTATAAGGTCTACTCTCAATGTTTGTTTGATTTTAATATCTTGATCCTCACGAGGTCCAATTTTCTAATGCCCCATTGCGGGTACTCGTGGCTCTATCCGTGCTCGAAATCTGTTAATCTTGAATGCTCTCATTCTGGTATTACAAAACATCATTGTTATCAAGTAATTTGAGGAATTATCTTTATGTTGTCACAAACTTAAGAAGTAATCAATCATTCTGACAAAATGTCTGAGATATATGCCTCTTCTGAATGAGGTGCCCATTCTTTGGATCTGGAGGGATCTAATTGGACAGAATGGTGTAAATCACTTGGTAATTCATTTCAGGTTGACATAGTGAACCTTGTTTTTAGTGAAGGCTCTTGAAAAGTATGCACAGGGTTACCTCTAGATAGAGAGGTAGAATTTCACATTGAAGTTATGTCGGGAACAACCCCTATTTCTATGACCCCTTATAGGATGGCCGAGAAGGAGTTAAAAGTTCAATTACAAGAGCATTTGAACAAAGGATTCATCAGACCCCGTGTGTCACTGTGGGGTGCACCGATATTTTTCGTAAAGAAGAAGGATGGGTTGATGCGTCTCTGTATTGATTATCGTCAGCTCAATAAGTTGACCATTAAGAATCAGTATCTTCTCCCTAGAATCAATGATTTTTTGATCAACTGAAGGGAGATTCTTTGTTTTCTAAAATTGATATACTCTCAGGCTATCACTAGTTGAAGATTAAAGATTATGATATTCAAAAATGACATTTAGGAGTCGATATGGACATTTTGAATTTGTAGTAATGACATTTGGATTGACAAATGCACATGTAGTGTTTATGGATATGATGAATCGAGTTTTTCAACTCTATCTTGATCAGTTTGTGGTAGTTTTTATTGATGATATTTTAGTATATTCAAAGTCTACGGAAGATCATAAGGCTCATCTTGGTGTGATTCTTCAGACGTTATGTGATAATAAGTTGTATGCTAAGCTTTCTAAGTGTGAAATTTGGCTTTCTGAAGTGACATTCCTAGGTCATGTGATTTCTGCAGATAGGATTCGAGTAGATCCCTTGAAAATAAAAGTTATCCTAGATTGGGAAGTTCAAAGAAATGTTTCAGAAGTGAGAAGTTTCTTGGGTTTGGCAAGATATTATCGAAGGTTCGTAAAAGACTTTTCGACGATTTCCTCCCCTTTGACCAAGTTGTTAAGGAAAGATGTGATTTTTGCATGGACGGATCAGTGTCAAAAGAGTTTCAAAACTCTAAAGAAGATTCTTACAAATGCTCTGATGCTAGTACAACCAGAATCATGCAAAGAATTTACTATTTATAGTGACGCTTCTCTAAATGGATTGGGATGTATCTTAATGCAAGATGGAAAAGTGATTGCTTACGCTTCCAGACAACTTAAGCCTCATAAGAAGAATTATCCAACTCATGATCTAGAGTTAACAACAGTAGTTTTTGCACTGAAGATTTGGCGCCACTATCTATATGGAGAGCAATGTTTCATCTTTACTGATCATAAAAGTCTGAAGTATTTATTGGCTCAAAAGGAGCTTAACTTAAGGCAAAGAAGGTGGATATAGCTACTTAAGGATTATGATGTTATCATAGACTATTATCCCAGGAAAGTTAATGTGGTAGCGATGCTCTGAGCTAGAAAACTTTTTCCGCTTTACGTACCTTAAATGTTTAATTTGTGGTGAAAAGTAATGGTGCTCTACTGGCTGAATTGAAGTTAAGTATGTTATTATTGGACCGAATACAAGAATTGCAAAGAATGATGATAAGTGCCTACTTTGGCTCAAGAAAATTCAAACGGGTGACGATAAGAACTTTGAGGTCATGTCAAATGGATGTTTATATTTCAAAGATATAGTGTGTATTCCCAATAATAAAGATTTAAAATGAGAAATACTCTTTGAAGCACATTATAGTCAACTAACTATGCATTTAGGGGAAACAAGATGTATCAAGATCTGAAAGAGCGCTTTTGGTGGCCAGGCATGAAAAGAGATGTGACGAAGTTTGTGTCAAAATGTCTCACTTGTCAACAAGTGAAAGCCGAGCATCAGGTGCCTTCGAGACTTTTTCAACTGATTTATATTCCTCAATGGAAGTGGGAAAGAGTTACGATGGATTTTATAATTGGATTACCTTTGACACATGGTAAGAAGGATTCAATTTGGGTTATTGTAGATAGATTGACTAAGACCGCTCATTTCCTTTCGATCAGAAAAAATTATTCGATGGATAAGTCTACGGCTTTATACCTCAAGAAGATAGTTCGGTTACATGGAGTACCAGTCTCAATAGTGTCCGATAGAGATCCAAGATTTAGTTCCAGATTCTGGAAATCTTTGCATGGAGCTTTGGGTACTCGACTAAATTTTAGTACTGCTTTTTATCGTCAAACTGATGGTCAATCTGAATGGACGATTCAAGTGTTGGAGGATATGTTAAGAGCATGTGTACTTGATTTCCATGGATCATGGAAAAAGTATTTGCAGTTATCAAGCAAGTATTAAGATGACACCTTATGAAGCATTGTATGGAAGGAAGTGTAGAACGCCTTTTAATTGGTATGAATTGAAGGACAAATGAGTTCATGGTCCTGATTTGCTAAAAGAGGTGGAAGAAAAGTTATAGGTTCAACATAACCTTAAAGTGGAATCCGACAGGAAAAAGTCATATGCAGATTTGAAGAGAAAGGAAATCAAATTTAAAGAAGGCGACAAAGTTTTCCTTAAAGTGTCACCTTGGAAGAAAGTAATTCATTTTAGGCGTAAAGGAAGCTCAGTCCTAGATTTATAGGACCTTATGAGATTTTAAAATAGATTGGACCTGTAGCATATCAGTTGGCTTTACCTCCAGAATTAGAGAAGATTCATAATGTCTTTCATGTATCTATGCTCCGGAGATATAGATCGGATCCTTCGCATATCATAGCATCTGATAAAATAGAAGTCCAAGATTATTTGGCCTATGAGGAAGAACCAGTATAAATTTTGGCTAAGGAAGTCAAGCAGCCTAGGAGTAAGAGGATTCCATTGGTTAAAGTGTTATGGAGAAATCATAAAGTAGAAGAGGCGATATGGGAACGTGAAGAGGACATGAAACGAAAATTTCCTCATCTCTTTAATCAGTGAAAATTCAAGGATGAATTTTCTTTAGGGGGAAGATTTGTAATATCCCAAACGGGTTAGTGATCAAATGTAATAAATTTAAAAATTTAGTAGAGTAATTGAAATAAGTAATAAATTCAAGGACTAATGATTGAATATTTTGTGTTAGGAGTTAATTGCAAAGAAGGAAGAGAAAAAGGACAAGATAGTCTTTTTGCTAGTATATGGATTTTTTATCATTTTATATTAAGATGATAAGTGGATAAGGAAGGAAAATTTGGATATTTGGTTATTCTCTTTTTCTTCTTCTATTGGTTTGTGCTTTCTTGGGAATTAAGGTGAGTTTCTTTTAAGTGTTGATTTTCTTAAATTGAGGGTTGGTATTAAAGCTTTAAGTGATAGAGAATATTAAGGAAGCTTGATAATGAAAAAAACTAAGTTAATAAGGATTTATCAGGGAATGAATAATATGGGTTTTAAGGTGAAAAGGTGTAATTTGGTTGTCTAATGAATTCTAAAGGTAGAATTAACTTGTCAAAGTCCTAAATAAGAGATTTGTGGTGTTAGAACTAAATAATAACATGTTGAAATATTATGATTTAAAGTTTCAAGGATATTATGAGAAATTTTGGATGTTATAAGAGGATTAGTGAAGATAAGTGATTAGTATGAGTATTAGTGAGTTTAAGGAGATGATTAGAGTTAAAAGTAAAAGATTTGGCTGGTTTTTGAGTCTATTTCGAAGTTGAACGAATTGGAAATCTAGGCAGGAGTATCGGTACTACAAGAACATACCGATACTTCAAGGTTTAAATAGTTGAAAATTAAGGATCAGTAACAGTACTGATTTCTAGAGTATCGATACTGTAAGGGGAAGTATCGATACCAAGATAAGGGTATCGATACCATTTTGAAGCCGAGATTACAGAATGCAAATAGGGTATCGGTACCAAAGGGAGGTATCGATACCAACCAAGGGAAGTATCAACACTGTTGAGGTAGACCGATACTACTAAGTATGAATAGAGAGATTTTGTGTTTCTTGTTGATTAAGTTTTTATGATTAAGGATAAGTGATTCGATATTTATTTTGATTGTTTGTATAGACTGTGATCAAAATCAACAATCGAATTATTTGATATTACAAGTTTTGAACATAAGGGGAAAAAACCTTAGTGAGGCAAAGGTGAGTTCCATCAAATTGTTTTATATTGACTTTGAAGATGGCTTGCGATAAGCCAACTTTAAAGTTTTCGATCGAAAACTAGTTTCAATTCTTTTATGCAATACTTTATGATATTTATTCAATTATATGTTAAAGTACAGTTTATGATCTATTGTTTTGAATATGAAAATGTGATATATGATTTCGAAATGCCTACATGTAAATTATCTATGAGAATGTTATATATATGCACATAAGATATACTTTAGAGGATAAAACTTAATATAATTATAAGTGAAAGCCCAAGGTGTATATGTGAGAATTCGGGGTATAGTTGGCATGCCAAGAGTCGAGGGTTCTACGCAGTCCTTTGGGACAATCTATGTGATCCTTTGGAATACTCCTACGGGGTCCTTAGGGATAAATTCTAATCGGTCTTTCAGGACAAATTCTACGTGGCACTTCGGTGCAAATTATATGAGCTGTGGTGACAACAATTGTGCACAACCTCAATGTACTCAGATATCCTAGATTCTCAGTGTTATACATTGGGCTAAGTGAATAAAGTTATAAGCTGAATAAAGAATGAGTTAATGAAGTTTTAGAAACCAAATTTTATTCAATTAGGAAAGGTTTTATACTTTAATTGGAAATAGATTTTCTTCCAAATGTTTTATGCTACTTATTGTCTCTCTAAGTCAAAGACTTAACGTGTGGATTGTTTCCCACATAGGTTCAAAGAGATCCGAGGAGTGAAGATTAGGAGAGGACAACATAAGCGTTGAAGATCATATCAGAATCATTTAAGATAGTAGGTTATTATGTTTTGTTCATTTTATTGGCATTTATCCCTGCTTTAATTGAAAATTCTCTGATTAGTTTTTTTGTAATTGTAAATTTTATGGTGTTTATGTAAATGATAGATTACATTTCTGCAGTTAAATTTCAAAGTTGTACCATTTGTCCTTTATAAAAATATTCTATTGTTGAAAAGAAAAATTTTATTTCAATTATTTCCTTAAAAGTTAAAGATTTAAAAAGTCAGTGTAGCATATTGAATTCGTATTCCATTCGAATACGGGTTGGAGTGTTACACTGCTCAGAGGCGTTTGATAGACAACCAACATTAGAACAAGCGTTTTAGAATCCAGGTGATTGATTTAGAGAAGTCTCTTCAAAAACAACAAGAACGGGATGGCAAAACCATAGCTGAGTTAGAATCCATTGTGGACAGATTCAAGAATCAAGCAAGCGATCGGATAGTACCCTTTGATGGAGGGTTACAATGGCATTTTCGTTGGGAACAAGCTAAGCAAAGGGTGAAAGCTAGGGATGCAGTCATCCGTGATTTCTTGGAGCAAGTATAGAAGATAGCTCGTCATTTGCATGGTTTAGCAAGGGAAGCCGAAGTGGTTCGACAAGGCATTCAACCAGTGACAGATGAAAGAAGAAGACTTGCCAATCTATTATAAGCTGTTCGGGGTCTAGAGGATTTAGTCTGGATGTACCTTTAAAATATGTTTATTGTCTCTTAAAAGATAAAACACTTTTTTCTTAATAAGGATTATTTATAATAACAGACACATTTCTAGATCAATGCCTCTAAATCTCATACATCATGCATTTCATAATTTGCATTTTATTTTCCATGTTTATTTTTTTACTTTTCATGTTTTTACATTCATATTGACTAACAGAAAATGTCTCATCAGAAGTAAGAACAAACACCAAGTTTACCTCCACAAGCTCTGGACACGCATCATCCTCACAACACTCACATAAAGAAAAGACAAATGGAAGCCAAAATCACTCAACTCGAGGAAAACATGTTGAAGTTACAGAGAGAGCTAGAAGAAAAGATAAACCAAAACAGTCAGAGTACTCTGGATACAATCACGAAGAGCCAAGAGTCCTTGGTCGATCAGATTGTGGCCAAGTTATCTAGTTTACATCAAGCAAGTGCACCAGGGGCAGGATTGTCTGATAGGGTAAATATACCAACGACCCCACATGTAGTTATCTCACCCGGAATCTTACCCGGATTGCAAGGGGATTCATCTGCTGCTAAAGGGAAAACCTCATCTACTATTAAGATACAAACTTCTGTATCCAACCCTGACAATAATCCGGATGTTTACCACACACTGGATTTTAATGAGAAAGACAAAGTAAAAAAGATGGAAGAGAAAATTAAGCTGTTGGAATGCCAAATAAAGGTGGTCAAAATGGACCATGATTACTACGGGATTGATGCATTATAGTTAAGCCTGGTCCCGGATTTGGTGCTTCCACCAAAATTCAAAGTTCCTGAGTTCGAGAAATTCGATGGAAATATTTGCCCTCAGCCCACATCACCATGTTCTGTAGGAAGATGACGGGATATGTGGGAAATGATCAACTCCTGATTCATTGCTTCCAGGAGAGCATATCCGGTTCAGCTATCCAGTGGTACAATCAGCTGAACCGATCTCATATCAAGACCTGGAAAGATTTAGCCATGTCTTTCTTGGAACAGTACAAGCACATTAACAATATGAGACCAGACCGAGTTATGCTACAAAGCATGGAGAAGACGCCTAACGAAAGTTTCCGACACTATGCACAGAGATGGAGGGATTTGGTTGTGCAAGTTCATCCACCCTTGGATGAAAAAGAAACCAGGAAGCTCTTTGTGCAGACTCTAAAGGTTCCTTACTTCGGGAACCTGGTTACAATCACATCAAGAAGCTTCTCAGATTTAGTTATGGCCAGAGAGATGATTGAGTTGGCCATAAAACAAGGCAAAATCGAGAGAGGGGAGTCAAGCAAGAAACTTCCCATGAAGAAAAAAAGATAGAGATGTCAACAATGTCAACACCTACATTGCCAACAAAGTTGTTACGATCTCTAACAAAAAAACAACTACAACTGTACCGTCAGATACTTCTAGACAAAGTCTAAGGGAACCTAGGAAGGAAAGAGAGAATGAGCAATTCAATCCTATTCCCATGTCATACAAGGAATTATACCAACAACTCTTTGACACTCATGTGGTGTCACCTTACCCTGTGGAACCAATAAACCCCCTTACCCCAGATGGTATGATGAGAACGCTCACTGTGAATACCATGGTGGTGTGTTGGGGCACACTATCAAAAACTGTCTCGTATTCCAGAGGATTGTACAAAGAATGCGTAATAAGAATTGGATCCACTTTAACTCGGGAGCACTAAATGTTGGCCAAAATCCTTCACCTAATCAGGAGATTGGGATTAACGCAATCACCACAGAGAAAGGTATGAAAATTAAAACTGGTGTTTCTGAAGTAAAGTCTCCTTTGGTTTATGTATGGAGCCAAATGGTGAAAGCAGAGGTTCTCACACCACATTAAGATACATCAAGGAATGGATATGGTTACCACTGTTGTTACCACAATGAAGAGGGGCATTAAGTGTAGGATTTCCCAGAATTCAAAGCTTTGGTCCAGTTCATGATGGATAAGAAGGAGCTGGAGTTTTATGAAGAAGTTCGAGATTCTCCAGAAGTAGACGTTTGTGCTACCGGAGAGCCATCTGAAAAAAATATGACAGTGGTAGACCTCTGATAATTACCCCTAAAGTAAAGATAGCAGAAAAGACGCAAGTAAAGGTGGTGATCACAACAACCCGACCTTTTCACTACAAGGACTATCGACAAGTGCCTTGGAAATATGAGTGTCAAGTAAGCGCCCTGAAGGAAGATGACAACGAAGTGGGGTAGACTACGGGGAAACACTAAGACCACTTGAACCATTCAAGGAGGATGTGCTGGCAATCAACGAGCCCATAAAGCAGGAAGAAGATAGAGAGTTTCTCAAATTTTTCAAGCACAATGAGTACAGTATCATAGAACAGTTGCATAGCTTGATGACTCGTACTTCAATGTTGGCACTGTTACTAAACTCGGAAGCACACTGGAGGCACTATTGAAGGTCCTGAATTAGAAGTTTATGTCACAAGATATACCAGTCAACAAGTTGGATTGACTGGTTAACAACATTCAAGCTGATAATCTCATATCATTTTCAGATGATGAGATTCCGTCTCAGGGAAGAGGTCGAGCTAAGGCATTGCACATCATCACCTATTGTGAGGGGCACGCTTTATCGAGTGTATTAATCAACAATGGTTCAGCCCTTAATGTGATATCTTTAGTTACGTTGAAAATGCTGCCAATAGATACCTCTCACATGAGAACCTGCCAGAGCTTGGTCCGAGCATTTGATGGGACAAAGAGGGAGCTAGTTGGCAAGATTGAGGTGTCATTAACCATCGTACCTGCCACCTACAATATTGAATTCTTAGTGATGGATATCATGCATTCCTACAACTGCCTTTTTGGAAGGCCTTGGATTCATCAAGCGGGTGCAGTACCATCCACGCTGCATCAAAAAGTCAAGTTTGTCATTGATGGAGCCCTGATAATTATTACGCTAAAGATGATATCGTGGAGAGTGTGACTACGGATGCTCCATACATCGAGGTAAATGAGGAGGCGGTAGAATGTTCATTCCGTTCCTTAAAATTTATGAATGTTACATTCATGGTTGAAGGAAGAAGTATTTCTAAACCTCGGCTTTCCGAGTACACCAAGATGGAAATAAAGCAGACCTTGGGAAGAGGTGCTAGGATAGGAAGAGGATTTGAGAAGCTGCTGCAAGGAATGATTGATCCCGTCCTTCCTATATCAAAGTTAGATCAGTTTGGACTTGGTTTTCAGCCTAGTCACCAACAAAAGAGGAGGGAAAACCGGGAGAGAATAATAGCCAGGGTAGCTGGAAATGAATTCCAATGGGAGCCCATGGTATTCCCACCTCTTTACGACATATTCAAGTCAGGTGGTTATATGTTTAAGACCACCTCACCAAATTTGGAAGTGGATCTGAAAGATTTGAGTATCAACGCCGTAATTATAGAGAATGCAGAAGATGCGAATAGATCCAGAATCCATCCACTACCACCTGGGTCTGTTCTTAGCAACTGGTTGACGGAAGAACTACCTGTGATTTTCAAAGTTATTTCTGGGGATGGAAAAAAAACCCGAACCCGACGGGGAAAGCCGAAAACCGAATTAAATGGGTCGGGTTCGGGGACGCTAAATGGGGACTGGGACGGGGAAAAACCGTTTATGCTAAACGGGACGGGGACGGGTTTGGTAATCCCCGACCCGATTACCCGCCCCGATACCCGACCCGATAAATATTAAAAATAATTATTATATATATATAATATTAATAAATTTAATTTATATTAAAAAATATATAAAGGAGATTAATACAGTATTATAATGTTTATATCGTACTTGGTGTTAATTAGTTTGACTTTGTTAATCCATGTTGTAGGGTTTCCAGCAAATTAAAATCCAATATACCTTTGTGTTGCCGCCTCCCCCTCTCTTTCTCTCAAATCAATTCGTCGAGGTCTATTGGATTTCCGAAGGTATGTAATTATAATTTTGTTTGATTTTTCTGCATTCAGTTTTGTTTTCCTGCTTGTGTATCTTTGATTTATATATGGTAATAAGAAAGCTTGAACCATCATAGGTATAGAAGCTCGGGGTTTTATCTTCGGTCCTCCCATTGCACTAGAAATTGGAGCAAAGTTTGTTCCCTTGAGAAAACCGAAGAAGTTGCCCTGTAAATAGATTTGTATATATAGCCACTTCAGTCGTGCTTGTCGTTTCTCGAAAGTATCTTTTTTCTAATACTGCAAATTTTAATTATCATTCATATATGTAGATTTTATTTCTCTTTAATTTTCAAGGTTATGAAACAGTCTCGTAAGTTTCAGGCTCTAGAGTTGCAATTTTACAGCAAGTGCAAGTTCATTCTTAAGTTCATTTTTGTTTGATAGTTGAGCACATTAATTATCTAATGAATGTAGAATGTAACTGTTTGATCAAAATCCTATGTTAATGCTTTGATGTTATCCATGTTTATTCTTTTAGATTGCACATGTCAATCTAAAGGGAGAAATGTACCTCTGAATCATATTGGTTTCCATTGACCTTTAAAATTAAGTAGTCGTAGATGGTATATCTGCTGCTGCATGTACTTTTTGATTTAAAGTTCAGTGGTTTAGATAAATCCTTTTGTATAGAATTAGTGCTTTAATTTACAATTAGATTCTGATTATTATAAAAAAAATTAATTATCTAATTATTACTACTTCAAACCATAGAAATCACCTGCTAAATGTTAATACCATTTCTGATTATTAATAGCTACTTTTCTTAATGAAGGTTGTTTCATAGCAATAATGGAAGGTCAACGATCCATAGATGATAATTCTAATGCGCTGGCACAAGAACAATCACAAGCTGAAAGCAATAACATGACTCAATCATCTCGATGCCAAATAACCAAGGCCCATCCATTTCACCCATAGAAGAAGAACAAACACAAATCGATGATAGCAATATTGGTACAAATAGTAGAAAGCGAAAACTTACTTCAGTTGTATGGAATCACTTTGAGAAGGTGAATGTTAACGGTGAGGATAAGGCAGAGTGTCGTTATTGCAAGAAAAAATTAGGAGAAAATAGTAAGAATGGGACACGACACTTGCATGATCATTTCAAGAGTTGTCCAAGGCGAACTTGTAGAGATATACGTCAACAAGTGATTGGGATGGGGCAAAAAACAACGGATGGACAAACAAATCTATCATGCTTAAATTTTGACCCCGAAAAATCAAGAAAAGATATTGCAGAGATGGTAATAGTGCATGAATATCCACTTGTAATGGTGGAACATCATGGGTTTCGAAAGTTTGTGGTTGGTCTTCAACCTTTATTTAAGGTTCCATCTAGGAATACCTTAAAAAATGACATTCTCAAGATTTATGACTTCGAGAAAGAAAAAACAATGTGGTATGTTTATTTGTTTAATCAGTTTCTAATTTGTATCTTGTATTTATTTGGTTTCTAATTTGTATGTTGTATTTATTTCAGTCTATTGGAGAAGAATCGAAACATTATTGCCCTTACGACAGATATGTGGATATCAAGTAATCAAAAAAAGGTTTTATGTCAATCACATCACATTTGATCGATGATAACTGGGAGATGCAAAGCCGAATGGATGAGGTACTTTAAACTTACCTTTTCTAGTTAGGTACTAAATATAAGAACTAAATTGATTATAATTACTTATTTACTAGGTTTATATACGTGCCTTGTCCTCATACTGCTGAAGTTCTTGCTGATGTGTTGTATGAATCTCTATGTGATTGGAACATTGATAGAAAAATATCAACAGTTACAGTTGATAATTGTAGCACAAATGATCTGATGATTCATTTATTATTAGACAAGTTGTCTTTGAACTCGTTGATTTTAGGAGGAGAGTTATTTCATATGAGATGTTGTGCACACATATTGAACTTGATAGTTCAAGATGGTTTATCTGTTATTGAGGATGGAATTGAGAGAATTAGGGATAGTGTTTATTTTTGGAGTACAACACAAAAAAGAATAGAAAAGTTTGAAGAAGCGGCTCGTCACTTGGCAATTGATTGCTCAAAGAAATTGTCTCTTGATTGTAAAACACGTTGGAACTCGACATATTTGATGTTGAGTGTTGCTATAGTGTACAAGGATGTTTTCAAACGTTTAAAGCAACGAGAAACACAATATAGAAGTTTACCTACAGATAGAGATTGGAGTTAGCTTTAAGTATTTGTGGAAAATTGCAACTCTTTTATAAGGTGACTTTGATGTTTTCGGGTACCAAGTATCCTACAGCTAATGTATTTTTCCCATCCATATGTGAGATAAGAATTGCATTAAGTAGGTGGAGTGAAGATCGAGATGAATTGATAAAAGCAATGGGGGAGAGGATGCTTGTTAAGTTTGATAAATACTGGTCAGTTATACATGGAGTTATGGGAGTTGCAGTTGTATTAGATCCAAGATACAAGTTCAAAATGATGGAGTATGCTTTCCCGAAGATTTATGGTTTTGAAAAGTCTGATGTTGAAATTGTTAAACTAAAGGAGCTTGTGTCTCGTTTGTTTCAAGATTATGAAACGTGTAGTTATGAAAGTTCACAGAATCGAGATGTTGATTCAAGTCGCAACACTAGTGACATGGAGGTGGAGGGGGGTTTTTCAACGACTATTTTACATTCATTGAAGAGAATAATTATACAGGTATCACTATATGAGTTCGTTTTATTTATCTTTTGATTTTTTTTATTTATCTTTTAAATGTATAAAATTATTACTGTAGGTATCACGTCGGAGCTTGATCATTATCTTCAAGAAAAAGTAAGGACACAAAATTCGGAGCTTGATATTTTGTCTTGGTGGAAAACAAATGGTTTCAAGTATCCAACATTACAAAAAATTGCCCGAAACATATTAGCAATTCCAATATCCACTGTTGCGTCTGAGTCTGCCTTTAGTACAAGTGGTAGATTGGTGAGTCCTCATCGGAGTCGTCTTCATCCAAAGACGTTGGAAGCGCTAATGTGTGCCCAAAGTTGGTTAATAAACGAAATAAGAGGTAATCAATCAATTCTTTTACTTATAAGTTTATTTTTTTCAATTGTATTGTTGATATGATATGTTATATAAATTAATAAATACATCAACTTGTTCACAAGAGTCCGAAGCATATTGTAAAAGCATCGAATATGACCGTGATGATGGTGACGAGGTACTAAATTGATATACAAGTTATACGTGATATCATTAACTTTTTTATATAAATTTTGGTGGCTTATAATTGTTTTTGTGTAATTGTAGCAATTGGGGGTCACAATTGTTTGATGACGGTGGTGGTATCGTTGACGTGAGTTGGAAGTTGGAACTTTGGAAGAATGATTTCGTTTATGAAAGTTGAAACATTATATTATTAGTCGTTGTCATTATATTTGTCTATTTGAATTGTTTTGTTTTTATATTTTGGATGCATTTGGTGGTGTTTGGCGTTTCAAGTAAATTTAGATCCGACAATGACATTATTTTTTAAATAACTCGTCATCGTGTGAAATTTAAACGGTAACGGGGACCCCCACGGATTTAAACGGGTATTTTTTACCGCGGTTATCCCCGCGGTGAAAATTACCCGTTTAAATAACTGTTTATGCTAAACGGGGATACCCATTTCCCCGCGGTTTTCCCCGATTACCCGACGGGGATCTCCGTTTAAATCCCCGCAGTTTTTTAAGCGGGGACGGGTATGGGTTTTTTAAACGGGGTCGGGGACGGGGGGGACCAATACCCGGCCCGAACCCGGCCCGTTGCCATCCCTAGTTATTTCAGAGTAATATTCAAACTATCTCTATTCGCCTGTACCCGGGGCAGTAGGTGATCTTTTGTAAGGATGAATAAACATGTTGTTTAAATTCAATAAAATATGCAATTTCTTTCATGACAAACAATTTTCTTATTTTATTTCTTTTGAATTCAATTTTTTCTTCTTTCTTTTATTTCAATACTCCGTTTCATTCTCTTTCGAATTTCATTTTTTATTGTCCCATATAGGATATTTTCCTCTCACGCATACACATTTCCATTTTCCTTCAGGTCCCCAGATAACGATAATGCATGCATTGATCATCCTGATTCGGAGGTGGATTTTGAATCAGTCATTTGTCTCAGGGAAGTTGATGAATGAGACAATGAAGAGGAGTGCAACTTACCTACTGAATTGTTGAGAATAGTAGAAAGAGAAGACAAACAAATACTGTCACATGAGGAGAAAATCGAAATCTTCTGGGCACCGAAGAGGATAAAAAGGAGGTCAAAATTGGCACAACTCTTTAAGCTGAAGCAAGATAAAACTTGATAGTCTTACTTCAAGAATACAGAGATGTGTTTGTGTGGTCGTATCAAGACATACTGGGGCTAGACACATCTATGGTGGTCCACAAACTACCAATCAAACCAGAATGCAAACCCATGCAACAAAAGCTAAGAAGAATGCGACCTAAAATGCTCCTTAAGATAAAAGAAGAAGTCAAGAAGCAGTTCGATGCTGGTTTCCTTCAAGTGGCCAAGTATCAGAGTGGGTGGCTAACATAGTTCTGGTTCCAAAGAAAGACGGGAAAGTACACATGTGTGTTGATTATCGGGACCTTAACAAGGCAAGTCCCAAAGACAACTTTCCTCTGCCGCACATAGACATGTTAGTGGATAATACTGCGGGGAACGCTTTCTTCTCATTCATGGACGGATTTTTAGGATACAATCAGATCAAGATGCATCTCGAAGACATGGAAAAGACCATATTCATCACCATGTGGGGAACCTTCTGCTACAAAGTGATGCCCTTCGAACTGAAGAATGTTGGGGCAACGTATCAGAGAGCTATGGTGACCCTGTTCCATGACATGATGCACAAGGAAATCAAAGTTTATGTCGATGACATGATTGTCAAGGCACAAACTGAGAATGAATATGTTGAGAATCTGAGAAAGCTCTTTCAGAGACTAAGAAATTTCCAGCTGAGACTGAACCCTAGCAAGTGCACCTTCAGAGTAACATCTGGGAAGCTGTTAGGCTTCGTGGTTAGCAGAAAATACATTGAAGTCGATCCCGATAAGGTTAAGGCTATCCAGAATCTACCTCTCATGCAAACACAAAAGGAAGCTTGAGGTTTTCTGGGCAGATTGAATTACATAGCACGGTTCATATATCAGTTAACCGATAAATGTGAGCCAATCCTTCGCCTTCTCCGATAGAATAACCCTGGAGCATAAGATGAGAACTGCCAAACTATATTTGAGAAAATAAAGAAGTATTTATCTCATACTCCAATCTTGATGTCCCCTATCTCGGGCAAACCTCTATTCTTGTATCTATCCATATTCGAGAATTTAATGGGGTGTGTTCTGGGTCAATATGATGAATCCGAATGGAAGGAAAGGGCCATCTACTACTTGAGCAAGAAGTTCACCAATTGCGAGGTCAGATATCCTCCCATCGAAAAGGTTTTATGTGCTTTAGTTTGGGTTACATGAAGACTCGGATAATACAAGCTGTATCACACCACTTGGCTGATTTCCAAGTTAGATCCACTAAAGTACATGATGGGTGTGCATGCTCTCTCTAGAAGGATAGCCCGATGGCAGATGCTGTTATCTAAATTTGACATCGAGTATGTGAGCCAGAAAGCCATAAAAGAAAGTGCCATATCGAATTTCTTGGCAAGCAGAACTGATGAAAATTATGAGCCGCTAGACTTTGACTTCCCAGATGAAGACTTGATGGCCAACTTCTTAGGAGAAGCAAGTATTTCCACAGACAATTCCTAGAAAATGCATTTTGATGGTGCATCAAATGCATTAGAATATGGCATCGGGGCCATATTGGTCTCCCCAGAAGGGAATTATTACCTATTCACTAGCAAACCGAATTTTGATTGCACCAACAACTTGGCAGAATATGAGGCTTATATTTTGGGGATCGAGCTGCAATGGGATAAATATAAAGACCTTGAAAGTATATGGAGATTCGGACTTAGTAATCTATCAGCTCCGTGGAGAATGGGAAACCAAGGATGTAAAGCTGGTGGAATACCAGAAACTAATATTGGATCTGCTTGAAGAATTCGATGAAGTCACCTTCAATTATGTGCCTAGAGGAGAAAATAAAATGGTTGATGCTTTAGCTACATTGGCAGCCGCATTCAAGGCTGGCGGGGAGTTTGAAATGATGCCAATTGACATGCAGTTGTATGATTACCCGGCTCATTGTTACCAGATCGAGGAGGTGAAAGATACTAATCCCTGGTACCACGATATTCTGCAATACATCAAGAATCGAAGTTATCCAAGGAAGCCACTGAAACTAATAAAAGAACCATTAGAAGGATGTCTTATACAAGAAAAGCCATGATCAAGTCCTGTTAAGGTGTGTAGATGCATAAGAGACAAAGATGATAGTGGAAGAAGTACATGACGGAGTTTATGGAACACATGCGAATGGACATATGATGTCAAGGAAAATAATGAGATGAGGATATTTTTGGTTCACACTGGAAAGTGACTGCATCAACTACTCTAGAAGATGTCATAAATGTCAAATTTACGGGATAAAATAAATGTTCCACCTCAGCCTCTTCATGTGTTGACATCACCATGGCCTTTCTCTATGTAGGCCATGGTTGTTATCGGGAAAATCCATCCAACGGCTTCAAATGGTCACCGGTTCATTCTTGTGGCAATTGACTATTTCACGAAAAGGGTAGAAGCTGCATCATAAACTAGAGTCACTCAGTCCACTATTTGTAAGTTTTTGAACAAAGAGATCATGTGTCGGTATGGATTACCTGAAAGGATCATTACCTATAATACTACAAACTTGAACAATAAGATGATGGATGCTGCTTGTGAGCAATTCAACATTAAGCATCATAACTCTACTGCTTATAGACCAAAGATGAACGGAGCAGTAGAAGCAGCAAACAAAAACATCAAGAAGATAGTGGAAAAAACGAAGAGACATATAAGGATTGGCACGAGAAATTGCTTTTTACTTTGTTTGCTTACCGAACCTCGGTACGAACTTCGACTAGGGCAACTCCGTTTTCATTGGCATATGGAAAGAAAGTAGTTCTACCCATTGAGGTAGAAATTTCATTACTCTGGGTCTTGTCCAAAGTCAAGATAGATGATGCAGAATGGATACAATCATGGTATGATCAGTTGAACCTAATAGAGAAAAAGAGATTGAAAGCCATTCATCATGGTCAACTATACCATAAACGAATGATTCGAGCACATAACAAGAAGGTGCACCCGAGGGTATTTCGTGAAGGAGATCTTATGCTTAAGAGAATTTGGTCAATTCAAAAAGACTTAAGAGGAAAATGGATGACAAATTGGGAGGGACCTTATGTCATGAAAAAGGCCTTCTCTGGGGGAGCATTTGTCCTGGCTAAAATAGACGGGCTAAAACTACCAAATCCCATTAATTTGGATGCAGTCAAAAAATACTTTGCTTAGGATGAAAACCCGAGAGGCATCTTAAGTTGAAAAAAGAAAAAAAGAGAAAAAATGTTTAGGGTGAAAACCCGAAAGGTTCAAATAAAAAAAACACGAGAAAAAAAAAGAAAATAAGGCGGGTCCAAGATGAAAACTCGAAAAGGGCATCTTGAAACCAAGGATGGGTCTAATTTGAAAACCTGAAAGGGCAATTTGGATAATGATTCAGAAAAGGTCCTAATCCAGACAGTGAAGCATCCCAACATCCGAATCTTTTACAGACTTAACGAGTTGGAGAAAGGTTGCACTCTCCTAAATATTGTCACATCTTCGAAGATCTCTTGAAAAGGTTGCGTTCAAGGTCATCTAACGGCTTATCAGCTCAAGAAGTGGCCATATTATTGAGATCTAAGACATCCATTCATACTTCATTTATGTATTCACTTTTTAGAATGTTTATCATGTATTGTTTGTTTTTTTCCCTTATGAATAAAGACGATCATTTCTCTAAATCAATTCCTTTTAAGTATCTTGGGTTGAATTTAAACCTAATGATTTATTCACTTCTGAAAAAGATAAATGCATATTACTGTACAAATATTTTTTGAAAAGTACAGATACTCGGAAGCCGATCAGGGCTCATGCACTATACTTGAGATGGTTGAGAAGCACTTCCCAAAACAAGGATGAAAAATTCTGTACACCGGGTTTAAACATATTGAAGAATTCAAGATCAAGAATCAGAAATTCAGATTCCAGAATCAAGAGTCATCAAGACTGGCAAAAGGAGATTGAGATTTCTCTCCAGAACCTAAAATAACATATTTTACATATGCATTTTAGGCACACCTAAGAGTATTGCACCCATAGCATCACACATATGCATAATTTTATAGTTCTTGCTAGAGTCAATTTCAACTTCCCAACGAAGGATATTGAACTCGAGATGATCAATTCAAAAAATGGGATTTCAACTTCACAACGAAGGATATTCAATTCAAAGCTCGACTTCACAACGAAGGAGCCACCCACGATTTCAACTTCACGAAGAAGAATATTGTTCCCAATTGATCGACTTGATTTCACAGCAAGTAAGTCATCTGCAACAACATGGGTGTATTCCCCATCTAGGTACATCATAACTCAAAGACGAGAAGAGTTATCTGTCAACAAGAACTTTTGAGATCGATTCCGTTCAGCTCAAGAGTATGTTTACCGCAAGGTATGAGTAAGGAACTACTTTCTGGTCAAATTTTCACACCCAGGTCTTTAAGTCGATAAGAAGACCAAGGTCAAAATTGGAAACAAGAAGCCACTTTCCGATTTACCTACGATTTCAACTTCACAACGAAGGATATCGTACCAAAGAAAATTGACCCAACATTACGACGAATGAGTCATTTGTCACACAACAATTAAAAAACTGGTATCTTCAGGTCGAATTTTAGCTTCACGACAAAATATATTGGGCTAAAAGACGGTCCAGGAACTACTTTCCAAGGCTCTGAGCTCGGTTTCAACTTCATGACGGAGGATATCGTGCTCAGAATTTTCCCGTTCAACTCAACCTCACGGTGAGAGAATCATTTCGTAATTTAGTCCAAATTAACAAACCAGTCATGTCATCGGATTTCAACTCTACGACAGAGGATATTCGATAAGATGGGATTCTCGTAACCAAGGGCGTTAAAAGATACGTTAATAATAGACGAAATTTGTGTCTTTTAATCTTTTCCCTATTCTCGTTACACGATAATGGGCATAGAGGGGCAGCTGTAGACACACATTTTCATCCATATTTGTAAACGAATTTATATATAAATATATTATATTATTTATAATACATATGTTATATTATTACTAATGTTTTGTTTACAAACAATTTCTTTGTGACAACCCAACGCCCATTACAAAATGGACAACAGTAACCAAAACCCAAAGACGAACCATATCCCAGCAGCAACAGACCCGTACTCAACTAGAGCAACCCGAACGGCCCAATTTGCAACCCAGATCAGCTAGGGTTTCCAAACCCTAAACCTTTGCCTTCAATGCCACATGCCCAGCACCGTTGGATCAACAGGCCACGATCCAATGGTCAAAGTGATATCTTGGAGAGTCCCACTCCGGCCGCACCACCCACCACTCCGAGATATCCGGCACATGAAAAGTCATGGCAAAAACAGAAAAGAAGTTAGCCTCAATGAAACTCTTTACCAAGCAAAAAAGCAAATGAGTCTTTTAGTCCTAATAGGAGTCTAACCGAACTAAAAATAGGGTCTTTTGTTATTGAAATTGATATAAGCATAAACGAAAATGACACGAAGAAATTAATCACGAGATACACAAGAAATTCCAGAGGAAAATACGCAAGAAGAAATACAAGCATTTGTAATTTTCGAAACAAACATAAATACAAATGTACTATTTTTTTACCTTGCTCAGTGGTTTTTGGCTTGCATGTGGTTGTTTTATTTATTTTTCTCTTTGTTTTAACCCCAAAAAACCTAAAAAATCGGTCGATGAACATGGGGGAGGGCTTTTCGAGATCTTGTTATTAGATCTAGCCCTCACTGAGGCTATTTTTAAAAACAAATTTGTATTTTCGAAGAGGGGATCGAACGAGCTTTTGAAAAATCAAAAAAAAATTACGGCACCGATGAACGGCGGCCGGCCGGAATCTGGGTTCATAGGAACCCAGGCGGTCGTGTTTTTCAACCTGAAGAACAAGTTGAGAGAAAATAAAAAGGGATGGTTCGATCGGTTTGGAAAATGGGGGATGAAAAATTGAGTTTAATTTTTGGGTTTTATATTGACCCACCGACCCGACCCGTGACCCGATCCAACTCCCCAAGATCTGTGTGTTTTCAATTAAAAAGGGGATAATTTCATTCGCGATACCTTGTGTATTTTTTAAAAGCCCATTTTGACCCTTAAATTCGATTTTACCCTGATTGCTTTCTAATTTTACCACCCAATTTAATTTTCTTTTAATTTGGTCCTTTATTATTATTATTATTTTTTATTTTTATTTTTATTTTTTCTATTTTTTCTTTCTGGTTTTTGTGTTTTTATATTATTATTTATTATTTTCTCCTAACGTTATATATATATATATATATATTATTTTATTCTTTTATTCTTTTTTTCTAACATTCTTATGCATATATATTTATTTTATTACTACTATTATTATTATTATTATTATTATTATTATTACTACATTTTATTATATTTATTGTATTTTTTATTTTCTTCTTTTTGTTTGTGTTTTTTATTTTATTTAAATCCATTCTTTTTTCCTTCTTTATTCTTATTTTTACTTTGTTTTATTTATATATTTTGTTTTTGTTTTTTTTATTTTTATTTTTTTCTTTTTTTGGATATTAGTCTTTTATTATTTTTATTTTATTTCTTATTATTATTTAGCTAATTTTTGGGGTTTTTTATGTTTTTATTTTATTTCACTTCTTTATTTGAATAATTTAACAAATATTTTTCTTTTTGATTCTACATTTTACTTTATCTAATACTTTTTGATTTTTAAAGGTAAGTAATTCAGATCGAACTTTTATCTTTCTTTTTAAATTACGATTTTCTTAATTAAGACAACTGTAAATTAATTAGTACCGAAAGAGCAATTCAAGGGTGATAACCCTTCCTTGACTGTACCGACTCCCCAATTCGACATATTTCTGGTAAGATGCAGATCAGGTAAGAAATCGAGGTATTTGATCAACCCATTTGTTCTTAAAATAAATTATCGGTGGCAACTCTAATCGTTCTATTCGAGTCGAAGCCCAATTCTGGGTCCACCCGAAAGACGACTGCGACATTTAACCAGTCAAAACGATATATTTGAACTCAAATCGAAAAAATAATATATTAAAATTTTATATTTTTAAAATTAAATTATTATTAATATTAACATTTATATACTTTTTATTTTAAAAATACAATATAATGCTTTTATATGCTTAAAGTTTAGGTTTGAGTTCGAGTTTGAGCGTGAATTGAGCTAAGTCTAAGAATATTTTGAGTCGAATTTGAAAATTTTAAGCTCACGAGCTTTCGACTCGATTTGAGATTTCATTTTTTATTTTGAGTTCGAGTCGAACATGACAATTTTAAACTCTTGAATTTTTTAGTCGAGTTAAATTTAATTATACTTGAACTCAACTCGGCTCGTTTACAGCCTTGTCCCTAAATTGATTTTTTTCCTTGATATATATATTTTTGAGTAAAATACACCTATGACCAATTAATTATTAGTAAATATTATTTTGACCACTAATCTTTTAATCTTTTTCAATGAAACCACCTAACTACATAAATGATGTCAGTCAAGTCATGATAACATATGACGAGGAGCTAATGTGACAATTAATAAAATTGACATAATTACATATCCAATCATATGATGACTTGAGTAACTATTTAATTATATTTTTTAAATCTTAATTTATTTTAATTCAATGAATTTTTTTCAATCAGATGACAATATGTATCACTACTTAATTAAAGAGAAATAAATTAAAGAAATAAGAAAAGGGTTAGAAGGATTTAAGCATTTGAAGAAAGGAGTATCATACCTTTTATCACAAGACCAACTCTTATATTTGGTATATAGGTTACAACATATACTATATAACTTATATTTTAGGTAATACTAAAAAAATATTAGAAAAAGATTTTGTAACATCTCAAAAACCGGGCTAGTGACAAAATTGTAAGATTTTAAAATTTAGTGTCTAAATTTCAAAAATTAAAGAGTTCAGGGACTTAATTGGAATGTCTTTGTGTAGGATTGAATAACAAAGAATGAAGGATTGAAAAACATAATGGTCATTTGATAAGATAATAAATTTTAAATTCTTAAGTGGTGTATTATATACATGTGAAAAGTAAAGAGTAAGGAAAGCATATCAAGAAATTTCTTCATCTTTCTTCCTCCTCTCCACCATGAGCTCCCTAATTAAGGTAAGAATGCTTTCAGTTGGTTAGTTATTGTAAATTATGAGTGGTTTTGATTCTTGGAGTATTAGGAAAGCTTAAGGAAGTTTAAAGAGAAGTAAAAACTAAAAGATTTACAAGTTATGGGAGACTTAAAAATAAGGGGTTTTTTAAGTGAATTGTTGAGAAAGTGTTTGTGAATGGATTTTGAAGTCATATTTGACTTGTTATCAATCAGAATAAGAGATTTAAGATATTAGAGAGGATTAATAACAGTTGAATATGTGGTAAGTTTTTATTTTTAAGTGTTTTAGTTAGATATTGGATGTTAAGATGTATTAAAGTGATATAAGTTTATTCGGGTTAAATGAATAAGTTCTGGGCAAGGGGCATCGGTACTGGATGAACAATACCAATACTTCAAAGTGAAAATAGGTGATGTTTGGGTCTGTCTATCGAAACTGAATGAACAATATCGATACCATAAGTTAAAAGTAGATGAATTCTTCAAAGAGTATCGATATCGAAGTAGTAGTATCGGTAACAGGGTATCGATACTGTTGAAAACATTTTAATGTTTCGATATAACAAATTAAGGGTTATTAAATTTTAAGATTTCACAATCATTTTTGAAGAATATTCGATTTAATTATTCGAATATCAAAATATTACTCCAAGTTTTTCAAAAATAAATTTCAATCCTTACTAAAGAGTAAAATTGTGTTTTAAACTTAAAATATTTTTTGAAATAATTTTACAAAGTATTTTGAACCAAAATTGAGCCAAAATTAATTTTCCAAAGGGACGTACCGATACACTCCATGATGCATCGATGCACCTATTTTGAATGCATTTTGTGTACCGATGCACAAGCTATGCATCGATGCACTCTTGAATAATTTAAAACATCGAATACATTTTGTGTATTGATGCATAGACCACGCATCGATGCATTCCTGGTTCTTTAAAACATCGAATGTAATTAGTGTACCGATCCACCCCTAGTGAACCGATGCACTAAGTCTTATAACGATCGAAATATTAGAATTTTACACATAGTGTACCGATGCACCTTGGCTATGCATCGATGCACACACGCTCCCAACTGTTTCATTTAATTGTTTTCACACAATAACGACTCTATTGACTTCACAAATAATCTCCAATGTTCAGAAGTGATTCAAGGTGTATTTAAACAAGCTTAGGAGCCATTGATCAACAACAATTAAGAAGAGAAGCTAGAGAATCAAAGAGAAAGCATCAAACCTCAAGTTTGAGCATTTCAAGCCAAATTTTCATTCAATATTCATTTTGCTTTCAAGAACACTTATTGTGCTCAATTGTATTCATTTTTTAGTGTTCTTTCTTTGTTCTAGAATTGTGCAAACATCTTACCTTGTGAGGTTTTTCTGTAAGTTTGAAAATTTGTGTATTTCTCTTTGGAAGAGAGTGTTCTCAAGAATTTGGGGTATAATTCTTGAGGGAGTTGTAAGGTTACTCTTTGTCCTCAATAGAAAGAACAAATTAGTGAATTTTTGGAAAATCCTTAGTGTGGATAGCTAAGGTAGTGGACGTAGACTTTGGTTGAGAAAGTCGAACCACTTTAAATCGATGTGCAAATATTTTCAATTTTCTGCAAAAGCTTCCACCAAAATATTTATTACCAATTCACCCCCTCTTGGCTATTTCGTCGATCGATTAACTCAACAGATACCAATGTTTAAGTATCGGTACCATTTTTAGAGACAAGTTCCAAAATGTAAAAAGGATATCAATACTGAAGTATAGTATCGATACCACAGTAAGGAAGTATCGATATTGTATATGGGGTACCGATACTAATGAAATGAAATTTTTAAATAAGTGCTTCATTTAACTTATGTTATTAAGGATTTATTATTATGATATGAATTACGATATTTTTACCAATCGTATTATTGTGTAGATATCGATCGAAGGTAAGTTTAGGATGATTCAAAGTTATAAGGTCAATCAAGAGTGCTTAGGTTTTGCTTGAGTAAGTGAGGCTAAAGTGAGTGCATATTACTATGAGATATGATTATATGGAAAGAAGACTTGCGATGAGTCTATTTCCAATATTTTGATTGCATAAGTTCATGAATACAAGTATGTTGTTGATATTATTTCTATGTGCCATAAGTAAAAGTATATGTGTATATATGTTACATACACTGATATACATGACCTATGTGTTACATAATCTATGTGGATATATGAGAATAAGACACAGGCTATATGAATATATGTCTATGTGATAAGCTATGTGAAATGATATAAATGATAAAGCCCAAAAGTATGTGATTTGAGAGCTAAAGGTATAATTGGCATGCCAAGAGTCGAGGGTTCTACGCGGTCCTTCGGGATAATTCTACATGGTCCTTTGGGACATTTCTACGCGATCCTTCGGATAATACTATGTGGTCATTCGGGACATTTATATGTGAGACTTCGGTGCAATTTCTACGTGGCACTTCGGTGCAATTTTTACGTGGCACTTCGGTGCAATTTATACGAGCTGTGGTGACAACATTTGTGCATAACCTTAATGCACTCACATACCTTAAGTTCTCAAGAATGTACCATGGGCTATTAAAATAAATAACATGAATAAACAGTGCATAATATTACATGTTCTTGTTTGATGAAGTGTGTGATGTTCCATGTTATTGTTTTTGTAATATATATAATGTATTCTGTACATTATGAAAGTTTATGATTACATGTTTTAATGTTTCATTTTTGCATGATATGCCTCACTAAGTCAAAGACTTAACGTGTGAGTGTTTCACACGTAGGTACGAAAAAGACAGAAGAGCAAGGATATGATAAGTCAAGACATCATATCTCTACCAAGGATTAGATCAGACGCGATTTAAATAGTAGGTTCATTTATTGTATTGAATATTGTTGGCATGTAATTAAACTTTTGAATCGTAGATGCTCTGATTAGTTTTGTAAACAAAATTTGTGGTATTTATGTAAAATATTAAGCTTTAATTTTAATTTCAGTTTGAACCTTCTTATTTAATTTTGATCAAGGATTCCATCACTTTTATACGAACAAAAGTTTTAATTTTTCACTATCTTTTAAATGTAAATGTTTTGAAAAAGTCAATGTGACACCTCGTATTCGTATCCGGGTCGAATACGGGTTGGGGGTGTTACATATTTAAACATGAACATCGAGGGAGGTTTACATGTCTTTTCTACTAGGCTAACTCATATATTTGGTATATAAGTTACATCATAGTCTATATATAGCATATTATAGGCAATATTATAATATATTAAATATTATATTTTTAGCTAAATTTAATATTTTTATAATTTCATATATACAATCATTAAATTAAAATTTTTTAACTTAAATTAACAAAAGATTTAATTTTAGATTATTTAATTATTTTAAATAAGTTTAATTTCATTTGGGTTTATTTCGAGGATAAGCAAGATGTGTATTTTTGTGCGATGGGAGGAAGTTACAAGCATGTGGATATGGGGAGCTTAGGCATACGACAATTGTATCTACAGAATGAAGCATTCCTTATGAAACTAGTGTTTGGAATTAGATCGTATTAGGATTAACTTTTGACTAGGATGGTGTGTTCAAAGTATGAAGTCATTGAACATGTCCTGGAGAGCATCTTGAGGAGGGATTGTTCACGTTTGTGGAATGGCCTAACCATGACTTGGGAAGATTTACAAGAGGATTTAATATGGAACTTGAGGAGTGATGATTTAGTGGTGTTTTAGAATTATGTATGGTTGGAGAACATAGGTCCTTTACTTGACCTTTGTATTGCCAATGGGGAACCTGTTGAATAAACTTAAATGTTATTTTTATTGTTTTTCTTTAAGTTTAGAAGTTAATGGGAAAATAAAAGGTCTAGAGTTTTAATATGTGAAAGGCCAAAGGGTGATATAGGAGTTAATTGTCTTTTATGAGTTTTAATAGAATTTATTTTTTGTTTTTGGTAGAGTAGTACTTAGTTCCTATATAAAGGACCTTGTTGATTTCATTTATATACAACTCAAAGAAATACAAAATCACTTGGAAATAGTATTGTAGTTGTGGGTTAATTTGTTTTTTATTTTACAAATTGGTATCAGAGCCAACGACAAATGTGACGGGTCAAATGCCGCTACCACGACTAACGAAGGTGAACTATGAGAACTAGACCATTCAAATGAAAGCTCTTCTCGGATCTTAAGATGTATGGGAGGTGGTCTAAGAAGGTTTTGAAGAACCAAAAACAACCACGGGATATACGGCGGCTCAAACCAAGGCGTTGAAAGAGGCACGATCGAAGGATAAGGTGGCACTATACATGATATTCAGAGCTGTTGACGAGTCGGGCTTTGAGAAGATTGCTGGTGCAACTACTTCAAAAGAAGTGTGGGATATTTTAGAAAGAGTGTTCAAAGGAGCCGACCGAGTCAAGCAAGTGCATCTCCAAACTCTTCATGGCGAGTTGTAAAACATGAAGATAAAGTAGTCGAAAAGTGTATCTGACTACATCATGCATGTACAAACTGTGGTGAACCAACTCATTCATAATGGTGATGCGTTAACCGATGCACTAGTTGTGGAGAAGATTTTGAGATCATTAACCGATAATTTTCAGAATGTTGTGTGTTGATAGAATAGTCAAAAGACCTTGCAACGCTCACAGTCAACAAGCTCGCCGTTCTCTCGAGGCATACGAACAACGTAAAAGAAAAAGAATGAGGAGACACTTGAGCAAGCACTTCAAACCATGGTGTCAATCAAAGACGAAAATGTACTCTATTCTCAAAATTTTTGAGGTAGAGGTCGTATCTGTGGAGGTCGTGGATATGGTCGCGGTGGTCAATGAGACAATCATGAAGGGTACTATAAGGAGAAGGGACAGTCAAGCCAACCAAATTGGCGTGAAAGAGGCAGTCGATCAAACTATTCCAACATCGAGTGCTACAAGTGTTACAAGTATGGCCACTACGCAAAAGATTACAACTTGACAAATGTTATAACTGTGGTAAAGTGGGGCATATTTAAAAGATTGTCGAGCCGATAAAAAGGTAGAAGAAACAATCAACCTAGCATTGGAAGACGAAGCGAATAAAGGCTTTCTCTTGATGGCTCAAAATGAATCCAACATCAACAATGATACTATGTGGTACCTCGACTCGGGCACAAGCAACCATATGTGTGGTCACAAGTACCTATTCAAAGAGATGAAAAAGATTGAAGATGGTCATGTTTCTTTTGGAGATGCATCAAAAGTGGAGGTCAAAGGCCAAGGTACGATTTGTTACTTACAAAATGATGGCTTGATAGGGTCAATTCAAGATGTTTATTATGTACCAGATCTCAAGACAAATATTTTGAGTATATGGCAACTCACGGAGAAAGGTTACTTGGCACTTTTGAAAGACTGGGTACTACACTTGAAGGACAAGCAAGGGCGTCTGGTTGCTCGAGTCGAGATGGGAAAAAATTGGATGTACAAACTAAATTTGAGAAACGTGCAAGAAAAATGTTTACGAATCGACGTAGAAGACAAGACATTATTGTGGCATCCCTACTTTGGTCACTTACATCATGGTGTTCTAAAAGAGTTAGCAAAGAAGAACATGGTGCACGGGCTACCGGATATGGATTTTGAGGGAAAAATTTGTAAAGAATGTGTACTTGGGAAGCAATCGAGAACCTCATTTCAAAAGAAAGCAGAATATCAAGCTAAACATCCTCTCGAGTTGATTCATACTGACATATGTGGACCAATCACCCCGAATCTTTCAACAGTAAAAGGTATTTCATTTCCTTTATCGATGATTTCTCACGAAAAACTTGGGTTCATTTTTTGAAAGAAAAATCTGAGGCATTTGAGGTGTTCAAAAAGTTCAAAGTGATGGTGGAGAAGGCAACTGGTAGACACATCAAAGCCATACAATATGATAGAGGTGGCGATTATACTTCGACGGCTTTCATGGAGTATTACGAGGAGCAAGGCATAAGGAGATTTCTAACTACACCATAATCTCCTCAACAAAATGGTCTGGCCGAGAGGAAGAACCAGACCATTCTCGACATGGTTCAATCATTGCTCAAGAGCAAGAAGATGCCGAAGGAATTCTGGGTAGAAGCCGTACAATGCGTCATCTATGTAAAAATCGATATCCACATGTGAAGTTAGATGATCAGACACCACAAGAGGCATGGAGCAGACAAAAGCCGACAGTTTCTGATCTCAAAGTATTCGGTAGTGTTTCTTATGCACATGTACCAGATCAACGAAGAACGAAGCTCGAAGATAAAAGTAAAAAAGTATAATTTTATTGGGTATGATGAGAAGACAAAGGGTACAAGCTATTCAATCCGATAAACAAGAAGATGATGGTGAGTCGTGATGTATGAGTAAACGAAGTAAGTGAGTAGGATTGGAACAATTCAATAGAGGCAATCATCGAATTTGGAGAATCATCAGTCGTTGTACCAACAAGCATACCAACAAACTCTGAAAATACAGATGATGAAGATGAACCACGACAACTAAAAATATGAAGTTTACAAGATTTATATGATTCGAAAATGAAGTACACCATGTATATCTTTTGGCAGATGCTGAAAATATCAGCTTTGAAGAGGCATTACGAGACAAGAAGTGGTAAACTGCCATGAACGAGGAGATTGAAGCGATTGACCGCAACAACACATGGGAGCTAACAGAATTGCCGAAAGGAAGTCAGCATATTGGTGTGAAGTGGGTGTTCAAAAAAAGATGAATGCTCAAGGAGAGATAGAACGGTACAAAGCGTGACTGGTTGCGAAGGGATACAAGCAAAAGGCATGAATCGACTATGACGAGGTGTTTTCTCCTGTTGCAAGAATGGAGGCAATTTGATTATTCATTTCACAAGCTGCTCAATTCAAATGGAAGATATTTCAAATGGATGTCAAGTTGGCATTCTTGAATGGTGTGCTCGAAGAAGATATCTACATCGATCAACCACCCGGTACGTAAAAGTCAGAGAAGAGAATAAGGTGTTAAAATTGAAGAAGGCTGTTTACGGGTTGAAGCAAGCACCACAGGCATGCAATACACATATCAATACATATTTCAAGGAGAATGGGTTCAAGCAATGTCCCTACGAGCATGCCCTTTACACAAAGAAGAATGGAGGTAACATGTTATTTGTTGCTCTTTAAGTTGATGATCTCATTTTGATGGGTAACAACGATGAGATAGTATAAGAGTTTAATGGCACATGACACGAGAATTTGAGATGATTGATTTGGGCTTAATGAAGTTTTTTCTTAGTTTGGAGGTTAGACAAGTAGAGACGAGTATTTTTGTATCACATGAGACATATGTAAAAGAGATTTTGAAGAAATACGATATGGAAAATTGCAACCCAGTATCAACACCAATGGAACCAGGTGCAAAATTATCAAACTTCGATGGAGGCGAACGTGTCGATACGAGTATATACCGGAGTTTGGTAGGAAGCCTTCGATATCTCACATGAACAAGGCTGGATCTTTCGCTAAGTGTCGGCATTGTAAGTCGGTTCATGGAGGAGCCAGTTTATTCACATTGGAAGGCGTTGAAACGAATCCTACGATACATCCAAGGAACGATGTCACTCGGGTTGTTCTACTCGAAAGCAGAAGATTATAAATTGGTTGGGTACTCCGACAGCGATGGTGTGGAGACATAGACGATCAGAAAAGCACAACGGGATATGTGTTTTTTATGGGAGATATTGCATTTACTTGGCTTTCAAAGAAGCATCCGATCGTGACGCTCTCGATGTGTGAAGTTGAATATATGGCAGCATCTTGGAGTGTATGTCATGCGATATGGCTTAGAAATTTTTTGAGAAAGATGGAGCTAAAGCAACTAGGTGCAACCATGATTCATATTGATAACAAATCAACAATTGAGTTGGCAAAGAACTCGGTGAACCATGAAAGAAGCAAACACATTGATGTTCGTCTTCACTTTATTCGAGATCATGTGAAGTAAGGAAGTGTAGAATTGGTGCATGTGGCAAGTCAGGATCAAGTTGTGGATATCTTCACAAAATCGCTACCGAAAGTACTTCTTGACAAATTCGAGAAGATGATTGACATGATGGATGGTAGAAACATTTAAGTTTAAGAGGGAGTTTTGTTGAATAAACTTAAATATGGTTTTTATTGTTTTTCTTTAAGTTTAAAAGTTAATGGGAAAATAAAAGGTCTAGAGTTTTAGTATGTGAAAGGCCAAAGGGTGATATAGGAGTTAATTGTCTTTTATGAGTTTTAATATAATTTATTTTTGTTTTTGGTAGAGTAGTATCTAGTGCCTATATAAAGGACCTTGTTGATTTCATTTATATACAACTCAAAGAAATATAAAATCACTTGGAAATAGTATTGTAGTTGTCGGTTAATTTGTTTTCTATTTTATAAATTGGTATCAGAGCCAATGGCAAATGTGACGAGTCAAATACCACTATCTCGAATCTCAAGATGCATGGGAGGTGGTCGAAGAAGGTTTCAAAGAACCAACAACAACCACGGGATATACGGCGGCTCAAACCAAGGCGTTGAAATAAGCACGATCGAAGGATAAGGTGTCACTATACATGTTATTCAGAGCTGTTGACGAGTCAGGCTTTGAGTAGATTGCTGGTAAACTACTTCAAAAGAACGTGGGACATTTTAGGAAAAGTGTTCAAAGGAGCAGACCGAGTCAAGCAAGTGCATCTCCAAACTCTTCGTGGCGAGTTGGAAAGCATGAATATGGAGTCGAAAAGTGTATCCGACTACATCATGCGTGTACAAACCGTGGTGAACCAACTCATTCGTAATGGAAAAGTGTTAACCGATACACGAGTTGTGGAGAAGATTTTGAGATCATTAACCGACAATTTTGAGAATGTTGTGTGTACGATAGAAGAGTCAAAAGACCTTGCGACGCTCATAGTCAACGAGCTCGCCGGTTCTCTCGAGGCACACGAATAACGTAAAAAGAAAAAGAATGAGGAGACACTTGAGCAAGCACTTCAAACCAAGGCGTCAATTAAAGACGAAAATGTACTCTATTCTCAAACTTTTTGAGATAAAGGTCGTAGCCGTGGAGGTCATGGATATGGTCGCGGTGGTCAAGGCGATAATCATAAAGGGTACTATAAGGAGAAGGGACAGTTAAGCCAACCAAATTGGCGTGGAAGAGGATGCAGTAGAGGAAGAGGCGGTCGATCAAACTATTCCAACATCGAGTGCTACAAGTGTTACAAGTATGGCCACTACGCAAAAGATTATAACTCTAATAAATGTTGTAATTATGGTAAAGTGGGGCATTTTGTAAAAGATTGTCGAGCCGATAAAAAGGTGGAAGAAACAACCAACCTAGCATTGGAAAACGAAGTGAATGAAGGCTTTCTCTTGATGGCTCAAAATGAATCCAACATCAACAATGACACTATGTGGTACCTCGACTCGGGCGCAAGCAACCATATGTGTGGTCACAAGTACCTATTCAAAGAGATGAAAAAGATTGAAGATGGTCATGTTTCTTTTAGAGATGCATCAAAAGTAGAGGTTAAAGGCCAAGGTACGATTTGTTACTTACAAAATGATGGCTTGATAGGGTAAATTCAAGATGTTTATTATGTATCGGATCTCAAGATAAACATTTTGAGTATGGGACAACTCACGGAGAAAGGTTACTCGGCACTTTTGAAAGACCAGGTACTATACTTGAAGAACAAGCAAGGGCGTCTGGTTGCTCGAGTAAAGATGGGAAAAAATTGGATGTACAAACTAAATTTGAGAAGCGTGTAAGAAAAATGTTTATGAATCGACGTAGAAGACAAGACATCGTTGTGGCATCTCCGCTTTGGTCACTTACATCATGGTGGTCTAAAAGAGTTAGCAAAGAAGAACATGGTGCACGGGCTGCCGGATATGGATTTTGAGGGTAAATTTTGTGAGGAATGTGTACTTGGCAAGCAATCGAGAACCTCATTTCAAAAAAAGGCAGAATATCGAGCTAAACATCCACTCAAGTTTATTCATACCGATATATATAGACCAATACCCCCGAATCTTTCAGTAGTAAAAGGTATTTCATTTCCTTTATCCATGATTTCTCACGAAAAACTTGGGTTCATTTTTTGAAAGAAAAATCTGAGGCATTTGAGGTGTTCAAAAAGTTCAAAGTGATGGTGGAGAAGGCAACTGGTAGACACATCAAAGACGTATGATCCGATAGAGGTGACAAGTATACTTCGACGGCTTTCATGGAGTATTGCGAGGAGCAAGGCATAAGGAGATTTGTAACTGCACCATACTCTCCTCAACAAAACAGTGTGACCGAGAGGAAGAACCGTACCATTCTCGACATGGTTCGATCAATGCTCAAGAGCAAGAAGATGCCAAAGGAATTCTGGGCAGAAGTCGTAGAATGTGCCATCTATGTACAAAATCGATGTCCACATGTGAAGTTAGATGATCAAACACCACAAGAGGCATGGAGCGGACAAAAGCCGACAGTTTCTCATCTCAAAGTGTTCGATAGTGTTGCTTATACACATGTACTAGGTTAACAAAGAAGAGAAAAGTAAAAAGTATATTTTTATTGGGTATGATGAGAAGATAAAAGGGTACAAGCTATTCGATCCGATAAGCAAGAAGGTGATTGTGAGTTATGATGTGCGAGTAAATGAAGCAAGCGAGTGGGACTGGAACAATTCAACATAGGCTATCATCGAAGTTGGAGAATCATCAGTCATTGCACCAACAAGCATACCAACAAACTCTGAAAATACAGATAATGAAGATGAACCACGACAACCCAAAATACAAAGTTTACAAGATTTATATAATTCGACAAATGAAGTACACCATGTATGTCTTTTGGCAGATACTGAAAATATCAGCTTTGAAGAGGTATTGCGAGACAAGAAGTGGCAAACTGCCATGAACGAGGAGATTAAAGCGATTGACCGCAACAACACATGGGAGCTAGCAGAATTGTCGAAAGGAAGTCAACCTATTGGTGTGAAGTGGGTGTTCAAGAAAAAGATGAATGTTCAAGGAAAGATAGAATGGTACAAAGCGTGACTGGTTGCGAAGGGATACAAGCAAAAGGCAGGAATCGACTATGATGAGGTGTTTGCTCCTGTTGCAAGAATGGAGGTAATTCGATTACTCATTTCACAAGCTGCTCAATTCAAATGGCCGATATTTCAAATGGATGTCAAGTCAACATTCTTGAATGGTGTGCTCGAAGAAGATATCTACATCAAACAACCACCCGGGTACGTAAAAGTAGGAGAAGAGAAGAATGTGTTAAAATTGAAGAATGCTCTTTACGGGTTGAAGTAAGAACCACAGACGTGGAATACACGTATCGATACATATTTCAAGGAGAACGAATTCAAGCAATGTCCCTACAAGCATGCCCTTTACACAAAGAAGAATGGAGGTAACATATTATTTGTTGCTCTTTATGATCTCATTTTTATGGGCAACAACGATGAGATAATAGAAGAGTTTAAGGGCACAATGACACGGGAATTTAAGATGAATGATTTGGGCTTAATGAAGTTTTTTCTTGGTTTGGAGGTTAGACAAGTAGAGACGGGTATTTTTGTATCACATGAGACATATACAAAAGAGATTTTGAAGAAATACAATATGGAAAATTGTAACCCAGTATCAACACTAATGGAACCAGGTGCAAAATTATCAAAGTTTGATAGAGGGGAACGTGTCGATACGAGTAGATACTGAAGTTTGGTAGGAAGCCTTCGATATCTCACATGCACAAGGTCGGATCTTTCGCTAAGTGTCGGCATTGTAAGTCGGTTCATGGAGGAGCCAGTTTATTCACATTGGAAGGCGTTGAAACGAACCCTACGATACATCCAAAGAACTGTGTCACTCTGGTTGTTCTACTCGAAAGAAGAAGATTACAAATTGGTTGAGTACTCCAACAGTGATTGGTGTGGAGACATAGACGATCGGAAAAGCACAATGGGATATGTGTTTTCTATGGGAGATACTGCGTTTACTTGGCTTTCAAAGAAGCAGCCGATTGTGACACTCTCGACGTGTGAAGCTGAATATGTGGCAGCATCTTGGAGTGTATGTCATGCGATATAACTTAGAAACTTGTTGAGAAAGATAGAGCTAAAGCAACTAGATGCAACCGTGATTCATGTTGACAACAAATCAACAATTTAGATGGCACATAACTCGATGAACCATGAAAGAAGCAAACACATCGATGTTCGTTTTCACTTTATCCGGGATCATGTGAATCAAGGAAGTGTAGAATTGGTGCATGTGGCAAGTCAGGATCAAGTTGTGGATATCTTCACAAAACCGCTACTGAAAGTACTTCTTGACAAATGCTAGAAGATGATTGGCATGATGGATGGTAGAAACATTTAAGTTTAAGGGGGAGTTTTGTTGAATAAACTTAAATGTGGTTTTTATTATTTTTCTTTAAGTTTAAAAGTTAATGGGAAAATAAAAGGTCTAGAGTTTTAGTAGGTGAAAGGCTAAAGGGTGATATAGGAGTTAATTGTCTTTTATGAGTTTTAATAGAATTTATTTTTTGTTTTTGGTAGAGTAGTACCTAGTGCCTATTTAAAGGACCTTGTTGATTGCATTTATATACAACTCAAAGAAATATAAAATCACTTGGAAATAGTATTGTAGTTGTGGATTAATTTGTTTTCTATTTTATAGAACCTGTTGCTAAAAAAGTATAGTGACATTTTAATTTATAAAAGTTGTCTTATGACAAACAGGAAGGGGTTCAGTGACATATGTCTGATGATGTTAGTTGTGGTACTTGTGGTGTGGGTATGGAGTCATGATCACATATATTCTGAGAATCTGTGGTTGCTCGCTTGGCTTGGAATGATATTGTCAAGTCACAATTAATAGATGAGTTCATTCGAATGGACTTAGTCCAACAACCAACTTACTTCCCGGTGGTTTGTGATGATTGTGACTTGCTTTTGGGTCGATTATATAGTGTCTTTGGATACGTCGTAACAAAATATTGTTTGATCCGGAGTTTATGGAGATGGGAAGTGTCCTACAGAGGGGTCGACGATTTCAGATGGAGGACGTGCATGCCCTTGCCTTGAACAGTGCATGACAAGTAGGAGCATTCGACCGAGTCGAGTAAAAAAAATTGAATTATTCCAGTTGACGAGTCGTATTTTGTAACTCGAACTTAACGTGAAATTTTTTCAAGTCGAGTCGAGTTATTGAAGTTTCTATACAAATTTTATTACAATTATTTATAGTATTATGATAAGAATTTATTCCATTTTTTTGATTTTTTCTAACCAGATATATATATATATATATATATATTCTTTTCACATTATAATGTTATTTAATATATCAAATACAATCTAAAATTATAAAATATTTACAACATTATATTTTAAAGAAGATATTTTGAGGGTAAAATATTGATGAGAGTATAAAAGAGTTGAGGAATTGACGAGAAGAAAGAATTTTCAAACAATTGCAATCAAAAGATCAAATTGAGTAAAATGCAAAGTTAATGTACTAAATAAAAATAGAGTATATTTTTAGTAAAAATAGGAATTGAAATTATATAGGTATTCTATAATGGCATAGGAGCATCTGGTTCAAATTTGTAAAAATATATTTAAAATGAAGGATTAATTAAAGAAATAAGGAAATCATGAAAAGTTGAAGGACTAAATTGAAAAATTAAAAAATATTATCAAAAAGAGGAATTGAAAGCACATAGGTATTCTACGATGGTTTATGAGCATGTGGTTCAAATTTGATAAAAAAAGACTTAAAATGAAGGAGGAATTACATAAATAAGGAAATCGTGGACTAAATCACAAAATTGTCAAAATAGGCAGCCAAGTTTTCGGTTTTTTGAGTAACTCGAAATTTTTAAATTTCAACTCAACTCGAACTCGAAAACCTAATCGATAATTCGAGTTGACTCGAATAATTCAAAAATGAAAAAAGGTCAATTTTTCAAGTTGAATAGATTTTTGTTCACCCTAATGACAGGAGGACATCCGGCTGGTGTTTGTGAAACCTCTCATGTCAAGCCCCTCCAGATGGATGGTGCAAGCTGAACACTGATGGGGGCAGGAAGCCTGCTACTGCATTAGCAAACATATGGCGGACTGCTATGGGATTCTAACGGAGGATGGATGTTGCTCGGTTATTGACGCGGAGTTATGAAGCGTGTATGAGGGTCCCGTTACTGCACAGGGTATGGCGGTGCAAGTTGTTATCGTGGATTCGAATGGAGATTGATGTTCAGTTATATCTGCCTCGCGAGGGTAATAAGGTTGCAGATAACATAGCTAAACTAGCGTGGAACCTATTGTTTGGTGCTCGAGTTTACCAAATTCATTTACTGTGATAGAAGCTCTACTGTATGGGGAGGGTCCTCATAAAGTTTTATAAAATATAATTATATAAAAAATAAAATGACCTTTTAATAAAACTAAAGATAAAGAATAAAAACATATAGAATATTTATGCTTCTTTATTAAAAATATATTCTGAAAATTGTTTTCAGAAAAATTAACCAAACAGTATAAAATATTTTACAATGTAACATCCAAACACTAAAAAATGTTTTCTGGAAAATGTTTTCCAAAAATGTAATTTATTTTCCAGATTTCATTTTTCGGAAATTATTTTCAGTGAAACAAACGGACCCTTGATTATTTCTTTTACAATTTAAGCTTTTTAATTTTTTAATTAAAAAATAAATTTAATGATTATATATGTATATATGAAACTATAAAAGTAATTGTTGAAAAAAAATTAAATTTAGTTTTAAGATATAAAATATAAAATATATTTTTATTTTAAATTTTATATTAACTATATTTTAAAATAGGTTTGAATGTATCACTTCCCGATAAACTTTGCACTTTATACAAAGTTACCTCATAAATTATTTTTTTTAAACTTTTTCCCCATGAATTTTAAATCCTTACCTCATTTACACCAAATAATTGACCATGTTTAAAAAAAAGTTAAACTAAATATTTAATCATTCAATTATTCTCGTAGTTTTGGTTTTAATCGTCCAACTAATTCTTTTTCTAAATCATCATTAAACTTAAATTTTTATTTTATTATAATTATTAGCCATTAAAAAAATAAACATAATTATTGACCTAACATTTTGTTTTTTTAAATCATCACTAAATACGTAGTTGACTAAAAAGCCAAGTCGGTATGAATCAAAACATGTCATATCACTATTTAATTTTATTTATTTAAATAAATGAAAATCAATTAAAAAGTAAATTAAATATTATGTTGAATGAGGCCCAGTTATTTTGTATTGCTCGATAGGGGCTGATTTCAGATTTGAAAGTCGTACACAATTATCGATAATTTTATCAAATTTGTTTTTAATTGTTGCCAATTTTAATGTACAAAAACTAATTGTAAAATATAAATTGTAAAATCTATTTTAAACTGAACTTTAAATAAAATTAACGAATTATATTTCTTATCGAATAGTAACAAAATTAAAGAGTGGACATAGGAAATGGAGTTGCACGAAAAAAATACTTCGTTAGTTAATAGTGAAAAGTTAATGAAAAATCAATTTTTTTTATTTTTAAAATTAAATCTTTCATCCATCATTATAAATATACCAAAGCATAAAATATTTTCTAATAGACTTAACTAATATATTCGAAAATTCATGATCTTCACTTTTAAATAGAAATTTTTTTTTTTGAATTAATCATTAGTAGTTGATTTATATTGACAGTTTTCTTCAAATGTGCTATACTTGAGAATTATTTCCACTAATGACATTCCCATTTTCCTTGTACGTCGGTTATGGCATGGGTAGTTTGGGTGGCTTTTAATAGAAAACGACTCCTATAAATACTCATTAGCCAAGAGAGTTAAGAATTTATTTCATCTAGTGAGGTTTTCGAGTGCTTAGAAGATCCTTGGCGGCTCTAGTTTTTGTGTAACCAAATTCGGAGTGCTCAACGTTATCAAAGGTGGTTTGACATATTTGATGATAGCTATTTTCCCAACCCAGTTTACTCTATTAGTAAATGTCAGGGTTCAAACAACTGACCTTGCTTAAGGAATCTAGTGTCGCATTCTATTAGACTAATCTAATTTGCTCAATTTGCAAATATCAAGGTTCGAACACCTGACTTTACTTAAAGAATCTAATGTCTCATTTCATTATAATGATTAATTACTAAACAAATGAAGAAAATATTTAAACGAATGATTCATATTTTTTAAAAAATAAAAAATATATTTCATCAACATAGTCGAATAAAAGAACAATTATTCGTAATTTAGTCTATATGAAATGTAGGATTTTAAAGTTGCCAACAATTATTAATAAACCCTATAAATGATTTTATATTATTTGTTAGATTTTAATAAATTTTTGAGTTGATCCAGAAAGAGATCGAAGGTGTTAGGGATGCAATTGCACCCTCTAAAAAATTTAAATTCCTTTATATTTTAAGTTTTTTCCTTATATGTTTAACTAATTATCTAATTTCGTTAATACAACTTCTTAAGTTTACACCTCCAAACATAAATTTTTGCATCCGTCCGCAATTCACCTACAACATTCATTCAACATAATATTGCATGCTTGAGAAATGCGGATGCTTTAATCTTCTACATTCAAAGCTGGGTCTCGCTCAATGTATTATTTATTTTATTTTTAACTGATTTTTATTTATTCATATAAAAAAATTAAAATCAAGTGGTGATGTGATCTATTTTGATTGTTCACCAATTTTTTTTGGATAAATTACATATTTAGTGATGATCTTGAAAAAAATATTACGTCAACAATTTTGTTTATTTTTTCATGATGAGTGACTAAAACGGAATAAAAATTTTAATTTAATGATAATTTTTGAAAAAAAATAGTTAGATGATCAAAGTGAAACTATGTGAATAATTGAATAACTAAATATGTAGATTACCCTTGTTTCTTTAATGAAGTTAATGATTTAGGACAAATAAGATAATTAAATTTCATAGGACAAGACATTCTGAAAAATACTTTAAAGAGCAATCTAATACAAATTACATAATTTAAGGGGCAATAATATATTTAAACTTTTAGTGTATATATATAATTAAACTAATTTAAAATTCAGTCTTTTATTAAATCATACAATAATTACATTTTAAAAGATATACGAAATTATAAAAATAATATTGAAAAATATTAAATTAATTTTTATTTACTACATTTTAAAGACTCGTGTAACACCCCCAACCCATACCCGACTTGGATACGAATCTGAATGTCACATTGACTTTTTAAAACTTTTCCTCTTTGTAAATTCGTTAAAAATTTAAACTTTATTTGTATTTTAATGAAACATATATATTGAAAGTTCATAATCACAATGAAAATAAATACTTTATATACTTTTATAAACTTAAAATAGTATAATTACAAAACGGATCAGATCATTTCAATTTAAAACTTTATGATACATGCCAACAAAATTTCAAAATAACAATAAATCTACAGTTCAAATTGTTCTGATTTGATATTCTTCATGTGTATGATGTCATTTCATAGATTTAATCCTCTGATCTCTTTGAACCTACATGTTGAAACGGTCTTTTCCCGGAGAGGAAAAAATGGGGGTTCCGTTTCGAAAATAATTCTTTTAACGACCAATTAGTGAAAAAAACGTTATTCCAGGAGTCGCAACAATCTTTGATTAGGGTGTGATTGGGCACCTAAAACATATTTGCCATTTTAATAAAATATTAATTTTAATTAAAATGACAAACTTTCAGTTTGCGTTGCCAAAATTTGAGTTTGAGAGTCGGTTACGTGTGGGGAAGGATTAGCACCACCACAACGCCCTAAATCGGTACATAGTCGATTAATTAATTGTCTTTGGAATAAAATTTACAAGTTCGAGTCTAATTTAATTTAAGATCCCCTGAATAATATTCTTTGAATTTTCGGATGAAACATGATAATATTTAATTATTTCCTATTGACAAGAATCGATCTCTCATACCTTGAAGCAATCGATTCTTACTCCAATCGAAATAAAGAAATATTAAAATTCAATTCTAAAGTTCATTATTAATTCAAAATAATAACACCCAAAATAATTTTAAAAGTGAAAATGATAATATATAATTACTTCCAATCGAGAATAAATGACCTTTCATGCATTAAAACAGTCATTCATTACTCCAATTGAAATAAAGAGATATTACTATTTCATCTTAAAATTCAATATCGATTCAAGTGAAAATAATAACATCTAATGATTTCCAAACGAGAATAAACGACCTTTCGTGCATTACCTCAATTGAAGTAAAGATATATTAATATTCCGTCTAAAAAATTGATATTAATTCGAGAGAAAACGACAATATCAAATTATTTCCAATAGAGAATAAATGACCTCTTATGCCTTAAAGCAATCATTTATTACTCCGATCGAAATGAAAGGTGTTGAGTTAATCGATCGATGGAATCGGCCAAGAGGGAGGTGAATTGGCAATTAAAATTTTGTGGAAGCTTTTGCAGAAAATTGAAAGTAATTGCACAGCGATTTAGAGTGGTTCGACTTTATCAACCAAAGTCTACGTCCACTACCTTAGCTATCCACACTAAGGATTTTCCAACAAATTCACTAATTTTTTCTCTCTTTTGAGGCCAAAGAGATAACCTTACAACTCCCTCAAGAATATACCCCAATTCTTGAGAACACTCTTTTCTCAAAGAGAAGATTACAAATTTGCAAACTTACAAGAAAAATCTCACAAGGAAAATATGTTTGCACAATTATAGAACAAAGAAAGAACACTCAAGAATAAATATAATTGAGCACAATAAGTGTTCTTGAAATCAAAATGAATATTGAATGAAAAATAGGCTTGAAACGCTCAAACTTGAGGTTTGATGCTTTCTCTTTGATTCTCTCTTGATTCTAGTTGCTTGATGTTTCTTGTTCTTGATCAATGGCTTCTAACCTTGTTTAAATATACCTTGAATCACTTCTAAATGTTGGGGATCATTAATGAAGTTATTGGAGCCGTTTAAGTGTGAAAACAATTAATATTTCTGCTTGGAGCGTGGGGGGAATCGGTACTCCTCATGGGGAATCGGTTCCCTAAGTGTAAAATTCAAATATTTCAACCGTTGGACAGTGGGGGGAATCGGTACCCCTGGGGGGAATCGATTCCCTCCGAGCATACTAGAATTCTCGGAGCCAAACCATTCAGGGGGAATCGGTTCCCTCTGAGCAATCTGGAATTTTTGGCTTTGAAATGGTTCGAAATATTTTGTAAAATTGTTTTGAAATTATTTAAGATTAAAACTTAATTTTACACTTGAGTAAGGATTTAAAATGAACTTTGAAATACTTTGAGTAATATTTTGATATTCGATTTAATATATCGAATATGCTTAGAAAAATGTTTTTCAAAATTAAAATTCTTTTAATTTAATTTGTTATATTGAAACATCAAAATATTTTCAACAATCTCCCCCTTTTTGATATAACAAAACATTTTAAGATTTTCTAATTTCAAAATGAATTTTGATTTTGAAAAATACTCCTCCCCCTTACTTTAACACTACTCCTCTTAAAAAACGCTTTTAACATTTCTCCCCTTTTTGTTAAATAAAAAAGACTTGTAAAAGTTTTTAAACAAGGTTTTGAAATCATTTAGCCAATTGATTATATATATATATATATAGCTTAAACTGCTAAGAACACAATCAAAAGAGAGGTTAGCCATTAGTTTTATAATCAATATTCATAAACAATGTAATATGGCAAAATTGGTCATAATGCAAGTAATATGTAAATGATGCAAAAATAAACATTAAGCTCAAAATGAAAGTGAAAATAAAACCAAATATATAAGCATGTAAGTTCAAATATCCAATTATCCAACAAATTCAAACACCCAAAATAAAACAATCCATGAACATCAAAATGTTTCACAATTAAAAGTTCTGAGTTCGGGACGATAAACCTATTGACCCAAAGACCGAGTTTGATAAACAAATTACTAATGAGATAATCATAAACCAAGGTTTCTATATTCTTGGAAGAATAATGTTTATGGAAACTCACTAAAGATGATCTGTGGCAGATTAATCTTCTTTTTATGTTTGATACAATATATCCACCATATATCTATGTTCCTAAGGGAGGAGTACCTACCTCCGGATGGTCTAAACCACCAAGAGATCAAATAATGAAGGAATCTATCATGATGAGTTCTTAGGGTACTCTCACTATCCTTAGACTTATAGGGCGAATGCACAATCTCTTTTTCAATAAACCTGAGTTATCTAGTCTAAAATGGGTAGCGATTGTGCCAGAGTCAATAAAAATGAATTGTCTTAAAAGATAGGATTGAATTCCTATAATTTCATATCGGCGCTCGTTTTGGACACATACCACATTGGAATAGAAAAATGCGGACTAGATGATAAACCAAAGGTTTGAGTTTAAAGAGTTTATCAAACTTCTAGGATTTAAGAGTAGGAAGATATTGGAAGTCCATATCTTCTATAGCTAGAATCGAAGGGACACGTTCTTCCCGGAATTTGTATGACTCAAAACAAGTATGGTACATATGATATAGATCTTGTCCACAACCAGGTACGTTGAAACAAGAGTTCATAATGGTCATATTTGGGTTATTTGGATTGGGTGGAGGAATAAGAGGTTGATTTTGACTTGAGCTACAAGACAATGTCCTAGGCCGTTTAGGATTTGACATGGTTTAAGAATCAGAATAGAATATGTAACCTACAAATTTAAACACATGTATACAATATAATCAAACCCAAAACTCAAATGAGTCCTCAATATTTCAAGGTTCTCTAACCCGAATCTTAAAGGGCAATGTTTTGAAAAACTATTTGGAAAATAATGTTTGAAAATCATAATACGTATAGTTTTTATGAAAACATAATTGAATCAAAAACATCAATTAAAACAACAATTTTTGATTTTTTTTTATTTTGAAATTTAAAGATAGTTTTGAAAAATTGAGTGTTTTTGATGAAATTGGTTGTAAAATCATTATATAACCAATGCCCGATGTAATGTTCATTTTAGAACTAATCAAAACTAGTCCTAAGTTCAAAAATCAATTAAATAGAGGATTTTGAAATATTACCTTTAAATTTTGGATTTTATAAGAATGTGATGTTGTTTGCAAGGATTAGAAGTTGTAGAACGATCTAATTCCGACTTGCATTTGATGATTTTGGCAAAAATGGAGATTTAGAGAGAAAGAGAGAGTGAACGACGTTTAAGAAAGAACAGAGGGTTTGAGCAAATATTGGGTTTTGCTCGTGTTAAAACCAGAACCCCATGGGAGTATCAATTCCCCTACAGGGGGAATCGGTTCCCATTCAAAGGGGGAATCGGTTCCCTTATGGGGGTATTGATTCCCTCTGCCAAATATTTAAAAAAATTGTATTTTAAACATCCAATAGTGCTAAAATAATTAATCCTAGTGGTATTGGCAACTCATATTTCGAAAATTAACTATGTTCAAACAATCAAATTTGTCATTAAACATCATTTGAACAAACAATTAATTTTAACTAATAATCATAAACTCCCCCTAACTAATAACAAGAATGCAATCAAAAATATTATTTTAAGCATTTTTCATTTATTCTTAAAAGTGCTAAAAATTATTTTTAAACACTAAATGAAGATAGGTCAGTTAAACCTAATTCTCTCCTAAGTGTCCAAAATCTTTCCTTATCTAAGGGTTTTGTAAAAATATCTGCTAATTGGTGCAAAGTATCAACAAATTCTAGAACTACATCTTCCTTAGCGACATGGTCTTTAATGAAGTGATGTATAATTTCAATGTGCTTAGTTCTAGAGTGTTGGATGGGATTTTTAGTGAGACAAATAGCACTAGTATTATCACACTTAATAGGAATAGTACCTACTTCAATTCCATAATCAAAAAGTTGTTGTTTCATTCATAAAACTTGTGCACAACAACTACCGGCTTAAATGTATTCCGCTTCAGTGGTAGATAATGCAACACAATTTTGTTTCTTTGAAAACCAAGAAATCAGCATATTTCCAAGGAATTGGCAAGTACCGGAGGTGCTTTTCCTATCTAATTTGCATCCTCCATAATCCGCATCAGAAAAAGCATGCAAGCTAAAGCTAGAGTCTCTAGGATACCAAAGTCCTAAACTAGGAGTGTCCTTAAGGTATCTAAAGATTCTCTTAACAGCTAGTAAATGTGATTCCTTAGGGCATGATTGAAATCTAGCACATAAGCAGACACTAAACATAATGTCCGGTCTACTTGCAGTTAGATAAAGTAAAGATCCAATCATTGACCTATATAATTTAACATCTACACATTTACCTCCTTCATCTAAGTCAAGCTTTGTTGAAGAGCTCATTGGAGTGTCATGAGGTTGGCCATTTTCCAGTCCAAACTTCTTGAGCATATCTTTGACGTACTTAGCTTGATTGATGAAGATGCCATCTTTTCTTTGCTTGATTTAGAGTCCCAAGAAAAATGAGAGCTCCCCCATCGTGCTCATTTCGAATTCGCTTTGCATTAGCTTAGAAAATTCTTGGTAAAGAACATCATTAGTAGAACCAAATATTATATCATCAACATAGATTTGAACTACTAATAAATCTTTACCTTTATGCTTTAAAAACAATGTAGTGTCAACCTTCCATTTTGAAAAAACCTTTTTCAATTAAAAAATTTGACAATCTTTCATACCAAGCTCTAGGAGCTTGTTTTAAACCATAAAGTGCTTTTGTCAATTTAAGAACATGATCCGAAAATTTTGAATCTTCAAAACCTGGAGGTTGTTCCACATACACTTCTTCTTTTATAAAACCATTTAAAAATGCACTTTTAACATCCATTTGATATAGTTTAAATTCATGAAAACATGCAAATGCTAATAACATTCTAATTGCTTCCATCCTAGCTACGGGAGCGTATGTTTCATCATAGTCTATGCCCTCTTCTTGAGTATACCCTTGAGCAACAAGTCTAGCCTTGTTTCTCACTATATTACCACTCTCATCAAGCTTATTCCTAAATACCCATCTAGTACCTACAGTAGATTTATTACTAGGCCTTTCAACTAATGTCCATACTTTACTTCTCTCAAATTGATTTAACTCTTCTTGCATAGCCATAATCCAATGTTCATCATTTAATGCTTCTTTAATATTCTTAGGCTCTATGCATGAAATAAATGCAACATAATTACAAATATTTCTAAAAGAAGATTGAGTTGTTACCCCTTTGGATTGATCACCTATAATCTCACCATCCTTGGCATAGTTGTACCCTTTTGGATAAGATACTTCACTTTCTTCAATGGTTGGATTCTCAAGAGGATCATGAGTTTCCTCATCTTTCGTTTCTTCCTTTGATGATGATTCTCCAACGTCATGTCTAACGTCATTTGTATTTATAATACCTACATCATCATTCAAACAAGAATCCTTCCTCGGAAGGAGATTATCATCGAAAACAACATGTATAGACTCTTCTACAACCAAATATTTTATTAAATACTCGATAAGCTTTAGAATTTAAGGAATAACCCAGAAAAATTTCTTCATCACTTTTAGCATCAAATTTGCCAAGGTTTTCTTTACCGTTGTTTAAAATAATACATTTACATCCAAATAGATGAAAATAGCTAATGTTAGGCTTTTTATTTTTGAAAATTTCATATGGAATTTTCTTTAAAATTGGCCTAATCATTACTCGATTTACAACATAACAAGCGGTATTTGTGGCTTCCGCCCAAAACTATTTTGGCAAATTATTTTCACAAAGCATAGTTCTAGCCATTTCTTCTAAAGTTCGATTTTTCCTCTCAACAACTTCATTTTGTTGAGGGGTTCTAGGTGCTGAAAAATTATGGCTAATACCATTAGAATTACAAAACTCATTAAATCCAAGATTTTCAAATGCAGTGCCATGATCACTTCTAACACTAGTGATAGAGTAACCTTTTTCGTTTTGGATTACTTTTGAAAATGTGATGAAATTTTCTAATGCTTCATCTTTAGTACTTAAGAATAGAACCCAAGTATATCTAGAATAGTCATCTAACAAGACAAATGCATATTGTTTTCCACCCAAGCTAGTAGTCCTAGTTGGCCCAAAAAGATCTATATGGATCAATTGTAATACTCTACTAGTTTACACATCATTAATGAATTTAAAAGAAACTCGCTTTTGTTTTCCTTTAGCACAAGCATCACAGATTTTATCATTATCAAATTTTAGTTTAGGCAGCCCTCGAACCAATTCTCCTTGAACTAATCGTTGCAAAACACTCATGCTAGCATGTCCTAGTCTCCTATGCCATAACCAACTATCATGCTCATCCTTTGCAACTAGGCATAAATTAGTCATTTCTATAGAGTCTAAATGCACCATGTATATGTTTCATATTCTATGACCAACAAGCATAATCCTATTAGATGCAATGTCTATGACTTTACAACCATTAGTTTCAAATATGACATTGAATCCCTTATCATATAATTGACTAATACTTAAGAGATTATGCTTTAATCCATTCACATATAACACATTTTTAATTTGTATGGAAGAGGTATTACCTATTATACCTATACCTTCAATGTGACCTTTTGAATTATCACCAAAAGTCACTTCTCCTCCATTTTTGGCGTTAAACTCTATTAACCGGCTTTTGTCTCCGGTCATGTGTCTCAAGCATCCACTATCAAGGTACCATGAATTTGAATTTGTTTCCCGTGCCTTGTAGCAATGCTCCTTTTCCTACAAACATAGATTAATTTCTAATTTTTGGTACCCAAATTCTTTTGGGTCCATATTCATTAGTTTCCAAAATCCTAGTCCCCTTAGGTATCCATTGATGTAGGATATCATTATTTTTAGTAGTAATGAGTTCTTTGGGAACCCATATACTTCTAATGATTTTTCCATTAGACGTTTTTCAGGGACCTCTATGATTGTAGTTTTTAAAACTTTTTCTAACAAAATTGGATTTTGAATTTTCTCCATTTTCAAAACGTTTTGTTCCAACTTTATCAAAAGAAGCTTTAAGATCATCAATTTTCTTTTGATGATCATCATTGACCTTTGAAAGTAAATTTTGCAAATCCAAATTTTTCTTTTCAAACTCTTCTAGTTTGATTTGCAAATCTTTGATTTTACTTTCAAGATCCTTGTTGGTTTTGGATATGAGTTTATTTTCATTTTTCAATTTTGAAACATCATTTTTATATTTTAAAAACAATTTCTCATAATCTGAAGCCAACCCATTATATTTCTCAAGAATCTTCCCCAAATGCCATCAAGCACAAGTTTGCTACTTCTTGTTCCTCTTCATCAGAACCTTCTTCATCGCTCCATGTAGCCATGTGAGCCTTGTGCTTATTCTTTGATTGACCCTTTCTCTTCAATTATGGGCAATCATATTTGACATGCCCCGGCTTTTTTCATTCATAGCAAATTATTAGGTCCTTCTCTTTTGGTTCGTTTTTGAGGCCTTCATTTCGTTTGAATTTTCTTCCTCGGTAAGGTCTTATCATTTTTCAAAATTGTTTGGCAAACAATACCATTTCCTTGTCATCGTCATCTTTATCCGAATCACTCTCAACTTTTGTGGATTTGAGAGCAACTCCAATGTTTTTCTTCTTCTCCTTCTCCTTTGGTGTCTCTTCAATCTGATCGAGGTCCACCTCATCTTCAAGCATCATTTCATGAGTGAGGAGTGAACCGATTAGCTCTTCAAGAGTTAAGGACGTTAGGTCCTTAGACTCGATGATTGTCGTCTTCTTTGATTGCCATGATTTTGGAAGGGAGTAAACTAACTTCCTTACAAGATTTTCATTTGAAATGATCTCTCCATATGATTTGAGACCATTGATAATCGTTGAGAATCTATCCGTCATAGCTTTGATATCTTCATTTGGTTTCATCCTGAAATTTTCATAGCTATGCGTTAGAATACTAATTTTAGATTTCTTTACCTCATCGGTACCTTCATGAGTGACTTGAAGTTTGTCCCATATTTCTTTGGCGGTTGTACAAGATGAAACTCTTCCGTATTCATCTGGTCCAAGAGCACAAAATATGATATGGATGGCTTTGAGTTGAGCTGGAACCTTTTTTTCTCTCCTTCACTCCACAATCTTGGATGAGTGAGAGGCTTGATGTATCCTTCTTCTATGGCATTCCATGCTCCCATGTCACTTGCTTGAATGAAGTACATTATCCTATTTTTCCAATAGGCATAGTTAGCCCCATTGAAGAAAGGAGGCTTGTTGACGGGCATCGAATCGAGACCGGAGTCGAAGTTTGAAGTAGAGGCCATTGATGACTTTGATTATCGATGTAACTCTTCCCGAATCGACTCAAGAGGTGATTAAACCTTCAAATGAGTTAGGCTCTGATGCCAATTGTTGAGTTAATCGATCGATGGAATCGGCCAAGAGGGGGTGAATTGGCAATTAAAATTTTATGGAAGCTTTTGCAGAAAATTGAAAGTAATTGCACAACGATTTAGAGTGTTCGACTTTATCAACCAAAGTCTACGTCCACTACCTTAGCTATCCACAATAAGGATTTTCCAACAAATTCACTAATTTGTTCTTTCTTTTGAGGCCAAAGAGATAACCTTACAACTCCCTCAAGAATATACCCCAATTCTTGAGAACACTCTTTTCTCAAAGAGAAGATTACAAATTTGCAAACTTACAAGAAAACCCTCACAAGGAAAATATGTTTGAACAATTCTAGAACAAAGAAAGAACACTCAAGAATAAATATAATTGAGCACAATAAGTGTTCTTGAAAGCAAAATGAATATTGAATGAAAAATAGGCTTGAAATGCTCGAACTTGAGGTTTGATGCTTTCTCTTTGATTCTCTCTTGATTCTAGTTGCTTGATGTTTCTTGCTCTTGATCAATGGCTTCTAAGCTTGCTTAAATACACCTTGAATCACTTTTGAATGTTGGGGATCATTAATGAACTTATTGGAGCCATTTAAGTGTGAAAACAATTAATATTTCTGCTTGGAGCGTGGGGGGGATCGGTACCCCTCATGGGGAATCAGTTCCCTAAGTGTAAAATTCAAATATTTCGACCGTTGAACAGTGGGGGGAATCGGTACCCCTGGGGGGAATCGATTCCCTCCGAGCATACTAGAATTCTCGGAGCCAAACTATTCAGGGGGAATCGGTACCCCCTTGGGGGGGAATCGGTTCCCTCTGAGCAATCTGGAATTTTTGGCTTTGAAATGGTTCGAAATATTTTGTAAAATCGTTTTGAAATTATTTTAAGATTAAAACTTAATTTTACACTTGAGTTAGGATTTAAAATGAACTTTGAAATACTTTGAGTAATATTTTGATATTCGATTTAATATATCGAATATGCTTAGAAAAATCTTTTTCAAAATTAAAATTCTTTTAATTTAATTTGTTATATCGAAACATCAAAATGTTTTCAACAAAAGGATATTACTATTCTCATTATCGATTTGAATGTTATTATTTTGAAAATCTATCGGAAAACACATGCAAAAATAAGACAAATAAAAAAGGGCTGAACAAATAAGGAATTAATTAATTATTTTACCGATATTTAAAGAGAATAAGGATGTTCAATTATTTAAATATCTCGAGACGAGGCCTTAGATTCGTTCTAACAGTCTTTTCTCGATGAATTTAATTAAAAGAACTTTGTCTTTTTCTCAATTCCCGAATTTTAAAAAATGAAATTGATTCAATTCATGTCATAAATGGGATAAACTTTCATTTTAAAATTATCGAAAGTAACTTTCTAATACGTGAAGACGGCCACTTTATGACAATATTAAAATGATTGAATAATACCCTTAGTCAATTTATTTTGATTCGAGTCAAGAAATGCTTATGAGGATATCATGCGAGATTAATTAGGACTAAAACGAACTACTATGCAAACAACATACAAAAATTAAAATAAAAAATAAAAGCGGAACTGAAACATAAATGATCAAACTATCGTGTCAAAATTAAAATAAAAGAAAATATACAAATGGCTAAAATAAACATTTGCAATATTAAGTGCTAAAATAAAAATAAAAAGAACATGGGACTAAATTAAAGTAAATTAAAATTCTATGGCAGAATTAAAATAAATAAAAAACACATGCACATAAATGGGTAAATTATAGAGAAAATCCCTACAGGTGACTAAATTAAACAGTCAGTACAGGATTCAAATGCAAAACACGGGCAAACATGCAAGAGCTAAATAAAAAATATCCCTAAAAATAAACATCATGCACATAAATGGGTAAATTACAGAGAAAATCCCTACAGGTGACTAACATGCAAAAAGCACTAAAAGTTAAGGGAATAAACTGTGATTAACCTAATATTTTAAGGCATAAATATAAAATGGGAAAATAACAAAAAAAGTCCCCCAATGACTATTCTACAAAAACATGTAAGTTAGGAGGACTTATGTGCAATTTCCCCTAACTTACTCCAATACGTACAACCTTAAGATTTTTTTCATTTGAACCAAAATTTCAGAAAAAAATGAGATCCCTCTCTCAAAATCCTCGGCCGGTCACTCACCAGCTGCCATACCTCGCCTCCGACTGTCGTCCGGCTGCCGCTCACGGTGGTCGGAGTTTCAAAATTCACCCAAAACACCCCTCTCGTTTAGATCTACAACCCTAGGACCCCACCTTAGACTAAAATGATCCTTAAACACCCCAAAATAAATCCCCAACCTTTCGATTTCCAACGTCAACGTGAGATCCGACCACCACCCGAAGAAAGTGACTCGGCCATCTCCGGTTCGAACCCCCAGGTGTAGACACAAATTTTCGTCCATATTTTTATATATATATACATATATATTATTATTTATATATATATTATATAGTTTGCAAATGATTTTCGAAAATATGTATATAATATATAAGTTTTTAAAACATTTTAGAAAATATATATCATATATAGTTTTTAAAATAATTTGTGAAAACTTATATAATATATAGTTTTGAAAACATTTATATATTATATAGTTTTAAAACCTTTTTGAAAACTATATAGTACATAATTTTGAAAACTTTTTTTAAAAATATATAATATATAGATTTTAAAATATTTTTAAAAATATATATTATATAGTTTTTTTGAAATAATTATATATATATATAATATATAATATATTATTATTATTATTATTTGTTTTTTCCTTTTTTCCGATTTAGTATTACTAACGTTTATGTTATTTTAATTTTAGGTCCAACAAGAGCCCAGTGAAGCGGTCCAGTGAGTGCTCAAATGGGTTTGGGCCTGACCCAGCCTGTTCTAGTTTAGGGTCTATAAAACTCTAGTCATGCAAGTCAGCACCGCAACCAAGCCTGGTCCGTTGGTTCTGCGACCAATCCAACGAACAGACCCCCAAGATCGGCCAAACATGAGAACAGCCTCTGAGCAATTCTTGGATAACATAACAAATCAAGATCAAATCGTACCGGTCAAGTTTCGAGGAAACAATACCGAAATAATCGGCAACCCACACGCAACAACCAATAAAATATACCCATAGTGACATGCAAACCAAATGAAAAACAAGAAATATCAGATCCCGATGATCTCGGGATTAAGGCGAGAAGAATTGAACCCAACTTGCTTATAAAACCCTGCAAGACAAGAAGATGGGGGTGAGTTTTTTCTGAAAGTAACACACACGAACCAAGAAAAAAACAAGAGAATATTCGAGTAGAGGGTTTCAAAAAGAAAAGAGAGTTTACCTATTGTTCCCTGTCGACCTTGCTTCGTCGAAGTGGAAAGAACCCTTAAGGCGACCAAAGGTAGCATTTTGAGTAAGGGTTTGTATGTTTTTTCTCTGTTTAAGGTTCTCATGAGATAAAAGAAAATGTGAGTGAAAAGAGCGGCCGAATTAGAGAAATGAGGGAGAGGGCTCACCAAAATCACATATAAAGGATATATAAACCCCCCAAAATGACGCCGTTTAGGTGAGTTTAGGGCATCTCTCAGGTCAGCGTATGGGTAAACTGTGTAGAGGGGAATCCTTACTTTGTATATGTTTCATTCGGGCCACTTAATGGAAATCTTATGTTACTATTTCGAATCGGTTATTTTCGTTATTCACATTTCAGTCCTAGTTTCTTATGTTTCATGTTTTGTGTTCTAATTCGACCCTCTATTTCAAGTTTCTTCCTATTTAGTCACCTCTACGCATTTTATGACTATTATTATTATTATTATTTATTTCATTTTTTCTGTATCATTTTGTTATTATTATTATTTTTTTACTTAATATTCTTTCTTTGGATTTATATACATTCTTATATATATACATAATATATATATTTTTCCTTTCTTTTCTTTTGGATTATTTTCTTTTAGTTTTTCATTATTTTATTTATTTATTTTGTATATAGTTTCTATTTATTTATTACAACTATCTTATTTTATGTTTTTATTTTTTATATATATTCATTATTATTATTATTTTTTACTTCTTATTATATTTTTTCTTTACTTTTCTTTTCTTTTATCTTATATTTTTGGTCTATTTAATATTTTTAATATTCTTTTTATCTTTTATTTCATTTTTTATTTGTATTTATTTATTTATTTTCCGTTGATTTATTTTTACTTATTTTTTTCTTTCTTTCCTTTAATTTATTTCTTAGTTATTTATTTGTTTATTTTCTATAACATTTTTAATTTTGTAGATAAATTCCAACTGGTCGAAGGTAAATAATTTGAATCGAATGTTTTAATTTTCAATTTAAATTTTCAATTTTCACAATAAAGATAACCGAAAAATGAATTGGTACCGAAAGGGTAGTACAAGGGTGCTAATCCTTCATTGACTATAACCGACTCCCGAACCCGACACATTTCTGGTAAAACGCAGATCAGGTAAGATGGTGTCCAATCTACCTAAATATCATTTTAAAACGATCGGTGGCGACTCTCACCCAATTATTCAAGTCGAAGCCCAAATTCCTAGTCCACCCGAAAGACGGTCGCGACAACTTGGCGACTCTGTTGGGGACAAGTAAGTGAGTAAGGTCAGAATTAATTTTAGGTTGTCTTTTAATGCGAAAATGGTAAATTTTAATTTAAATTTATTTATTCGATTCTAATTATTTACCTTTGATTATTTTTCAAATAAATAGTTGTACTGACATTTTCTTCAATGATTTCATATTTTTTTAAAAATTTTATCTCTACCTCTATACCCGAGCTCCGAACCCTATTTAAGTGGGGGAGAAAGCGACGCTTTCGTGTGAATTTATTCACCGCACAGACATAAGGGAATGTGTCCTCTCGAGTTTAACTTAGTCCACACAAGCTCGTAATGGGCTTAGGACTAAGGGTCTGACAAGCCCAAGGAGGCACCAGCAAGGAGAACTTGAGTACCCTTTTAGAACCTAAACTGGGAGAATATAAGGAATTAGAGCCCACCCCAAAACCTCATTCCAAACCCTAGGCTGCTTTGTTTCCTGCTTTATTTTCTGTTCAAAGCATGTGGGATAGAGATCATGTCCGGGTAGGAATTAAAGCATGTGGGGTAGGATTTTTTATTTTTTATTGTTTTGATTTACCTCACTAACTCTTTTTTATTTTTTTTCTCTTTCATTTGTTTTCATCATTCGTATCATTTAAAAGAGGTGTTGATCCACCAAAAAAGTGTTTGTTAAACATGAATAATCTGCATTAATGGATAAAGGGATCGTAATACAAGAGATGAAAATACAGAGGACAGTCTACCAGGCGACTATGTTCAATCCAGAAGACGTGGTGCCCATAGTTGAAGAGTATATCACTTTGTTGCATTATAAATGACTCAGAATGAACTGGGTCTACATCAAGAACAATGAAAGTCTATCTTTAAAGAACTGACTGGCAGAGGTTGCAGGGGCAAGATGAAGGTTACTAATCTTGGGAGTCCCTTCAGAGACAATAATGGAAAAACGATATCTAAAATAGGAGACCATTGCTGACGAATTCAAGAAACAGACGAATGAACTTCACATAGGGCTCCAATGACGTATCCGTTGGGAAAAGCTTCAACATAAGATAAAATGCTAGAGATGCAGTCATTCGAGACTTCTTGGGCCAGAACAAAAAGTAACTTAACATTTGCACGGTTCATCCAGAGAAGCCGGAGCGATTCGATAGGTCATTCAACCAGTGACAGACGAAGGCAGAAGACTAGTCAACATGTTAGAAGCTGTCAGAATAATTTTGTCTCTTAAAAGATAAAACACTTTTGTCCCCAATAAGGATTATTTCTAAACATTGTATGCATTATGCATCTAGACATGTTTTGCATTTCGTTATTTTTCTTTACATTCGCATTAACTAATATATGCATGTCTCTTCAAAAGGAACACATACTGGATACACCACCTCAAGCACTGGACATACCCCATCCGCATAACACCCACTTGAAAAAGAAGAAGATGGAAGCAAGAATCGAGAAAATCGAGGAGAACATGGCCAAATTGCAGAAAGAACTTGAAGATAAGATAAACCATAGTAGTCTGAGTACTCTGAATACAATTATGAAAAATCAAGAGTCCTTGGTCGATCAAATTATGGCCAAGTTGTCTGGTCTACATCAAGCGAGTGCACCTGGGGCAGGTTCATCGGAAGGGGTAGCTAAGCCACCTACCCAGCAAGTGGTTGTCTCACCCAGAATCTTACCAGGATTTTAAGATAATTTGGATAGTTATCGCATTCCAAAATTTGATGAAGAGGTCAAAACAAAGAGGGTAGAAATTACCATTAAACCAGGAGGTAGGACGAGTGGAAAGCCTCATCTGAATAAGAAAGAAAAAGAGATCATCAACATTTCAAAATCGTTTCTAACCGTACCCTCTTCTAGGTAAGAACCAAGGAAAAAAATGAGCATTTTGATCTCGTTCCCATGACATACAAGGAGCTCTACCAACAACTGTTTGACGCACATGTGGTGTCACTCTATCCCGAGATACCTCTAAAGCCCCCATACCCCAGGTGGTATGACAAAAATACACACTGTGAATATCATGGCGGTGTTCTGGGGCATGCTATTGAAAATTGCCTCCCTTTAAGAGGGTTATCCAAAGGATGCGCAACAGGGGTTGGATTCATTTTAACAATTCAGAATCACCTCACGTTGCACAGAACCCTCCACCTAATCATCAAGAGAATAAAAAAAGTGCAATGACCAAGGAAAAGGGTAAAAAGGCCAAAACCAGAGTTTCCGAAGTGAAGACACCTCTTGCTTGGGTATGGAGGCAAATGATAAATGCGGGGTTTCTTGCACCACATCCTAGTACATCAGATTCCATAGGTGGCAGTCATTACTGCTATCACAATGAAGATGGACATGATGTACAAGAATGTGCCAAATTTAGAGCTTTGATCCAGCTAATGATAAACAGAAAAGAGCTGGAATTTTATGATGAAAGCAATGACACTCCCAAAGCAGAAATAGTCATGGAAAATGGGGCATTCTGATGAGGCCTTATTCAATTTTGAGGCATTTTGTTTGAATTTGTTTTTTTTCATCTTTTTTTCAAGTTTTTTTGTAAGAACATTTGAATAAATTTATGTTACTTAAATGATGACGAGCAATGAATCACATTCCCAAACTTGCAATTCTTTGAATATCAATTGAATTAAGAAACTCTGTAAATGGCTCAAAGTTACAGATCTTTGACAAAGTAACATGATTTAAAACAAGGACCTTGACCTTACCCAGAATATACCCTCAAACACCGTACCCTACTCTTGCAATTAGCCAATATAACCTTTTCATTTCATAAGGTGCGAAATACATGAGACATCCTTTTGTATATGACATTACTATGCTTTCTATTTAAGACGTTCAGTGATGCTCATGATCTTCACAGATGGAATACTCAAGTAAGAAAATATAGTTTAGGTCAGTTGTTTGGAAATTGAACTCTAAAGATGAGATTCCTTGACTTTCAAAAACACATAGACTATAACAGGTTCTTCTTGACAAACTTAAGAAATTGTATCCATATACCAAGATTATAATATTATATATATACAATAAATCTTGAGTTGTCCCTCTAGAGCAATTGGTTAAACGCCCCGGCTTTATGGATAATATTCAGCTAGCCTGATAAAGGTAATTATACTATACAATAAAGCTTGAGCGTTCCCTCTAAGGCAATTGGTTAAATGCCCCGGCTTTATGGATAAGATTCAACTAACCTGATAAAGGTGTTTATATATTAAGTTGTCCCTCTAGAGCAATTGGTTAAACACCCCGACTTTATGGATCTAACTAGCTATTTAATGGCAAATTTAAATAAGGAGTTTCGGTAAAATGGACAAAGGGAGTTAAGGAACACCTGTTATAGTCAAATACACACGAGCACTCAAGAATTTCATTTTTAGACCGATATTTCTGCACTATCTTTGTTAGAAGAGCTTATAAAACTTGAACAAATGGAAGATTTCAGAGGACCAAAATAGAAGGTCTAGTAATTGATCAGGCTAGTTGCGTCATTTTGTCCGCATCCAATTAAAATGCCAATCCAAAGAAAAGCATGTTGCAATAATTGAAAAAATGACCTTCTTATGGTTGAAACCTTAGGTCAACCTAAAGACAACTAATCTATTCGAACATTTGTCAAAGAACTATAACTCTGAATGCATTAAAAGAGCTATTGATTCATTTGATATACTTTGAACTCATGTTTTGATTCAATTGCGAGCATGAATTAAGGAGCAATATTTTACAACATTTTTTAACCTTTTCCCTCCTAAAACAAGAAAAAAGAGAAAAACATTTTCAAACAGAACAGTCTCAGATTTGAAAGGTCTGTAAAGCCAAATCTCGAAAAGAGAATGGGGCACGATCGATTCCAATGACCAGATTGGCAGACAAAGCACGAGACTTCGTCCAAGAGATAACACATAATCCATTCATGTTGCATGCATCTTAGATATAATTAGGTGCATCACATTCATCATTTTAGCATACATGATTTTTGCAGCTTTTAGAGTCAAGTTTCGACTTCAGGATGAAGGATACTCGATTCGTAATGCCTTTAAAGAACGATGGTGGTTTTTTAACTCAGCAGTGAGAAGCTACACCTCAACTGACTTGACATATCTACATATCTCAAAATCAATTTCAGATAGGTTCGAGAACCAATTCAGAACAAATCCAGTTCAGCTCAACTCAACAATGAGCAGCATGTTTCCAGTTAATGTCTTCAAGCCAGATTTCAATTCCGCTACGAAAGATATCCGACTTTCATAATTCATCAGTGGCCTTTCCCGTAAAAGGGGAGTCATTCAAAAATCGTCTCATTTGGTTCAGACTCGCTCAAAGGAACCACCTGAAGAATTATGACCGACTTAGACCCGTGAAGGGAAGCCATTTTTTAAAGAAATCAGTTGCAACATAGCTCAAGGAAAGAAGGGTTATTTGTCAACAAAAGACCTTCAATTTCGACTACGCTCAGCTCGAAGGCACATCATTTACAACATAGCTCAAGTCAAGAAGGGCTATCTGTCACCCAAAGACCTTCGAGTTCAAATACGTTCAGCTCTAAGGCATATTATTAGCAGCATAACTTAAGTCGAGAAGGGTTATCTGCCAACCAAAGACCTTCGAGTTCGACTACGCTCAGCTCCAAGGCACATCATTTGTAGCATAAATTAAATCAAAAATGGCTATCTGCCAAAGCCTTCGAGTTCGGTTACACTCAGCTCAAAGGCACCAAGATTTGCAGTATAACTTAAGTCGATAAGGGTTATTTGCTAACCAAAGACCTTCGAGTTCGACTACGATCAGCTCCAAGGCACATCATTTGTAGCATAACTTAAGTCGAGAAGGGCTATCTGCCAAAGACCCTCGAGTTCGATTACACTCAGCTTCGAGGGCACATCATTTGCAGCATAACTTAAGTCGAGAAGGGGTTATCTACCAACCAAAGACCTTTGAGTTCGACTATGCTCAGCTCCAAAGCACGTCATTTGCAACATAGCTTAAGTCGAGAAGGGCTATCTGCCAAAGACCCCCTAGTTAGATTACACTCAGCTTTGACGGCACATCATTTACAGCATAACTCAAGGCTAGAAGGGTTATCTGTCACCAAAAGACCCCCGAGTTCGATTACACTCAGCTTCGAGGGCACATCATTTGTAGCATAACTCAAGTCTAGAAGGGTTATCTGCCAACCAAAGACCTTCGAGTTCGACTACGCTCAGTTCTAAGGCACATCATTTGCAGCATAGCTTAAGTCGAGAAGGGATATCTGCCAAAGACCCCAAGTTCGATTACACTCAGCTTCGAGGGCACATCATTTACAGCATAACTCAAGGCTAGAAGGGTTATCTGTCACAATGACCTTCGAGTTCGACTACGCTCAGCTCCAAGGCATATCATTTGCAGCATAGCCTAAGTCAAGAAGGGTTATCTATCGAAGACCCACAAGTTCGATTACACTCAGCTTCGGGGGCACATCATTTGCAGCATAACTTAAGTCGAGAAGGGTTATCTGCCAACCGAAGACCTTCAAGTCTGATTACACTCAGCTCAGAGGCAAACCAAATTTACACCATTGCTCAAGGCAAGAAGAGCTATATGTGTCAATAAAATTGTCGAGTTTGATTCTATTTAGCTCGATAACACCTCAATCACACTACTGTCTGACTGCAATCGAGGTTTTCAAGTCGAGAAGAAAACCTGGGTTAACCGTACCTTAGTGATAAAAAATTACTTTCCGGCAACATAGCTTAAGTCGAGAAAAGCCATCTACCGACGAGGATCTTTCGAGTTTGATTTCATTCAGCTTGAAAGCCTATTAACCACATGGTGGAGTCAATGAATCACTTTCCAATCAAATTTTTAACTAAGGTCCTAAGACCGAGGTTGACTACGATATAACAACGAGAAGCTATGTTCCAGTTCAAATTTTGAACTACGGCTTCAATTTCATTCCACTTCAAGATGGACTCGACTTCGCGACGGAGGAGTCATCCGCAACCCAATTTGGCAGGGAGTTGTTTTTAATCGAAATCAATTTTCAACTCCACCGAACGAAAGTTATGTCTTTTTATCTTTGTCCTATTTTTTGTTCCATGAAAAAGGACAAAGAGGGGCAGCTGTAGACACCAATTTTCGTCCATATATTTTTTTATATATACATATATATTTTTATTTATATATATTATATAGTTTACAAATGATTTTCGAAAATATGTATATAATATATAAGTTTTTAAAACATTTTAGAAAATATATATCATATATAGTTTTTAAAATCATTTTTAAAAACTTATATAATATATAGTTTTGAAAACATTTATCTATTATATAGTTTTAAAACCTTTTTGAAAACTATACAGTACATAATTTTGAAAACATTTTTTAAAAATATATAATATATATATTTTAAAATATTTTTAAAAATATATATTATATAGTTTTTTGGAAATAATTTTATATATATATAATATATAATATATTATTATTATTATTTGTTTTTTCCTCTTTTTTCTGATTTATTATTACGAACGTTTATGTTATTTTAATTTTAGGTTCAACAAGAGCCCAATGAAGCGATCCAGTAAGTGCTCAAATGGGTTTGGGCCTGACCCAACTTGGTATAGCTTAGGGTTTGTAAAACTCTAGTCATGCAAGTCAGTGCCGCAGCCAAGCCTGGGCCGTTGGATCTACGACCAATCCAACGACCAGACCCCCAAGATTGGTCAAACATGAGAACAACCTCCGAGCAATTCTCGGATAACATAACAAATCAAGATCAAATCGTACCGGTCAAGTTTTGAGGAAACAATACCGAAATAATCGGTAACCCACACGCAACAACCAACCAATATACCCACAGTGACATGCAAACCAAATGAAAAACAAGAAATATCAGATCCCGGTGATCTCGGGATCAAGGCGAGAAGAACTGAACCCAACTTGCTTATAAAACCTTGCAAGACAAGAAGATGGGGGTGAGTTTTTTCCGAAAGCAACACACACGAATCAAGAAAAAACAATAGAAGATTCGAGTAGAGGGTTTCGAAAAGAAAAGAGAGTTTACCTATTGTTCCCTATCGACTTTACTTCGTCGGAGTGGAAGAAACCCTTAACGCAGCCAAAGATAGCATTTTGAGTAAGGGTTTGTATGTTTTTTCTCTATTTAGGGTTCTCATGAGATAAAAGAAAATGAGAGTGAAAAGAGTGACCGAATTAGAGAAATGAGGGAGAGGGCTCACCAAAATCACATATAAAGGATATATAAACCCCCAAAACGACGCTGTTTAGGTGAATTTAGGGCATCTCTCAGGTCAGCGCATGGGTAAACTGTGTAGAGGGGGATCCTTACTTTGTATACGTTTCATTCGGGCCACTTAATGGAAATCTTATATTATTATTTTGAATCGGTTATTTTCGGTATTCACATTTCAGTCCTATTTTCTTATGTTTCATGTTTTGTGTTCCAATTAGACCCTCCATTTCAAGTTTCTTCCTATTTAGTCACCTCTACGCATTTTATGATTATGATTAATATTATTTTTATTTCATTTTTTCTTTATCATTTTGTTATTATTATTATTATTTTACTTAATATTTTTTCTTTGGATTTATATACATACTTATATATATATACATAATATGTATTTTTTCCCTTTCTTTTCTTTTGGATTTTTTTCTATTAGTTTTTTCTATTTTATTTATTTATTTTGTATATAGTTTCTATTTATTTATTACAACTATCTTATTTTATGTTTTTATTTTTGATATATATTCATTATTATTATTATTTACTCCTTATTATATTTTTTTCTTTTCTTTTCTTTTCTTTTATCTTATATTTTTGGTCTATTTAATATTTTTATTATTCTTTTTTTCTTTTATTTCATTTTTTATTTGTATTTATTTATTTATTTTCGTTGATTTATTTTCACTTATTTATTTTATTTTTTTCTTCATTTCCTTTAATTTATTTCTTAGTTATTTATTTGTTTATTTTCTCTAACATTTTTAATTTTGTAGATAAATTCCAATTGATCGAAGGTAAATAATTTGGATCGAATGTTTTAAATTTAAATTTAAATTTTTTATTTTCGCAATTAAAGACAACCGAAAAATGAATTAGTACCGAAAGGGCAGCACAATGGTGCTAATCCTTCCTTGACTGTAACCGACTCCCGAACCCGACACATTTCTGGTAAAACACAAATCAGGTAAGATGGTGTCCGATCTACCTAAATATTGTTTTAAAATGATCGGTGGTGACTCTCACCCAATTATTCAAGTCGAAGCCCAAATTTCGGGCCCACCCGAAAGACGGTCGCGACACCAGGTAAGATCTACCCCTTTAGCTTAAGTTTAGATCTCATGCAAGACTCGAAAATAAAGATTTTTTTTACATATCCTTCGAAACCGAAAGAAAACACCCAAAAAAACCTTGAAAATTTCTGATTTTATTGTTTGGTTTTTCTCTTTGGAAAATCGAAAAGGGAACCGAACCCCTTTTTACATTGCTTGAATCAGGTTTTATAACCGATTTACTATAGTACTAACTAAAAAATAAAATCTGACTTGGTTTTGTCTTTTGGTGGTGGAGTGATGGATGTTGCAAGGTATGGCGGTGGCGTGTGGAGGTGAGGCAACACCATGGTGTTGGCAGAGTTGGCAGAATTCGAGTTTGGTCGGATTTCCTGTTGGGCTTAGGGTATGGGCCGGTTGAATTAAGCCCACATCTTGAGTTGTAACCAGACCCAATTGGGTTTGTAATTTGGGCTTGTGGGCTGTTGGGCTGAATCTGTAAATAATAACAAAGATATTATGTTAGTAATTTTAAATAATAATAATAACTTAATAATGGACAAAAAATCGAGTGTCGACACTACGTGTGAAACAATCACACTCTAAGTCATTGACTTATTGAGGCATAAATGAGTATAAAAACAATAAAGCATTTATTTAACATTTTCAAGAAACATTATATATTGAAACCAATATACCTTTCATACAAATACTTATAATCTTATATACTATTCAATTCACATCAATTTGTTTATAGAGCCCAACGCATATTATTGAGAACTCAAGGTATGTGAGTACATTGAGGTTGTGCACTTAATTGTAGTCACCACTGCCACTTAGAATATGCACCAAAGTGCCACGTAGAATATGCACCGAAATGCCACATAGGTTTGTCCCGAAGGACCACGTAGAAATTTTTCCCGAATGACAGCGTAGAACCCTCGACTCTTGGCATGCCAACTATACCTCTAATTCTCATACATGAACTTTGGGCTTTAAACATATAATTATTTTTTATTTCCTTATTCAAAATATCTTTTATCCACATAGCAAACATTCGCATAGACATTTTCCTCGTACAAACATTCACATATAACATATTCACATACTAATACAATAAAAATAGTATTTCAAAAAGACAATTTATATAAAATGTTATAAAAATATTGCATAAAATAAATAAAGCTATTTTTGATCGAAAATATTTGAGATTGGCTTATCGCAGGCCGTCCTTCTATCTTATATAACATAAATAAATTGCACTCACCTTTTCCTGACGCAAGTCCTAAACGAAATCATTTTTAACTTTCGTTCAGTCTCTTACTACGTCGATTTTTTCGGTACGCTTTCGATCCAAATCTACATATCAACGTCCAATATCAATACCAAATTTTCATTAACGGGAAACCAATTAGAACTTACATAAACAGAATGAAAACTCCCAATTTAAATTTCAGACTGAACAATATCGGTACCCTTCCTACAGTACCGATACTTCTCTTCTATGGTACCGATACACACTTCAGTATTAATACCATTTTGGCATTTTGGTATTTCATCTTCAATTATTGTATCGATACCTCAACCTTGGTATCGATACCTCCACATCAGTATCGATATTACTTCAATTAGTATCGATACTGTTCATCTGATTCATAATATTTCCCTCAATTTAACCTTATAGTATCAATATTGTTCTTTCAGTACCGATACCCTTGCCCAGAATTTACCTATTTTCGAATTTTACCTAAAAATTCACCAAAATCTCATACTGTTAGCTCCAATCAAACCCTTAAACTTACTAACATTTATCACAACCAACTTATATCCATTAATTACCTTTTAACATCCAAATTTCTCTATGGAACACTTAAAACTAAAAATCATACCAAATATTCAAACATTTCTCAATCATTTCTAATACTTCAAATACCTTAATTAGACATTTAACAAGTCAAATATGCCTTTAGAATCTAATTACTAACCAAATTTCATCCTTTCACTTAAAAACCCATTTTACTAATTCATCATTAATTCCTTAATCACTTAGTTTCTCTTCATCTTTAAGCTTCCTTAATCTTCTATACCAACCAAAGATTAAAAGCCAACCCAAAAATTCAAGAAACAACCAACTTGAAACATATCTCACCTTAGCAATGGAGTTATGGTGGGAGAGAAGAATAAGAAGAAGAGAAGATAACCAAAGTTTACAGACTTTTCTTTATCTCTATTTCCCACATGCTTTAATATCCTTTAAAATGAATTTTAAATTTATTCCATGCTAAAAGACCATAATGCCCTTCCATTCTTCGATCTTTGATAACAAGTTCTAGAACAAAATTCACAAAATCAGTCCTTGAACTTTTTAATTTATTCAAATTAAACCATCAACTTTAAATTCTTACACTTTAATCATTGACCCGATGTTTGGGGTATTACAACTCGTCTTTCAAACACTTTTATTTTCATTTTTTTGGCATTACCTATTATATATGCATGATCTTCAGACTTAAGATCATCATTTTCCTAACATTATGAGTCATATTTTGATATAGTTAAATGTGTTTTGTAACTGATTACACTATAAAGACTGATATTGGACATGTCACGATATCTGTATTGAGATATTATTGATCAAAATATGATTTGTCCCTCCTACATAATGAGAGCACTATCTTATGCCACTTGATTGAGTTAAACTATAAAATACATAAACATAAATGAATAAATTGATATGAGATATCACATTTATTCGTATATATGATATGCTCAACATATCAAGAAATATTAGATGAACTATAAAGGTGATTCATGACTAGTGTTCATCTAAATATTGAGGACATAATAAAATATTAGATGATCTTATATATGATATGCTCAACATATCAAGAAATATTAGATGATCTTATACATCTCTTGATAAAGCCAGCAATTAAATTGTAACAGGGGCTCGAAAATCTCTTTAATAAAAAGCACTGTAATATTTTGTTCAAGCAATAACAATAATTGAAAAGGTTTCATCCTTGTTTTATTTATTTATTTATTTATTTTTCCGGTTCTGTTCGTTTCAAATATGGTATTATTTTTTTTGGTTCGAATAAAACTAATGATACCCATGTTTCGATTTTTCTTAAAGCCAAAAAAACACAGTTTTTTTCTAAAAAGCCTAACATGTTTCGAACAAAGAAAATGATAGAAAAAATTCATAGTTTTTTTAAACTAATAACCAACGATCTAGCAGTTTTACAGTAAATAAAACGAAAAAAATAAAAGGGAAGTAGATCGGGGTTACCTGGGCCATCAGAAGCATCGCCGGTCCGGGAAGCTGAAAGGTTTTCAGTCGATTTCGAGTGGTTTAGAGGAGTTTTTCGGTGGTTTTAGCACTAAAGGAGGGTCTAGGGAGTTAGATCTATATTTTTTGAATTTTGGGGGGTTTAGGGTTTTTAGCCACAATGTACGGTGACTGGAATGGCGGCCGGAGATGGAGCTGTGGCCGACAGAGGAATGGCTGAAAACAGACGACGGATAGAGGAGTTTCTCTCTCCTTTTTTTTTAAATCTATTACAAATGGAAAAAAAGGCTTGAGTTGTATTTATAAAACAAATAAGGGTTTAATTGCATTTTAACCCCTAGTACATTTGTCGCATTTTTGGTCCCTTAGGGGACCAAAATTGCCATTTTCCCATTTTCCTGTGCATGCTTTATTTTTTGGGTAAATTCACTATTTTAGTCCCTAAACTTAGCCGTGTTTTTACATTTTGCTCATTGAACCTTTCGTTTCTAATTTATTGCAATTTTATTATTCTGTTTTGTTTTATTTTAATTTAGTTAGTTTTTGATTTAGCTACTGCTATTTTAATTTTTGTATTTTGATCACTATTTATTTCTTATTTAGTTACTAGCTTTTATTTTCTTGCATTTTAGTCAATGTAATTAGATTTTATTACAATTAGGTCCTTATAATTATTTTATATTTATATTTATTTTTATTTTTTACTATTTTTATTTTTTTACTATTTGTTGCTTTAATTATTTTAATTAAGTTTATTATTAATTGTTTTGTTTCATGATTTATTTTCTTAAATTTAGTTTTAAACTAGATTAATATTTGAATCAAGCTTAAAAATTAGGATTTCGCCCTATTTTAATTTGGGAGCAATTCGAGTCGAGTTTTCACATAACATGCTCGATTACTCGAATCGATTGCTCGATTCTAAAATTAATTAATGCTTAATATTTTCTAAAAAACTTTAGGTTTAATAATTTAGATAAAAATTTGATTTTTAATTATTCCTCAACTTTAGAAATTATCAATTTAGGTCCTTAGACTTTTAAATCTTTTAGAGCCCGTCATTTTAGTTCTTTGACCTTTTAAGTCCCCGAATTTCGATTAGTGTTTTATTTTGACATAATAAAATAGGTTAAATAGAGTCTTCATTTTAGATTAGATTTCAAACTACTCTTTTCTACGAGTCAGCCCTCGCCTAAATGCTTGAGGGACCATCTCGGTTATTTGATTCAATAATTGATTAAAATCAAATAGGATTAATATTAGAACCTAAGTTTTTAGATTTAAGCCCCATAGGTTCCTTAACTTTCATAATTTGACACCTTAAGTTAAAAAAAGCCTTAATTTACTTTTAGTTCAATTAGGATAAATAAAATTTGTTTGATCACATTTTATTTTTAACCCTAAGGCAATGTTCACTTATTAAGGAATTAATGGTATATCTCCCGCAATCATGCTCAAGGGGTGACTACTGGTGATTCCCGAAACAAGTCCGCATCATGATTTTCTAAAATTAAGGCAATGTTCGGTTATTAGACACAATAGCTTATCTCTAGCATTTATTTTTGGGAGCGAATGCTATCAGTCTCAATAAACGAATAACCTTTTCAACTTTGCATTCGTGATGATTTTCAAATTAAATAAAGATCGAACTCAAAATTTTTGATTTTAAATATAGGGTAACCAACTAGGTACCAAATTTTGGGCGCATGTGGGGTGCTAATCCTTCCCTATGCGTAACTGACTCCCGAACCCGATTTCTGGATTTTCGTATACCTTAAAACTCAGTATTTTGATGAAAATATTAGATGAACTATAAAGGTGATTCATGACTTGTGTTCATCTAAATATTAATCACAAAAATATTATGTTGAACCTTGACTTTTTGTAACTTAAGTAGCAATGATGCATTGCTAGATGTCAACTCACTTTTTGTAATATTAGAATCATATGTTACTGTTACTGTTACATGAACTTGTAAGGGTCACACTATAGTTAAAACGAACAATTATAAATTGAATTACATGCGTACAAATTATTACGGACAAATAAGATATTTAATTAAAATTAATATATGTATTTGATACATATAATATTTTAATAAAATAAAATTGTTATAATTATAACTTTTGTTCTCTATATATATATTTAAAGGGAATATAAATAGAGAAAATAACCTCAGTGACCAAAAATCCCATATAATATACGATTTTAACCAACTTTTTCCGGATTTGCCAAAATGACCAACAAAATCGCAATGCGATCGCTAATTCGCAACGCGATCTCCATTATCGCAAATACGCGTTGCATTTTCGCAATGTGATAGTTGAAAATCGCGTTGCGATGGTCTACAGTATCGTTGCGATTTTCCCAATTCGCAATGCGAATAAGTAAATCGCAACGCGAATTGGGAAATTCGCAATGCGAATAAGTAAATCGCAACGCGAATTGGGAAAATCGCAATGCGATACTGACTATCGCAATGCGATAATAAAAAATCGCAACGAGATACTTACTTTCGCAACGCGATACTGACTTTCGCAACGCGATTTACTTAGCGCCATTCGTATTAACGCGTATTTTTTTTTCAAATTCCAAACACGTATTTTTCTTAATAAATCGGAAATGAACCGTCCACAGTAATCGCACGCAACTCATAACCTCAAACCCAAACACACAACACTCAGTCCCATCTCCATCTTTCACTCTCTACGGCGAAATCCGTCCCCATCTCCGAAGATTTCCGTCCCCATCGCCGGCGAAATCCCTCACAACCATTCACAGTCAAAAATCCCTCACAATCATTCAGAAATGGAAAATCAACCTCCGAGGGTTAGTTTTTTTTATTTTTATTTTGAAATTTTTGCATTATTTTAGGTTTTTCATATTGAGATTGATGATAAGTTTACTGGTAATTTCAATAATAGATTAACCATTTCACTTAGATTTCTTATTAAATTCATTCGATTGCTGCCAATACTGCTAAACTGTTTAGCCTGTGAAGTTAGTATTTGTCTTTGTTTTGTCTTTTGGTTGAAGTAATGCAGAAGAAGAATAGTTTCGAGAATGAAAATCGCAAAGCGGAAATAACTATCGCAACGCGAAATAAAAATCGCAACGCGAAACCAAAATCGCATTGCGATTTTCATTTCGCGTTGCGATTTTCATTTCGCGTTGCGATTTTCATTTCGCGTTGCGATTTTCATTTCGCGTTGCGATTCTCTCGTCGCGATAGTCATTTCGCGTTGCGATTCTCTCATTGCGATAGTCATTTCCGCGTTGCAATTCTCATTATCTCGTTGCGATTTTCATTTCAACCAAAAGACAAAACAGTGTTGCAAATTTTAGTTTCAAGAATAAACTACTATGTTTATTGTTTTGTTTTTGGTATATCTTGACAGTGTAATTTTTGGTATATCTAACTTGGTATGTTTATTGTTTTTTTGTAGAAATTTTTTTCGGCTTCATTGACATTAAGGAATAAAGTTAGCCTAGCCACTACAATTGCTTCGAAGCTTTCACCTGCACAAAGAAAATTGTTTGAAGAAACCTGCTTCGGGCCATGGCTGAGAGTACAGCATCCGGGTGGAGATGCTAGTTTGACCCATTTGTGGCTTCAGACCATGACTAGCGATCTACCTGACAGTATACAACGTGGTGAGGAAGAGATATGGTTTCATTTTCCACCGGCGTATACTTGTTTTGGGCGGAAGGAGTTCTGCTTAATCACTGGTCTACGATTCGGACACGATGATGTAGGCCGGTACACTCGTCATATCACCGCCCATCATGGTTATCCAGGGTTTTTCCTGATGAGTCAATAGAGAAGCCGAACTTACACGTCGACGACATGAAGAAATTGTTTAATAAGAAAGATGGTTTTACTCGGATGAATGACGTCGATGTTGTCCGAGTATGCCTTCTACTACTTTTGTATGCCGGCTTTCTAGGCAGAGAGGCCAGACAACCTATTCCTCAGGAGCTAATATTATTGGTAGAGGACCTAAATGCATGGAATCTGTTTCCGTGGGGTTCGTATATATGGAAAGCTACCTGGACTAAGTTGTCGTCTGCCTTTGATGACCGCAAAAGTTTGCGGGGCGATGGGTCGAAATACACTTTGTCAGGCTTTGTTTGGGCCTTTAAGGTAAGAATTTCTATATAATGTTTTCAAAATTATAATTAATTATTTAACAATTACTAATGTTTGTTATTATATTGTTTGTAGATTTGGATATTCGAGGATTTCCCCAGCATGCGGACATATGCATTAAAATCCTCAGATGATATTCCTAGGGCTATTTCCTGGAAGAGGAAACGTATGTTGGATTGGGAAGACTTAATACCATATGCGACAATAAATAATGTAAGTTAACACAAATACTATCATATATAAACAAGTTATTAATAGTAGACGTTTAACTTTGTTTTAGTTTTTATATTATTAGGAGGCCAACACTCCATTAATGAGACTGACACCCACGGAGGCTGAGCTTGCCACTGATTGGTGGCAAGCTAGTCAGCGTTTTTTTGATGGCACGAATGATGAGCAGCCTCCACTTCCTCCACTTCGAGAGCCATCACCTCACCCAGAGCCATCACCTGATCGACCCGACTATACACCTCTACAACGAGAGCCATCACCTATCCCGTCACATCATCGAGTCTCTTCTCCACCATCACCTCATGATAGGCGACCGACAAGATGCCACGACTTCTATCTCCCTGTTCTCCACCTCCACGGGATGAGTCAAGGAGTTACGTGATGAGGTCAATGCCTTGCGTGAGGAGATCGGTACTCTACGCGATAACGATGGTGCATGGCGTGTGGAGGTGTCTACTTTACGTGGTGAGGTTGCCGCTCTACGTGAGATGGTAGTATCGTTGCAGAATGAGGTTCATACTCTACGCAACGAGGTAAGTTTAAGATTTTCCATATTTAACTTGATGATAAATTTACTCGTAATTTCACTTAAATTAACCATTTCACTTAGATTGCTTGGTAAATTTATTCGGTTGCTGCCAAAACTGCTAAACTTTTTACTTTAACACTGTGAAGTTAGTATTTGTCTTTGTTTTGTCTTGTGGTTGAAAGTTTGAAATATATTTATCTTTGTTTTCACTGTTTAAATATCATGTCTGTTTATTTACTGATATTTGTATTTTTATTTAGCGGACCGATAAGGTGGATGCTTTACGTCGGGTTTTTCTTGCACGACAGAGTTCACGCATCAGACGGCGTGCACGTGCTATTAAGTCTCCGTATACCCCAATAGTGCGAAGACACCGCAAGAAGAAGCCCGACTCGCCTATCATCCATCAAGAGTCCACTCCTATCGTTGAAGAGGCCCCTATCATTCCTCGAGAGTCCCCTCCCACCATTCAAGAGGCCACTGTCATCGTTGAAGAGGTCCCTCCCATCATTCAAGAGCCCGATTCACATGGCGTCATATGTAGGATTCTTGAGAAACCCTCTGACGTGCCGGACATGATGCATTCAAGTTGGCTCTCGTATGAGTTACCGGCCAGTACCATACCGGTATCTGAAGAGGAGAGGAAACAACTACCGGACACAATTCTGGATAACACCCTTTGGGCTAAGACCGCAGTTGATTTTTATCTACACGAGCGAAGCCAGGGGTGTTTCACTGACATATGCAAGCTCAATGATGATATCTATTTGTTGCTTGATCGGTCTTGGTGGGGCGTATTATTAGGGGTCGAAGACAATGGCTATTTCGATGGAGGGGTAAGTCTTATATTTTTCTTATATTTTCATTTGATTAATTTGTTTAAAAATTAATGTAATTCACTAATATATGTATTTTTTTGTAAAACAGCATATCGATGCGTGGGTGTCACGTCTACTAATAATTAGGAAACTTAAGGAAAATAAAAGAAATACACGGTATACAATATGTTTCAAACTAGCATTGTATTCACCTAAATCATTATTCTATCATAGTTCACAAAATGCTCAGATAACATTCCAGAAGTAAGCACTTATATAAACATTTAAAAGGACAACATATATAAACATTCCAGAAGAAGAATAGTTTACTTTCGCAACACGAAACTTAAAATCGCAACGCGAAATGACTATCGCAACGCGGAAATGGCTATCGCAATGCGAAATGAAAATCGCAACGACAAAATCGCAACGCGAAATGAAATCGCAACGACAAAATCGCAACGCAAAATGAAATCGCAACGATAAAATCGCAACGCGAAACACAAATCGCATTGCGATTTTCATTTCGCGTTGCGATTTTGTCGTTGCGATTTCATTTCGCGTTGCGATTTTGTCGTTGCGATTTTCATTTCGCATTGCGATAGCCATTTCCGCGTTGCGATAGTCATTTTCGTGTTGCGAAAGTAAACTATTATTCTTCTGCAAATTGAAACTTGAATGGATTGCATTACTTCAACCAAAAGACAAAAACAAAACCAAAAACAAATACTAACAAAAACAGATTGGCAGCAACCGAATGAATTACGAGTATGAAAAATCTTAAACTTACCTCGTTGCGTAGAGTATGAACCTCATTCTGCAACGATTCTACCATCTCACGTAGAGCGGCTACCTCACCGCGTAATGTAGACACCTCAACACGCCATGCACCATCGTCTTTGCGTAAAGTACCGACCTCCTCACGCAAGGCATTGACCTCATCACGTAACTCCCCTAACTCATCCCGTTGAGGTGGAGAACAGGGAGATAAACGTCGTGACATCTTTGCCGGTCGCCTATCTTGCGGTGATGGTGGAGAAGAGGCTCGATGATGTGAAAGAATAGGTGATGGCTGTCGTTGTGGAGGTGTATAGCCGGGTCGATCAGATGATGGCTCTAGGTGAGGTGATAGCTCTGGGCGAGGTGATGGCTCCCGAAGTGGAGGCTGCTCATCAACCGTTCCATCAAAAAAACGCTTACTAGCTTGACACCAATCAGTGGCAAGCTCAGCTTCCGTGGGTGTCAGCCTCTGTAGAGGAGTGTTGGCCTGCTAACAATATAAAAGCTTAAACAAAGTTAAATGTGTACTAGTAATAACTTGTTTATAAACATATGGTAGTATTTATGTTAACTTACATTATTTATTGTCGTATACCGTAGTAAATCTTCCCATTGCAAGGTTCGTTTCCTCTTCCAGGAAATAGCCCTGGGAATATTATTTGAAGTTTTTATTGCATATGTCTTCATGGCGGGAAAGGCCTCAAATATCCAAATCTACAAACAATAATAACAAACATTAGTAATTGTTAAATAATTACTTATAATTTTGGAAACATTATATAAAATTCTTACCTTAAAGGCCCAAATAAAGCCTGTCAAAGTGTATTTGGAACCATCGCCATGCAAACTTTTTCGATCATCCAAGGCAGACGATAACTTATTCCATGTAGCTTTCCATAAATACGAGCCCCACGGAAACAGGTTCCACATTTAGGTCTTCTACCAATTTGATTAGATCATTTGGAATAGGTTGTCTGGCCTCTCTGCCTAAAAAGCGGCATGCAAAAGAATTAGAAGGCATACTCGGACAACGTCGACGTCATCCATCCGAGTAAAACCATCTTTATTATTCAAAAATCTTGTCAGGTCTTCTACGTGTAGACTCGTCCTCTCCAGCTCAGGAAAAACCCGGGATAGCCATGATGGGCGGGTAATGTGTCTAGTGTACCGACCTACATCATCGTGTCCGAAGCGTAGACCGGTGATTAAGCAAAACTCCTCCCGCCCAAAACACGTATACGCCGGTGGAAAATCAAACCATATCTCTTCATCACGACGTTGTATAGTCTCTGGTAGATCTCTAGTCATGGTTTGAAGAAACAGGTGTGTCAACATCGCATCTCCACCGGGATGTTGTACTTTCAGCCATGGCCCGAAGCATGTATCCTCAAACATTTTTCTTTGTGCAGGTGAAAGCTTCGACGCAATTGTTTTGGCCAGGCTGACTTTATTTCTCAAGGTCAATTGAGCCGAATAAAAGTTCTACAAAAACAATAAACATACTAAATTAGATATACCAAAAACTACACTGTGAAGATATACCAAAAACAATAATAAACATAAATAGTAGTAGTTTATTCTTCAAACTTAAATATGCAACACTGTGAATTTCGTATTTGTCTTTGTTTTTGGTTGAAGTAATGCAATTCATTCAAGTTTCAATTTGCAGAAGAAGAATAGTTTCTGAAAATGAAAATCGCAACACGAAAATGACTATCGCAACGAGAGATCGCAACGCGAAACTAAAATCGCGTTGCGATTTGCATTTCGCGTTGCGATTCTTGGTTGATTTAATAAGCAATCTAAGTGAAATGGTTAATCTATTATTGAAATTACCAGTAAACCTATCATCAATTTCAATATGAAAAACCTAATAATAATGCAAAAATTTCAAAAAGAAAATAATTAAAAAAACTAACCCTCGTTGGTTGATTTGGTTGATTTTCCATTTCTGATTGTTAGGGTGGCTCTGAGAGATTTAGATAGACGGATTTCGCCGGAGATGGGGACGGATTTCGTCGGAGATGGGTGAGAGAGTGAGAGATGGAGATGGGACTGAGTTGTGATTTTAGGTTTTAGGTTATGAGTTGCGATTACGGGATATACTGTGGACAGTTCAGTGTTCCAATATATTTTATATTCATGTTTGGAATTTAAAAATAAAATACTTGGCCAGGATACTAATGGCGCTTTGAAAATCGCATTGCGATTATGTATTATCGCGTTGCGAAAGTCAGTATCGCGTTGCGAAAGTAAGTATCTCGTTGCGATTTTTTATTATCGCATTGCGATAGTCAGTATCGCATTGCGATTTTCTCAATTCGCGTTGCGATTTACTTATTCGCATTGCGAATTTCCCAATTCGCGTTGCGATTTACTTATTCGCATTGCGAATTGGGAAAATCGCAACGATACTGTAGACCATCGCAACGCGATTTTCAACTATCGCATTGCGAAAATGCAACGCGTATTTGCGATAATGGAGATCGCGTTGCGAATTAGCGATCGCATTGCGATTTTGTTGGTCATTTTGGCAAATCCGGAAAAAGTTGGTTAAAATCGTATATTATATGGGATTTTTGGTCACTGAGGTTATTTTTCTCATATAAATATTGCAATTATATGACTCTTTTAAAATATATATTTTTCTAATAGAACCTAATCTATGTTGAAATATATTTTTTATATATAAAATAGATATAACTATTATAATTATTTAACTAATAGATTATGTCTTAAAGCTCAGTTAAAGAATTAAATTGTTCATTTCAACTTGTTAGATTGCGTAGAGATCGAGACGTTATCATATCGACTTAGAATCAATATCGTGTGAACATGATTGGATTTGCATTATAAATCTGTATTTTTGGATTGAGATTTTTCAGATTTTATTAGGTATTTACTAATCTTACTAACACTAATTGATTTTTTGTACTTTGATCTTTGGAGAAGATCGTTGGATTATTTTTTCACTACACCGTAGTATGTATTCACATCCCAACAATAATCATTTAAATTTCATTTATATATAATGTACTTTACTTTATATATTAGAGTTAATTACATAATATGTCCTTAATTTATGATCTTCATTCTAAATTAATCTGTTAACTTTTTTTTTTGAATAAGTCCTACCTAAGGAGAAAAGGAAAGATAATTTTACTCATAATAGGTATTGAAAATTCACAATATAGGAAAGACGAAAGGTGACAATTGAGACCTCTTAATCAAATACTCTAAAATTTATTAACTAGTCCCTAAACTTTTAACATTCTAATTTCATTCTTAAACTATGACTATTATTTTAAATTAGTTCTCAATTTTTTTAATATTTTAATTATATCCCAAAATTTTAACATTTATTATAATAAGTCCCCCAACTTTTTGAACATTTTAATCTCATCGCAAACTATACAGATATACTAATCACATCCATTGTTAGTAAAACCGTTAGACCAAACCATATTATTATATGTTTTAAAAAGTAGAATTTAGATTGAATTATGAATAAAACTAATTACCTATTTGGATGAATTTGAGCATGAAATTATAAGATTCAAAATTTTGAGGACCTATTCAAAATGAGAGTCAGAATTTAGGGATGAAATTGAAATGTTCAAAATTTTTAAAAACTAATCAGAATAAAAATTATAGTTTAAGGATAAAATTAGAATATTCAAAATTTTAATGATCACTCTAAAATGAGAAATCATAATTTGATATAATTAACTCTAAATTTTGTCTTTTAGAATTGAATAATAAAATTCAATATACAAATGAAGTATAGTGATAAATAAAGCAAAAAGGTTAACCACCTTAATAAATTACAACTTGGAAAAGCTGAGCCGCAGAAAGTTACATGCACAAAAAGAAAAATAAAGACGAAAAACAGTACAGAAAAAAAGGCGACAAGAACAGGCATCTTCACCACTGCACATAGGTTTTTGTTTCCCATTATAAATAGCGTCCTTTCACTTGCTATCTCACCATGTATATCCAAAACAACAGAATGGTCTCTATTGAGTTATCAAACGAGCTGATTCCAGGTTTACCTGAGGAACTTGGACTCGAGTGTTTGACTCGGTTTCATTATTCTACTCAGCGAATCGCAGCCCTTGTTTGCCGACGATGGCAACAAATTATCCAAAGCAGACACTTCTACTATCTAAGGAAGCGAACCGGACATACCCAGAAAGCGGTTTGCTTAATTCAATTGCGTACCGGTGGCTTCGATTCTGATGGGTCTAAGCCAGTAGGACAACCCAGATACGGTATCACTGTTTTTGATCCAGTTGGTGGGATCTGGGGTCGAGTTGATCCGGTTCCGAAGTACCCTTACGGGCTTCCTTTGTTTTGCCAGATGACAAGCACCGAAGGAAAGCTTGTGGTGATGGGTGGATGGGACCCCTCAAGTTATGATCCAGTGAGGGACGTCTTCATATACGATTTCACAACTCAGAGGTGGAGACAAGGTAAGCAGATGCCAGGTACACGATCATTCTTCGCGGCTGGTGGGTTCGAAGGACGTGTTGTCGTGGCAGGAGGTCATGATGAGAACAAGAACGCTTTAAATACAACATGGGAATACGACACTAAGCGTGATGAATGGACCGAGTTGACTATGATGAGTCAAGAGCGAGACGAGTGTCACGGGATGGTGATCGGGTCGGAATTCTGGGTGGTGAGCGGTTATAGAACGGATAATCAAGGAGGATTTGAGGAGAGTGCCGAGTTGATGGATTTGAGGACAGGTCAATGGAGTCGAGTTGAGGAAGTTTGGAAGGCGAGCCAGAGTCCTAGGTCTTGCGTAGGAGTCGGGAAAGATAACACACTCTTCTTCTGGGGCTACCGTGGTTCGAGAATACGGGTGGGAGCATGTGCAGTCCCGTTGGGGGAATGTACATTTGTATCTGGATCAGCTTACCAGGGCGGACAACAAGAGTTCTTTTTAGTCGACAGACACGAAGAAAAATTCAAGAGCATCCATGTTCCCGTCCAGTTTTCTGGGTTTGTACAATCTGGTTGTTCTGTGGACATCTAATTCTAAGTCTAGATGTAAACGTATAACTGAACTCTTTTAAGTTTATAGCCATCCATTGTGAACTAGGCATGTTGATGAGTGTACCATGCTTTATTTGCATATACATGTACATGGGTGTAAAATATCTTGTAATATAACGCACGAATTACCCATACCTTGTATGTTCTCTTTTTGTTCAATGGGCATCAACAATGAACAAATACGGTAATAAACACAACAAAAATGTATCTACTTACCAATTAAGAAACAAGGATGTAAGAAACATGTTCAAAATAGTTCATTTAAGGATGTTTAACATCATTATTAGCGACGACCAGAACAGGAACTAAACAATCAACTTTGTTCTCAATCATATAGTAAGATTTATTATCACACACACAATACCAATCCTCGCACCATCAAATCAGTCCCACCTAGAATAGTCAACACTTCCACTCCTCCTACTACTAAAGGGTGACCTTGAGTACAATCATTACATATTAATCCTCACACCATCAAGTCGGTCACCTGGAATAATCCACACTTGGGCTCCTACTCCTACTATAGGGTGACCTCGAGTATGATCGTCCTCTATAACTCCCATCTCTGGGTGAAATGGACCTACGCCACATTGAAAGACCACATTAATACAACCATTCACAAACTATAAATGATTACAACAAAATTGATGAACAGCTTACCTTGAGTACCCCCTTCTCCTAGGAGAATAATAGTCTGGACTGCGGGAGTAGCTTTTATCATATCGTGTTGATCGAGAATGACAAAGTGGGGAGCGCCTATATGACCGGCTCCTGTCATTAATATCATGCACATACATAACACTTAAGTTAAACATTAACATTGTCCAAGTACAACTTTATACCCAGAAATCCTTAATAACAAATACAAATTTCTCGTCTTCCTAAAGGATCTAGGCATTACAGAATAAGAACATCAACTGAACAGGAGCTAATTTGGAATTAAAAAATTAGTGGGTAAAATATGGACTTGCATTACAAAGAACACATGCTTACCTTCTCCATTCTCTTGCCCTCATTTCTGAAGGTTTCTTCCTGTTTTCCTCAGCAAATACAACAGTTAGTTCTCGTTCAAGAAGAACATAACCATCCATATGATATTTTGCATCAGCAGCATCAGTAGGATCAAGATACTGAACAAATCCAAACCCACGTGGTTCCCTGCATCCAACATCAGGTAGCTCCCATAAAAATAACATAAATATACAAACGGAGGATATCAGACTTCATAAGCCACAAATGCTCACCGATTTTCAAAATCACAAACATGATCTTGACTCCAGTAACATGGAAAATCTTGATATCAAGCCAATGCTTCATACAGTACAAGTACGTGACTGCTAACCTTGTGTAGCCAAATTTTAATTGAATTGATTTTCTTCAAGACTTGCAATTCTTCATAATGAGTTCAAAATCAACTTCCTTCCAACTTGATGTAAAATTAAGATCATCTTGAACGGTACTCATTACTTGAAAGCGTCTTCAACAATGTACTCTTATACTTCATAGGTGTCTTCGACACAGTACTCTTAATCTTCAAAACTTTCAATAAAAAAAACCAAATTCCAATAAACCAATGTAAATGACCAGAAAAATATCCCATGATCTAAAGCCTTAAGTGGGACAGGATAAAAGACAGACAAGTTGTTATTACCAGAAAGCCACACATGCATACACACTGAGTTACCATTTTAAGGAATACAATATTATACTTACCCAGTATAATAATCTCGAGGCAGGTAGATGTCCTTGAGGCGACCAAATTGCCCAAAAGGTCCACGGAGATCTTCTACCCTGCACATGAAGCACAATTAGAAATTTATTAGCTCTAAGAAGACAACTTGAAAGAGACAAAAGTTTAACTTGTATTAGGACAAAGACTTTTTTGTTCTCACAAAAGACACACAAACAAAAGCTACGTTGTCATGTTTGGGTGTGAAAAAAATGATTAATGCAAAAAATTGAGGTCTTTAGGCTTTGCATATAATCACTACTATGAAAACAAAAACCAAATACTGCTATCATAGAACCGACTCAAGTTAAGAGGGAGACAATTCAAACCTGCAATCATGGGAAGGTTGCGAACAAGAAGACTTGTGGGAAGATCTCTACTACGACCTCCATATCGACCCCTAGGGCTAGGGCTGCGATACCTCCTACCATAATCCTTGGTGGTGGACTGTAACTGTAACTTCTACCCCTCATTTGCAACAAACCTGAGAAATTTGAAAGCATTAAAAAAGCTAAACTAGTATTGCAAACCGAAAAGGGAAAGAAAAAAAACCTGACAATTCTACAGCTGCAATGCAATGAAGAATGTATAAATTTCAGCAAAGCGTAAGAAATAAAATTGCATTTAAAGAATTTCATTGTTCTTGAGCGAATACAGACTTGATTTTGAATTATTAGACTTTTCTTCGAAGATAATTCAAAAAAAAACGAAAAAAATAAACGAGAAAGAAGGTAACAATTGAACTGAGCCTAAATTTACAAATATATAAGCATTCATAATACTTTTTCCCCCATATGCTTGGAAGCTAAGTAAAATTCTGTTTCTAAATCCCTAAATCATTTTTCAGCCATGAAAAATATTTCTATAAAATAAAAGATAATCAATACGCAACATAAACTACTGACTACACTCATAAAAGATTAAAAAAGAGAAGAAGCAAAAGTACTGAACATGTAACAATAGAAATACTACATCGGAAAAAGAAAAAGAAAAGAAAACATTAAAATTACAGAATTTTGAAGAAAACAAAATCTAATCAGGACATTATACCATGACATCTTAATGAAACAATAAAAGAGATTTACGAATAAAAAAATTAAAGAAAATGAAGAGAGAAGTGACTGCGAGAAACTTAACTGCTTCGCGAGCAAGACAGAGAAAATCCCAATCTTTCAATTGTTCTATCTTTCAGAGAGATCAAAATTCTTCATCACGCCTTTCTATAGAATTACCTACCCTCCAGATTCAAACTCCAGAAGCTTCCTGCTCTACGCATCCTTACCGTCCACGTGTTTTCCATAAAGAGGATCAACGGCGTTGGCTTGGTTGGATCCACAAATGGGCCTTGATCCAACTAGAACATAGCTGAAACCTAAGGACCCTTGTTTAAAATGGTGCCCAAAATTAAAAGCCTTTTTAAAACAAAGTGGATCCAAATAGGCCCATCAATAAAATCCGACCCGACATTGCCAGCCCTAGCAGCGGCGGCGGCGGCTTCAAGTTCTAATAAAATGTCACTTCTATATGTCTTAAATATCTCTAAACCCTTCTTCTACTCCTAGGTTTGCTCCCACAGCAAAAATTTTCCTAACCCCATACCTTTTCTTCTCGTAAACGAAGTTCGTTCTTTCGGATTCTCCTGTTTTATTTGAAGGAAAATGGCGGGACCTTCGAAGAAATTTCAGAAGCAAAAACCTGATGTAAGGAAACCGAAGTTCAATAAAGCGTCCAAGAAACAGTTCAAAACGAGGAAGGATTCCAACGGCGCTGTTAAGTCTGAGGGTGTAGCTTTGCAGCTTGAAGACGATGTCCCCGACTTCCCTAGAGGTTTCTTTTTATTATTTATTTTCCTTCAATTTTCTGTTTGGTTCCCTAGGAAAAATAGATTGTATTTGAATTGAAATTACAATTATTAATTTGAAACGTTATCGTTATTTTGGTTTAATGAAACGGTTGGCGATTTGACAGGTGGAGGGAGTTCCTTGAGCAAACATGAACGTGATGAAATTCGAGCAGAAGTCGATGCGGAATTTGAGGAAGAGGAGCTGGCATTGAAGAAGAATAAGAGGAAGAAACCACAGAAAAAGAGCCAGGTTATGTTGGATGACTTGGGTTCACTGTTTGGTGATGGCATTACTGGCAAGCTACCTAGATATGCAAATAAAATAACTATGAAGGTATAAATCCCTAAAGAAACTTTTTTGCAATCAAGTTTAATTTGTTTTTTGATCTTTTGTGTTAAGTTGTTTCCATCTAACCATAAGCTCTGTGTTGGAGAATGTAGTCCTATTGGCGGTCATATATATTAGAATATAATTAGATACCAAGTTTCAATTGTTTGTTGTTACTTTCTTATGTTACCTGCTTTAAATGTTAAATTTCATCTGTTAATTTTTTTTTTCTTAGCCTTCCCATTGCCTCCCCCCCACCCCAAATACATCAGTGTTTTCTGTTCTTATTTGTATGTTCTCTCATGTTCCCATAGTAGGCTGTGTGGTAGCATATGATGATTTAAGTCTTACTAGTTTATTTTCCTTGATTTTCATTAAAATTCAGCGAGCTTTCATTAGTTTATATGTGTTAGGATCTTTTCTAACTTCATAAATGAACTTGTTTTTTCTTTTTGGTGCATGTAGAATATTTCTCCTGGAATGAAGCTCTGGGGAGTTGTTGCTGAAGTAAATGAGAAGGACCTTGTAATTAGTCTTCCAGGTGGCTTGCGTGGTTTAGTTCGTGCCGGTGATGCACTCGATTCTGCTCTCAGAAATGAAGTTGAGGTACACCTGCATATAAATGTGTTTCTCAGGGGATATAGTTATTATTGTCTTGTCCCCCCCCCCCCCACTTTAGATGTACTCCCATTTTTTTTCTTAGCAAGTCATGCATTCAATTGTAGCATTGAGTTTCTTAGGGGATGAACTTTTTCTTGACCAGAGTAATGAAGGGGATTTCCTCAAAAATATATTCTACCCGGGACAGCTGGTTTCCTGCATTGTGCTGCAGTTGGATGATGATAAGAAGGAGATTGGCAAAAGAAAAATATGGCTTTCCTTGCGTCTCTCTTTGTTGCACAATGGTTTCACCTTGGATGCTGTTCAAGAGGGAATGGTATGTTGATTAATCATTGGAGAATTGAATAATCCTAGCCATTAAATAATTATTGTAATTGAAAAGCTGTTTCAGTTTAAGAAATTAGACAATTTATTTGAATCTCTTTTTCATATTACATCTGTTGTTGCAAAAATAATTCTCTCAAAGTTAACTATGAGGAAAGATAGTTTTGTTTTGTTTTTTTTAATTGTTGTCTTTGCAGATTCTCTTAAATTCATATTGTAAGGTATCACAATTTTTCTATTTTGAAGCAGCTTTTAGTTAACCTAACTAAAATTAGTTTATATTCTCATATTGATATCCATTTCTTAAGCAGATTATCTTGTCTAAAGTGTGTATGTTAGTTTGTCTTATTTTATCATCAGCTTGAATGGCGAAAAATGGTTAACCAAAAATTTATTTTCTTTAAACTCTTTTGAAAGTTTCTAGATATAAATATTATGAATTCTTGAAAATTTTGTTTTTTTCTAAATATTGAATGGATTTAGATTCCATTATGATCTATTATAATTTATAGTATTAATTATATCGACTCATGTTCAACTATGCAGAGCTTTTAATTGTAAAATGGATTAAAAGATATAAGGTATAATACTTTCGTTTGATGTGCAGTACATATGGTGGCTTTGTTTAGGAATATAGATTCTTAGGTGTGTTTTCTGGTAACTGAAGTTGTCTAGGTTGTTGATTTTGACATAGGTTTTCCAAATTCCAACGCTACATTTCTTTGACCGTTTTGTTTTACAATACACTTGATGTTGATTTGGTATATGATGTAGATGTAGTGACTTTTCCTTTTACCGTATACGATCACAGATTCTCACTGGATATGTAAAAAGCATTGAAGATCATGGTTACATTCTTCACTTTGGGCTATCTTCGTTCATGGGGTTTTTATCAAAGGATCACCATGCCGGTATATATTTTGACTTATTATATACTTGTTACTTCTCCTTCGCCAATTGTCTCTTCCACTGTTTTTGAACCAAAGTAAAATCTTTTGGCTTTTTATTAAAGGATTTTTTCGAAGTTATATATTTCCATCTTTGAAATTAGATTTGAAACATGATTTAAATCTTGAAGTAGTTGTAAGAATGTGAGGGAACACATGATGAAATTTGTGGGAGTTTGGGACAATGTCGTAGTTGAGAAATATTTGTTCCTGATTATGACCACTTTAGATCTTTGTTAATCATTAAAATTTAAGAAAAGCCATGCACTGCTAGTTGTTTGCAATCAGCAAAGATATTGGTCATTTTGGTTTTGAGTATGATCTTTCTCTTATGATGGGTATGAAGGAGTTAATGTTCAGTTTGAGGTGGGTTTGTAATTGCAAAACCCAATTTTTTGTCCACAGTAAGAAACTAGCTATGCTGAAATATCTATATAGTTTCATGCAAGTTTCCTGGATTTATGTTACCAAGAAAAGCTTTTCAAAAATTAAATCATGGTCATGCTTTGATAAGAATTTCAGGCCTCGTTAAAAACCTCCCTCTTGATTAACGGTGCTTGTAGGTAAGCTCCTTAATCAGTGGAATGAGGAAAAGAGTGCCTTAGGATTTTATTGAACATAACAATAGTATACATAAAATACATCCCTGTAAGTGCACTAGACACAGGCAGGTAAACACAAGGCAACCTTGTGACCCCTAACATCAACTTTTTAATCACCAATTCCTTCTTTAGCTAAGACATCAGCCTCTAAGTGGCTGTCCTTTACCATCTAATCACGCCTTCAAACACATTAAGCAAATCATGGTCATGTTGTTATGCAAGTAGTTAAAAAATATGAAAATATATTATCCTCCTTACCTATTTATCTTTCTATTTTCAAGATTCCATCTAAGATTTGTCAAAAATTAAACTCTTTGATGGCGAATTTTTTATGGGGTGGAGAGGAGGAGAAGAAGAAAATGCATTGGGTGAGTTGGAATAAGATTTGTAAACCAAAGAGTGGAGGTGGTCTAGGAGTCGTTGATTTGAAACTTACTATAGAGCTTTGTTGGGAAAGTGGGTTTGGAAATTTGCAAATGATAAAGATTCCTTGTGGAAGAATTTCATATGTTTAAACATAGTGTTAGTTGTAACTCTATGGATGTCAACAAAGTCTTATCTCACAAGGACTCTTGGATTGGAGAGGTATTGTGAATAGCTACATGAAGGATTTTCATTGGAGGATGCATTAGATCACATGCGAGGCTACAAGTTGGGAATGGAAATTCGATTTCCTTTGGAATACATGGTTGGGGATTTTCCTTTGAAAGTTCTTTTTCCTAGGATTTTTGCCCTTTCATTAATCAAGGGGGTAAGGTTGCTGATTTTGGTCACTTTGATTCGAATGGATGCGAGTGGAATATTAAGACTAGGAGGAATTATGTGACTGGGAAGTGGTTCAACTGGTTGAATTATTGGATAGGCTCAAGGATATCAAATTAAATGATCTTTGGGGATAGTATGCTTTGGGACGATGTGGGTGAAGGGTTATATTCTGTCAAAGCTTGCACGAAATCATTCTACTCAGCTGATGAGGATCCCTTTAGGTGGACTAAATGTGTTTGGCAGGGTCGGTTCCTCCTCGAGTAGAGGTTTTCCTTTGGCAAGTATCACTTAATAAATTAGCGGGTTAGAGTGGAATTGAAGAAAAGGGGGGTTCCTTTAGGGGAGGACATTCAATGCCCCTTTGCAATCAAGTTGAAGAATTAGTTCAACACTGTTTATTTCCTGCCAGTTTTCGTGGGTATTATGGAACAGAATCATAGGTTATTGGGGTATCAAGTTAGCCTTACCTGCTGATCCGTCTTCAGCTCTAAATTCATGGTCTGTTCTGAGCTTTATTCTAATATGTGGAAGTTTATCCCGGGGGCTGTTTTTATGGTCAATTGGAAGATGCGAAATGAAATTATTTTTGAAAGAGGTAAGTTGGATACATCCTCATTGTTTTTCACAATTAGGTTAAGGTTAGCGAAATGGTTCTCGCTATGTATCCTTACTCTATCCAAGTGGATTCTTTAATTGGGGATCCTTCATGGCTGATAAATTTCAGCCACTATGGATTTTAACAGGCCTGTGCTTTGCTGGAGTCCTCCTCCAGTCGATTTTTTAAGTTTAACGTGGATGGGGCTGTGAGTTGTTGGGATGTTAGCTGGAATGGGGAAGTCCTCCTCCAGTCGATTTTTTTAAGTTTAACGTGGATGGGGCTGTGAGTGTGTTGGGATGTTAGCTGGAATTGGGGAATTCTAAGAGATTGGAATTGGGTCAAGCTTATGTCGTTCTCAGAAAAATTAGGTTCTAGTCCTATCATTTTGGCAGAGTTGAAAGCTATCAAAAGAGGTTTAGACATCTTTGTGGCATCAGAATGGGTATTGAAGGGTAGGCTTATTATTGAAAGTGATTGCAAGTTAGCCGTCGATTGGTTGAAATTTCAGGAGTCAGTTCCACTTTATTTTTAAGTTTGTTAAGGATATTGCGGATGCGGTTTCTGAGAATGAAGTCATTGTGAGGTGGATTCCGAGAAGTTGTAATAGCGAGGCAGATTTGCTAGCTAAGGAGGGGATTGGGTAGTGGTTCACTTTGTTGTACTAGGTTCGGAGGTTTATTCCGAGGGAGTTATATGAGTGTGTTTAAGTCTTATGTATCTTCAACGAGTGGTTTAAGTATGTAATCTTTTTTTGAAATCAATATATTGAGGTACTCTTTCCTCCTTCCGCTAGTCGGTTCTAACCTCATGGTAAAGGACTACTAAGAAGGAGGTTTTTAATGAGACCTACTATTCCTATAAAAAAAAAATGAAAATAAGAGGCTTATTATTGGTTTTAGGAGTTTCCTGGGATATATGTCAGGACCACTGATTTTTTTCATGTTTTTGAAACTTTCTGGCTTGCTTGGGAGGGTGCTATAATCCCTTTACCATGTCTGTTTGAACTCATAAATATTGCATCCATACATTTGTTTTGGTTAAATGTTTCCTTTTGGTAAATTCTTTCCATGTTTTTGAACATTTTGGCATGGTTAGGAACTGTGCTATATTTTCTTACTGATCCATTTTCATGTTAACTTCTTTTAGTAGATTCTCATAACCCATTTTCTCTTGCACTTCTCATAACCACATTTACATATGATACACAAAAATTTGTTTTGGTGAACACTTCAATGTTGTTGTAAACTCTGTTTGCTTTCTTTTCAGAAAGCAAGGACGTTGAAGTGAAGACAGGACAATTTTTACAAGGGATTATTAAGCGCATTGATAAAACTCGCAAAGTTGTTTATTTGAGTTCTGACCAAGATACCGTGTCTAAATGTGTGGTATGGATCTCTCCTGCCCTTGTTTTTATGGTCTAGATGGTTTTTCTCTTGTTTACACTCAACACGCTTGGTTGTTTACTTATGCAGACCAAGGATCTTAAGGGCATTTCAATTGATCTTCTTATTCCTGGCATGTTGGTTAATGCTTCGGTGCGGTCGACCCTTGAGAATGGAATCATGTTATCGTTCCTTACATACTTTACTGGAACGGTAAATTCTATGATTTCCATTAGAAAACAGTCTCTAATATGTTGATTGAATTGAGAGCAGGTTTGTTTTGTACAGGGGTACAGGCTATAATATTTTCTTACCTTGTTTGATATATACAGGTTGATATGTTCCATTTACAAAATAAATTTCCTAATAAGAATTGGAAAGATGATTACAACCAAAATAAGAAGGTATTTGTATCTTTGACTGGTAATTGCACCATTTCTTTTCTGATTACTGTGATCTCTTTTCACTTTGTGTCATTGAATCAATTCCAAACATCTCTCTGAAGTTGATATGTGATCTTTTACATAACATAGATCTTGTATTTTAACTTTTTCATCTTAAATGAAACAATATTAAATATTTTGCAACCATGTAGTGCATGATATACTTTGTTTTCAATTTGTTGTTTTGGAATTCCTCTTCTTGGGTTGCATGTTAGGCATTAGTCTTCTAAAGTCCTGGTTGGCATGACTCTCTTTATTTTAATGATTCTTCCTTTATTGTTTGGCTAAACTTCATTCTCATACGCCCAAAGCATATTACCATGGTTACATATTTAGCCACTTCTTTTGTTTAACAATATGTCTCATATATTTTGTATTGTTCAGGTTAATGCTCGGATATTGTTTATTGATCCCTGATTCTGTGAATGTTAAAAGTTTGCTGTTTGACTCGTAGATTATCTTATTAGTAACTACAGTATGGGCTCTAACTTCCTTGTAAAAGTTGTTTTCTGAATCAAATGCAGTATATACGATATGAGAAATTGTGGTTTTAATTACAGTTTGAAGTGTGAAATCCATTTATCATTCAAATTTAGTGTTGTTGACCGAGAGTGAGCTGAAAGTGTCTTCCATCATTTATTGCCCTACAACATAGGCTTACTATTGATAACTTGCATTTCTTATCATTTTTGTGTAGTTATGGTCATTGAGTTTTCTTCTGAGAATAAATCTCATTTCTTTTTGGTTATTTTCATCTTAATTGGCCTAATAACCTGTCATGCTCGTTCTGAACTAATGTTTTTTGGATGTATATGCAGCATGTTAACGTCGGAGATATTTTTGATCAGTCAAAAGTTGTCAGGGTTGATAGAGGGTTCGGTCTTCTGCTTGATGTCCCGACTAAACCAGTGTCAACTCCAGCCTATGTGAATGTGTGTTTAGTTTATTCTTCAGTTGTGTTTCCATTTATATATTTGCATTCACATCCTAGCTGCTAATGCAGTATTTCAGGTATCTGATGTGGCTGAAGAGGAAGTACACAAGTTGGAAAAGAAATTTAAGGAAGGAACACAAGTTCGCGTTCGAATTCTTGGGTTCCGGCACTTAGAAGGGCTTGCCACTGGCATTTTAAAGGTTGCTTGTCTGCTTGATTATAACTTTTGAGTGTGCATTTGTTGGCAATAGGGAACTTTCTGCTCCATTTGAGATGCTGTCTCTTGTTGATTTCAGTAAATAGCATTTTACTTACTCCCCTCTTCTGGTTTCTGCAAGCAGGCCAGTGCATTTGAAGGGCCAGTGTTCACTCACTCTGACGTGAAACCTGGGATGGTGGTAAAAGCTAAAGTCATTGCTCTCGACAGCTTTGGTGCCATTGTTCAATTTCCTGGTGGTGTGAAGGCACTATGTCCCACACGGCATATGTCTGAATTTGAAATTGCAAAACCTGGAAAGAAATTTAAGGTCATTTTCTGAAATTGTTTATTTTGTTTTTATTGTTGAGCTATTGCTGCTCATCTCAAAGCATTGTTCTCATTGGCATGTTTGGTTCACAGGTTGGAGCTGAATTAGTCTTCCGGGTGCTTGGTTGCAAATCTAAGAGAATAACGGTCACTTACAAGAAAACTCTAGTAAGTGCCTCTTGAATTTCTAATTTGTTTTTTTTTTAAATCTAATTTGTTATTTTTTTTAAAAAAAAAATCTATTTTGTTCTGTACTTTTCCCAATTTTAGATTAGACATTTATATGGTTAATTTTGTTCTACTACGTTTCATTGTTTGGGTGAAATAGTTGTCTAATGGTTCTATCTTCTGCGCCATTCCTTTGGATGGGGAATTTTTATACTAATAATTGACATTTTACTGCTGCTTGTAACTGTATTTCTCTTCTGCTTATTCTCAACTGCCAATTTTAAGGCGTATCAATTTTGAATATTTGGTGACTGTTATGAACATAATAACTGCAACTATATTGCCTTAATGATTGGTTCTATTGGGATTGAGACTGCCTATATTGGGGATATATGTTGATGTTAATCTTCAAGAGTACATCTGTTGCACCTTTTTGGACTGCTTCTATGTTTTTCCTGGTTGTAAGGCCATGTTATATTGTGTGTGTAGGCGGCCTTCACTTCCCTTGAAGTTTTAGCATATTGAATATTTTTACTTTCTCAATGTTATTATTTTTACTTGTGTCTCTAATATGTTCTTTACAATTTAACTTGAACTTTGATGGATACCATAAGATTTCTTTCTTTCTTGCTTTTGCCAATGGTGAGGTAGCCCTTTTTTTGTAAAAGACAAATTGTATGTTCATGAGTTTTACTTCTTGAACCCTCTAGTTTTAGCAATCTGTGTCCAATAGTATTCTATTAATTCTGAATAATACTTTTCTGATGGCAGGTGAAATCAAAACTTGGTATTATTAGTTCTTATGCTGAAGTAACTGAGGGACTTGTAACTCATGGATGGATAACTAAAATTGAAAAGCATGGATTCTTCGTCCGATTTTACAATGGAGTCCAGGATTTGCACCTCGGTAGTTGTTAACCACAGGAAAATTGCTATAATCTGTTTTCTTTCCTCTCCAGTATTTTCTTTTCTTCTATGCCTTTCATCATCATTAACTTGCGAGCCTGATTACAATGTAGTTTATTGACTTGAAATGTTAAGTGTTGGATTCCTTGATTTTATTTCATGGTATATGTTGTTTGCTAATTATTTTTCATTTTTTTTATAGGAATAGTAGGCCTCATTAAAAACCCCCTTCATGATTAATGGAACTCGAAAACAGTTCCTTAATCAGCAGAAGGAGGAAAAAAGTGCCTTAGGATTTCATTAACATTAAAATTAGAACATAGGAGTTCAACACCCTAAAGCTCCCTTAAGGAGATAGACTACCAGAATAATTACATCCCTTAAGAACAACATAAAAATCAGCCAATTCCAACCTAGCTAGGGCATCTGCCTCTAGATTAGCTGTCCTATTAACCCATCTAATAACACCTTCACAAACTCTAAGCTTTTCAATAATATCTTTAACAGTGTAAGCATAAACATCAGAACATGAAACAACACCCAAACACCTGAGGAGAAAGACTTGAGTTTAAATGTTTAAAATGGGGATACAGCTGAAACAAAACCTTAGTAGGAATTTTGAAATCTAAGGTCTTACTTGGCATTCTATTGATGAGGTAGTGGCTGTAAGAAGAGCTCCCCCCAAAGATACTTAGGAGCATTAGCAGCAACATAAGAGACTAGTAACCTCTAGAAGATGTTTTTTTTCCTTTCTGTACCCCGTTTGTTGAGGTGTTGACACAAGAAGTAAGGTGAACAATGCCTTTTTCCTTAAGAAATACCCAAGGGTTTTATTCAAATACTCACTCCCATTGTCACTCCTTAGAATTTTGATTTTTGTGTCAAGTTGGGTTTCAACTTTTTGAGAAAAACTTTTAAAGAGAGACTCAACCTCATATTTTTCTCTCATTAAGAAAACCCATGTTGTCCTAGAGTAATCATCTATAAAAGACACAAACCACTTATACCCATAAATACTTTTGACAGGAGAAGGGCCCCAAATGTCACTATGGATGATGGAAAAAGGTGTTGTTGGTTCAAATTTGGCTGGAATATATGGTTTTCTGGTGTGTTTGGCTATTTGACAAATTTCACAGGAAAACAAAGATGGATCTTTATTAATGAATAAGTTCGGTAACATTTTGGAAAGATAGAAAAAATTAGGATGACCTAATCTAGAGTGACATAACATAATTTTATTGGTATTGAGATCAGAAGATAAAATTGGTTTCCTAAGAGCACTGGATAAGACATGATTATGAGATGCTTTACCTCCAAGGGTGTACAATCCTTTGCCCAGCCTAGCACTTCCAATCACCCTCTTCGAGCCCTGTGCCTGAAAAATGCAACCACCAGTACCAAACACAACATTACAACCAAAATCTTAATTAATTTGCTGACCGACAACAGATTGCATGCAAGTCTAGGAACATAGAGGACATTATGAAGTAGTAGATTTTTGTTAATGTAACAGAACCACTCCCTTTGACTGTAGTGAGAGAGCCATGCTATTTTGATAGAAGCTGGTAAGCTGCTTTCACTATATTCCTCCAAGAGATCATATTTCCTGTCATATGATCTGATGCACCCGAGTATTATCCATTGTACCGAGGAAGCATATGGATTATTTCCATCAGTAGTAGTATAAGTCACATTTGTAGGCTTGGCTGTCATACTGCTCAAAATCTGCAGCAGTTCCTCTATCTATTTCTTGCTAAAACTGCTTGAGGAATCATCTTGAGAGGCAATATGAGGCTCCTTTTGAAACCTGGACCGTGTAGGCTGCCAGTCGGCTGGTTTTCCGTGTAGCTTCCAACATTGATCTATCATATGGCCTGGCTTCTTACAATGTTCACACCAAAGGCGATTTTTCCTCTGTTGCTTTGAAATTTGAAATTTGAAATCTGAAAATCAGATTGAGAGGGGCTGGTCTGGGAAGTGATTTCGGATGCTGAGGGATCCGGATTAGCCATAAAAAAAATAGAGTTGAATAGGAATTGATTTAAAGAGAAGCGGAAATCGGATTGATCGCTCTAACCTTGTACCATGTAGAAAACAAACTGTGTAGAAAACAGACTGTAGAAAACAGACAAGTCTGTTATTTTTATTTTTGTGTACATTCAGTAAAACATATTACATATTTATATACAAATTATGCCTCTAAACTAGGAAATTCTAAGAAAGGAAACTAATCCTAGGAGATGTAATCCCTTGAAATAAGGGATTGAAAAATAGAAAATAATTACAGAATCTCTTAACTTAAGGGATTGCCAACTCATTTCTATAATTCCTATAGTCGGAACCTTAAATAGTGACATAAAATATGTAGGAAGCGAGCATAAGACTGATTTGATTAGTACCAACCTCCCTGCCAAAGAAAGAGAGGATGCCTTCCAACCCGCCAACTTCTTATTAAAACTGTGAACCACTGGATCCCACAAAAGTGAGGAATTTCTTTGTCTCCAAGAGGAAATCCCAAGTACTCTGAAGGAAAGCTGCCAATTGAACATCCAATAGCCTTTGCCCATTCTCTTACTTCCTCTTCATTCGAATTAACCCAAATAATTTACATTTCTTTAAATTCAACTGAAGACCAGACATAACTTCAAACACTCGAAGCACCCTCTTCACATTCATAATCTGCTTCTTCGATGCACCTCAAAAGATTATAATGTCATCAGTAAATTGTAGATGAGATAATTTAAAAGTTGCCTCCTCCCTGTTAATAACCATACCAGAGAATAACCCCTCTGAAACAACCTTGAGGATTAGTAAATTAAGAAGTTCCCCTACTATATTGAATAGTAAAGGAGACAAGGGACAACCTTGGCGAAGACCCTTTGCCATTGGGAATTCCTCTGAAGGAACCCCATTAACCAAGACTGAAACAGAAGCTATTGTGACACATTTTGAGATCCAACCACTCCATTTAGAACCAAAGCCCATTTTCCCATTACTTTGAACAAAATAGGCCAGTCGATTGTGTCATATGCCTTCTTAAAATCAACTTTAAAAACACAACCCTTTAAACCATTCTTCCTCCAAAGTCTATCCCCTCAGCAATTAGAGAAAACCAGAATTTGTCGACCAGGGATGAAAGCAAATTGAAAAGGATTGATAATGTCTGAAATACAGCTCCTTAACCTCCTCGATAGACACTTAGACAAGATCTTATATAGCCCACCTACTAAGCTAATGGGTCTATAATCATCTAGGCCACCAATATTGATCTTTGGAATGAGAGTGATAAATGAATGATTATACCATGTTCCCATTCTTTCCCCAAATAGAAATTATGAAAGAAATTCATATTCCTTAAACATGCCAAAACCTCTTAAAAAATCCCAAATTAAAACCATCTGGCCCCGGGGCTTTATTACTCTCACAAGACTTCAAAGTTTCCCAAATCTCCTCAGAAAACTCTATCTCTAACAACCGACTCTGATCCAAAGAAATTCTGGAAAAATCCAGCCTTATGTCATCAATTTCCAATGTGGATCGTTCATTGAAAATTTTAAAGAAATAATCCCTTACAATGGCCTTAATTGCATACGGGTCTTGAATTGTTTTTCCCCTGATGTTTAGTGCATGCAGTGCATTCCTCTTATTTCTTACTGTAGCACAAGTACGGAAATATTTGGTATTACGACCCCCATCTTCTACCCATCTCGATCTAGAATACTGAAACCAGATCTGCTCTTGAATTTTATATAGTCTCCACAATTCTGCTCTATAAGTGTTCAACTCTGCTAATAATTCACTGTTAATAACACCTTGCTGCTGCTGAATATCGACCTCTAACTTCTGGATTTCTTTTCTAATTCGGAAACCAAGGCTCCAGGATACCGATCTCTCTTCCCAGCCATTTTTTATTGCAGATTTGGTACTCTTCAAAAGACTAAAAACACCAGCTTTTCTTTGATTTTTCTTGCTGTTTTGAATAGAAGACTTAACCAAATCCTCAAAACCATCCTCCTCCATCAAGTAATTAAAAAACCTGAAAGGTTTTTTGCCCCAATCAACACCCCCATTCTCAAGAGTTATAGCGTTGTGATCTGACATAGACCTTGGAAGAAGTGACTGAACAATATAAGGAAATGTAGCCAAAAATTGACTATCAACCAAAAAATGATCCAATCTTACAAAAGTGGGATTATCTTGGTTATTACACCAAGTAAACCTACCCCCATTCATAGGGAGATCAATTAGACCAGAACGAAGAATAAACTGACCAAAAATATCCATAGAATTTCTGTTTTGCCCTCTGCCAACCTTTTCTTCTTCATACAAGTAAGCATTGAAATCCCCTCCTACACAAACAGGACAATTCTGTCCACTTAAGTAAACACTTAATTCTTCAAAAAAAAAACTAGCTTTCTCCTCCTCCACCGATGGACCATAAACATTGATAAAGCCACAGCTAAAATTGTTAGCTCGAAATTTACCCAAAATAGCTATGAATCTCCTGCTAACATGCTGGTTTTTCAACTCAAAAATATTATCATCCCAACAACACAATAAACCCCCTGAGGATCCGATCGAAGGAGATTCAATAACACCTTTAAGGTTATTTAACCCACTTCTAAGAAAAAACCTCTGAATCTTCTGTCTTGGTTTCTTGCAGCCATAGAAAAGTAGGATAGATCTTAGAAGCTAAATTCTGAATAGCCCTCTGTTTTTCTTTTTTACCCAAACCCCAAACATTCCATGAGCAGATGATTAACTTTGTCTTCATCATTATAAGTTCAAAAGCAAACTAAACAACTACTTGAACATCACCTTTATTGACCCCATTCGAACCTTTCTCTAAAATCATGATATTTTCCAAAAAGGCTTCTTTCCCTTCCTTGAAAGACACCCCCAACAACTTACTTGCCTCCCAAGTAGCTAAAGCTTTCTCCAAAAAAATCTGTCATTTTTTGATGGATGAATGGGGATTGAGCAACTTCTTGATGTAATGAGTTAAAACTTTGAAGTGATGGCTCCAGATTATGAAGGAAATTGATTGTGTTGATAAGTGGAACATCCTCCCTTCATGAAATTTAAATATGCTTTAGTCGTCGTCTTATCTCTTTAAGGGATTTTATATGCAATTGAATAAAGAAATTCACTTGTCTGGAGTATTTAATAGATGCAAGATGCAGTAATGTTAGGCATATTAGTAATTTCTTCTTGAAGTCATTTTGCTTTTGCCTCCTTTTTGTTTTTTTCTGCTGAAAATTAAATTTGTAATGGATATAATATGAAAGATTGCAAACTGCTCAAAACTGGGTGCCAAAGTGCTTTAAACTTTTCCGGTGGGGGAATGAGTGGAGTGCCTTCTGGGAATGTGAAATCACACTTTATTCTTGTAGTTGATGTATTTTGAATGAATGCCCTTTTCTTGTAGTTTCAAAGAACTTGTTCTCTTTTAAATAATCAGCTTTTTTTTATTGATTTTATTATTAGGTTTGAAACTTGTTGATCTTGAGACCTTATTAATAAAATATTAGTAGAAATTTACTAAAATAAATGCATCTTCTAACACCTCCCTGACAATTCCTTGCTATTTATCCATGATTTTCTTTATATGTTGGGAAATTCTTATCCTTATCCTTATTCTCAGAAATTCTCTTTGATTATTTATTATTAATTGTTGCAAAATCAGATCTGAACTTGGCTTAGTATCGGGAAATGATCCAAGTTCAGTGTATCATGTGGGACAAGTTGTCAAATGCAGAGTAACCAGTTTACAACTGCTTCAAGGCATATCAATTAGTTTGCAGATGAAGCCCATGAGGTTTGTTAAAATGAATATCTTGTATATCAAGTTTATATGAATATAGTCTTTTGAGTTAGCTAACTTATTGGTGAACAAATAGCTGAGACCATCTTAATGCGGACTAACAGTTTAGCAATTTCTTCATATCCAGTGACATCCAGCGCAAAATTGTTTTTGTTGATATATAACTATGTGCCAGTGTTTTGTTTTCCCCTGAAAGTTGCATGGTGATACTCTACTCTTGCTTGAAATTTGAATGGCAGGATTTCTGAGGATGATGGTCAAGTTGGGTAGTGTTTCGGAGTTGTTGAGGGATTAACTACCTCTGCAGTAGTTATAAATATTAACTCCAAAGCTCACTTGAAGGGTACAATTTCTAATGAACATTTGGCAGATCATCATGGTATGCTTTCTTTACCTTTTATAAAATTTTCCGTTTGTATGATCTTGTATTGCCTTTTCTTAGGTTCTGTCTGGTTTTGCAGATCATGCTTCCTTGTTGAAGTCAATCCTGAAGCCTGGATATAAGTTTGATCAACTGCTGGTTCTAGGTAATCTTGTTTGTAACTGCATCTTGTTCTTTCCCCTTTCAAGTTTTTAATCATCTGATTTTCTATCTTAAATTACTGTTTTAGATTTAAGTCGGTTCCTCTTGACTAATAAATAGTGGTACTTCAATAGTCGGAAAGTTTATAAATAATGGATCAAACATAAGAAAAACAGATATAATTAAGATAGGGAAGACATGTTTTGCACAAAGAAAAAAGGGATTTTCCAAGGAGGATGACTGCAACTATATGTTGTTGGATAGGATTTGTATTCTGCCGGGAAGGACTTAAATCTCTTGGAAAACATTCCATTCATTTAACAAAACATGAAAAGGTGTTTATCTTGAATATATTTGCACAGAATTGTATATCTGGACTCTGGTGTCATCCTTGTTGGTCTCTCTTTAATTACTCTGTCAGTACTTGCTGATATACTGTATCATTCTTTTTTTTTTGATAGGAATAGTAGGCCTCATTAAAAACCTCCCTCTTTTTTTTTGATAAGATTTGAAGGTCTCTTTAAAAACCTCCTTCTTGATTAATGGAGCTTGTAAAGAAGCTTCTTAATCATGGGAAGGAGGAAAAGAGTGCCTTATAATTTCATTGAAGAAAATAAGAATTACAACCTTGGAAAGAAAAATCCAAGTAGTACCCTTACAACAATTCTTGATTGACTCTAGAAAAGAGTAACTAGCGGTAGGAGGAAAAGAGTGCCTCGATTTATTATATAGAGAAACTATTACAATAAAATACACCAATACATTTAGGGCAGTAGATTAAAACTAAAATCCTTAAAGCTCTCTAGAAAAATACCCATACAATCAACCGATCCCCTCAGCTAATTTATCGGCCTCCCAATTATAGCCCCTAGGAATCAATCTAATAATAACCGCCCTCTCTAAAACTAAGGACACAATATCCAAAACAAGGGAACTGAAGAAAATAGGAGTAGAATTAGGCAACAAAATCCACTCTACTGCAGATTTGCAGTCACTTTCTAAGATCAGTCTTCCCTTCACAGCCCAATCTAATAATAGAAAAATGTGTATGCCTTTCTTAATAGCTTTCAACTCAGCCAAAGGAGGAGGCCCTAGACCAACACTAACAGAGAAAGTCGATAAAATGAGACTGTTACAGTCTCTCAAAATACCTCCAATTCCACTAGCTAACCCATCATACTTAACAACCCTATCAACATTAAATTTGTAAAAATCTGCTGGGGGAGGATGCCAGCTTTGTATCAAACTTCTGTGAACATGCTGATAAAAACAACTGTCTGCAAGAGAGGGGTCCCCTACCAACAAATCAACTTGTATTTGGACTTGGGGAAACTTAGCTAGAAACATTTAGCTAACCTAATCTTATTAGGAAGAAGAGAGAGGTTATATCAAGGCTCATATTATCAAAAACAATTGAATTCCTTGCTTTCCAAATAGACCAAAGAACTACTCTTGAGATGAATTTCCATATGTGCGAATTAATCTTTAATTCAGACCATGAACTTAACAAAACCTGTTGATCATGAGGCAAAGCTGTATATATGTCCCGCATCCTGAAAAATATGTTCCTAAGATCCCTTGCAACTGAACATGTGATAAAAAGATGCTCGTTCTTTTGACAAAATGGGCATAGGATGTCTTCCAAAGGAACCTCCTTTTCTCAACTCCATTTTGACTGTCAATTTTGGTGAGAGATTGCCAAAGAAAGGTTTCTACTCTTGGAGGAGCCAAACCCCACTTTTTCTAGCAAAAACAAACTCCAGGATTATTTGATAATGCCAACCTGCAGGATTTCACTGAGAACAAATAATCCCCCTTCTCAGACCAAGAAAGAAAGTCCTCCATTGAATCAGATAAATCAAAACAATTAAGTGTTGACATTAATTCGACCCATTGGTTCAATTCTCAATCACATAAGTTCCTTCTAATTTGAACATTCCACACCCATCCATTAACATCAAAGCTACCAAAATACGCCACCTTACCCCTTTTATTATTTGATAATGCAAAGATCCTGGGAAATTGAGTCTTCAAGGGTGAGCCATTGACCCAAACATCATTCCAGAACGAAATAGACTTGCCATTTCCCAATTGAGTCCTAGTATGAGACCTCAAACATCCTCCAATGTCATCATTTTTCAAATAATTGTTCACAATTCCTTTCCAAATCCAAGAATCTTGAGGGTGAAACTACGTTGCTAATTGACAGGGATAAGTTACTAACGTTGTGTTTGCTGCACATCATCTTTTTCCAAAGGGATTCTTTTTCATTTGCAAATTTCCACACCCATTTACCAACAAAGCTCTATTTGTGATGATCAAATCCAAAATTCCCAAGCCACCATCTTCCAAAGGTTACAAACTGACTGCCAATTAACCCAGTGAATACGACTTTATTTGATCCTTCCCCCCAAAGAAAGTTAGCCATCAATGTATTAACCTTCTACCTAACTTTGAACGGCATTTAAAAATAGATATGAAAAAAATCGGTAGCGAAGATAGCACCGATTTTATAAGCACCAATCTGCCCACCATTGACAATGAAGAGGCCTTCCAACCAGCTAGTTTTCTTATTAAAATTCTGTAAAACCGGCTCCCAAAGAACTTCAGAATTTTTCTTTGCACCTATAGGTAGGCCAAGATACTCCATAGGAAACAGCCCACTGAGCAGCCAATAGCAGTAGCCCATTCATTTATGGTAGCAACTTCAACATTAATACCGAACAGATTACTCTTAAAGGTTTAAATGCAACCCTGTCATTAAACTAAAAATCCTCAGTACACTCTTGATATTCTGGATATGTGTAAGAGAGTCATGGAAGAACAAAATAAGGTCATCTGCGAACTCTAAGTGAGTCAGTTGGAAAGGATTAACTAACCTACCGATATCAAACCCATGAAAAATTCCCAAATCAGAAGCTTTAATCAACATTAGATGTAGAAGTTCACCAATTAAATTAAACAATATAGGGGAAAGACTACAACCTTGTCTTAACCCTTTTGCCATTGGGAATTCCTTAGTAGGAGAACCTTTACTAGAATCGAAATTGATGCAGAAGATATAGTAAGCAATCCACGAAACCCATTTCTCCCCAAAACCCATAGCTTTCATTAATTTAAGGAGAATCGACCATTCCACCGTATCATATGCTCTACGAAAATCAACTTTGAAGACTACCCCCTTCCTACTTTGCTTACTCCAATAATCTATACCTTCATTAGCTAGGAATGCACATATAGCAGCTGTCTACCAGGAATAAATGCAAACTGGGAAGGGCTAACTATGTCTTTTATACAAGAAACCATTCTTTGGATAGAACTTTTGAATGATCTTGTATAAACTGCCAACAAGGCTAATTGGCCTGTAGTCTTCTAAACTTTCTGGATTAAGTTTCTTAGGGATCAGGGAGATGAATGCATGATTAACCCTGTAGTCATCTTGTATCATTCTTTTAATTAGATGCAGAGGATAACACCTTAATCAAAGATATTCACAGCAAGACAAGAAATTTGACCTTTTAAAATACTTCCTGCTTTCTTGTTCAGTGGGTTGTTGATTAGGTAGTTGTTATAGTTAACCTCATAAACATGTACTTGCTTAGTAGTTATTATTCTTGGTTAATTTCCATATTTACTATATCTAAGGGAATCAAATCAACTTGAAGATGATTGAACTTCTATTTTTCTCATTGAACTGCATTAGGCAGTAGTCCTGTCATAAAACCTTATTTTTGCAAAGTAAAAGCCACTTATTTCTTTAGCTTGCTGTGTTCGTTCTGTCTAGCATACTTTTAAGTATGTATCCAGGTTTCATTTATGCGTGTATGTGTTCCTGTGTGCATGTTTGCTTCATGGATCTTCTTAACTTATTTACTTTCTGTTTCAACCTTCATCTTAAAGAAAGATTCTATGTTCTTTAATTCATTGCTCCTTTCTTCTAGCAATGCGGATTTGTCCATATGGTGCTTTTCTTTTCCTTCAGCATTTAGTTTTCCAATCTGTTTCTTGAGCTTTCTCATGTTATTGTAGATATTGAGGGAAATAATATTTTACTCTCTGCAAAGTTCTCCCTCATCAAGTCAGCTGAAGAACTACCTTCTGATATAAATCAGATACAACCTAACACAGTGGTCCATGTAAGCAACTGTGTTGCCTGCTTTGTTTTTTAACTAGTACTCGTGTTTTTGTTTGCAGATGCTCTTTATTCATCATCAGTTAAATTATAAAGCAGTTTGATTAACTGTTTTGAAATTATTTGTTCATTTTTGTGAACCAGGGTTATGTTTGTAATTTAATTGAAACTGGTTGCTTTGTCCGCTTTCTTGGGCGATTGACTGGCTTTTCACCTCGAAGCAAGGTAACTGATATCTTTTAGTTTCTTATGTAACTGTTTCGGCAAATATTTGTTGATCTACTCGTCATCTGATGTCCTTTGTTCCCTCTATGTATTTTGAAGGCAATGGATGACCATAAATCTGATCTCTCAGGAGCCTTTTACATTGGCCAATCTGTTCGCAGTAGTATACTCGATGTCAGTAAACTATCTGAAACTGAATTCTTTAATCTGTTTCATATTTGAAGCGTTAAGCAAGCTATTTTTGTTGTTCCACACTCCCATCCTTCTTCCAGGTAAATAGTGAAACAGCTAGAGTAACACTTTCTTTGAAGCAATCATGTTGTTCTTCAATGGATGCAACCTTTATTCAAGAATACTTTACTGTAGAGGATAAGGTATATTCTTGGGCATTGTAGGAACTTTGTACTTGTGATTCATATTCAAGAATACTTATTTCTATTTATTACTACCAAATAATTGCAAAACATGCTTTATGAAATACATTGTAGTAATCCTCTGTGGGCTTGAAGGTCGGCTTTATTGTGTCTGGTTGAAGAAAGTTTAGACTGTTTCTTATAATAAATTGAAATCTGTTTTACTTATGAGTCTTTCATATTTCTATTTTAAATTTTTTCATGGCATTATTTAAAATACTTGATTAGTACAAAATACCTAGCTTCCTTTATATTCTGATGATGCACATTTATATTTATGTATACAGATGTTTGCTCCTACATCATGTATCATGTTTCTGATTGATTACCCTTGTTCTTTCCAATCTGCAATACCCATCTAGTCTTGGTGGGTGATGCTGGTGTAAAGACAAAAATGAGCATTATTGCTTTGAGAAAATATCGAATGTTCTTTAGGTGGCTAAATTTATGTACGATGGATGTTGACGATATTATGTTGTGAACATTTGAACTAAATGCACATATTGCATTTTCACCACAATTTATTTCTCTACATTAAAATATTGCTATTGTTGTTCGAGGTTCATTAAGATGTGTCTTTATTAATTATTATTGACAGACAAAGCAGCAATAACATTTAACTTTCTGTTATTAATTGTTATTTTCACCTTAAGTTATTGAGAGGTAGATGTTTGTGACTGGATTCTGCTATATTTTGACAATAAACTTTGCATGTCTTTTTTGAATTTAGATTGCTAAGCTGCAATCATCGGACTCTGATGGATCCGAGTTGAAGTGGGTTGAAGGATTTAATATTGGCAGCGTCATTGAGGGAAAAATTGGAGAGGCAAAGGATATTGGAGTAGTTGTCAGTTTTGACAAATATAATGATGTTCTGGGCTTTATCACACGCTATCAATGTATGTAATTTCTCGTAAAATTTTGTTTTCTTTATGATATGTTATTTCTTGCAACAAGTGACATCCGATGTATTGTTAAATTTTCAGTAGGCGGACTTTCTTTGGAAACTGGATCTGTTGTACATGCTGCAGTTCTTGATGTTGACAAGGCAGAACGCCTAGTTCTTAAAGCATGAATTTGTTGAGAAATCACATGAGGCAAGATGTAAAGGCCAAACTCAAAAAAAGGTTTAGACATTTTATGTGCAGCCTTGATAAGTATATATATCAGATGAAAAAATGAATTATTGTTTTTCTTGCAAAATATTTGAACATTGACCTTTTCCGGTAGATTTTGTTTTGAGCCTAACTTGAGCTATCTCGACTTTAGAAGCGCGAAAGAGAAGCTCCCAAGGACTTAGAGCTGCACCAAACGGTAAATGCCGTTGTGGAGATTGTGAAAGAGCATTACTTGGTAAGTAATCAATTATGTTAAATTTGTTGTTAACTTATTGTAATTGCCTCATGACTTCTGAAATTATTTTAATGTTCTATTAGGTTATTGCAATTCCTGAGTAAACTATGCCATAGGGTATGCATCAATAGCAGATTACAATACACAGAAGCTTCTCAGAAGCAATTTGTGAATGGGCAGAGGTGAGATTTATTTTTTGGAGTTAATGTCCTCCATTGTTTGATTGCTTCAGTAGCATCTGTATCTTTGTCTTATGATAAGGTGCCATTTCTATTTGTTCTTTTCTTTGCAAGTCCAGTCCAGTAGTTTTCTTGAATGCTAATTGTATGGTTACAAGTGCCTATCAAGCCTCACTCAAGATGATTGATACAGGGTTATTGCTACTGTTATGGGCTTCCAAGTCCTGCAACATCAGGAAGGCTCTTGCTCCTTAATTCTATTAGTGAGGTCACTGAGACTTCTAGTTCAAAGCGGGCAAAAGGAAGTCTAGTTACAACGTGGGATCGTTGGTTCCAGCAGAGGTAATTGTTTCATCTCCTTTTCATTTGTTGTTAAAATTTACAGAATTATTTGTTAGATCTTTCGAACTTTGTTTTTCCCTGTATCGTCGTTCCTGATTGTTTGAAATACTTCTTAGAATATATGCTGTGCGTGATTGCTTCACAGGTTACTGAAATAATACCCCTTGAGTTGAGATTGAAATTTGGAATTGGTTTCGTGGACGGGTTCATATAACAGAGGTGAATTATCAGTTTCAGTTTAATTTGTTGCTAACTATTTATGTGATAACCTTCAAATTCAATGCATTTCTATATTGTTTCATATCATTACAAGGTATGCTTAATGTCACGTGTCTCTTTGGCAGGTTAACGATGATAATGTTCTTGAAAAACCATTTGGGAACTTCAAAGTTGGGCAGACCATCACTGCAAGGATCGTGGGAAAGGCTAATCAGAAGGGACACCTCTGGGATTTGTCAATTAAACCCACCTTGCTTCTGGTAAGACAATTTATTGGAAACTTCTATTGGTCTAGTTACTCCCCTACTGTCTTTGTAACTGTTGTAATGTATCCTACATCTGACAAGTATTCAATTTCATGTAGTCTTATATTCAAGTTGGGCCCCTCCACATATTGTCAATTGACTTTAGGTCGGATACTTTACATGGTGCAATGACCTAGGATTCGTTGTCGTTGATCTTGCCCTAACCCTAAGGGAGGTTGACTACCCTGGTGACATTGTCCATATGTAAGCTCTGTGAGCTAAGTGGTGGGGTGTTAAGGGTATTATCTCACATCTGATAGGCATCGGGTTTCATGTTGTCTTAAATTCATGTTGGGACAGCTATTGAGTTTTGCCGATTGGTTTTAAAGGTTTCATCAAACAGTATCTATCCAATTTTAGTGGAAAAACCTCAGAACTTTAGTTGCTTTCTCTAGTTGTTTATCAGAAGTTTCCACGTCAGTTGTGATTGCTATACATTGCTTCTGTAGTTCCTAGTTCATAGGGCTCTTACAAAATATGTATACCACAAGTCTTACCCTAAATATGTTTTCTTGATAGTGGTTCTAGAGTTATTGCAGAAATCTAAATTTTGATCCTTATCCAGGTACTGGGAAATTGGTGCCAATTCTACATCAGATGAGTTTAAGTTTTCAACAACTTGTCACTGGCTATGTTTACAAAGTGGACCGTGAATGGGTGTGGTTTACCATATCTCGTCATGTGAAAGCTCAACTATTTATTCTTGATAGTGCATGTGAACCTAATGAGCTCCAGCAATTCCAGGAACGCTTCAAAGTTGGGAAGCGTGTTTCTGGTTACATTTTAAATGTCAACAGAACAAAAAGTTGTTACGAGTAGTCCGGCACCCTCTAGGTGCACTTTCTATTGGAAATGTTGACGGCGAATCAGATAATAACATTTCAGATGAGTGTGTGACAACTCATATACATGAAGGGATGTTATAGGTGGTAGAATTTCCAAAATACTTCCTGATATAGGAATTGCTTGTGCAAATTGGTCCTAATATTTTGGTAGGGTTCATTTTACTGAACTGAAGGATGCATGGGAATCAGATCCACTATCTGGATATCATGAGGGACAATTCATTAAGTGCAAAGTCCTAGAAGTCAGCCACTCAGGCAAGGGAACTATTCACATCGATTTATCTTTACGGTTTCCTTGGATGGCATGTCCCAAGAGTCCTTCAGAACATGGCAGTGATTTGTAAGTTATTTTCTTCTGTGTATGATATATGGTAACTTGTTAAAATCTGGATATTCTGGTATCTAGCTCTCCGTATCTGTTTGTACACTATTTTTAATATCTTTCAAGTGTTTTGGATAACTATTCTGTGAGGAAATATATCATTTGCATATTGACATTGACCAAGTAAAAGAGAATTCCAAATGGTAATTATTCACAGAGAATGAGCGAAGTGAGAGTTTCAGTATTTATATCTGTACAGTTTAAACACTTTTCTATAAAGAAAGGTATAAGGCAATTGTTATTCAACTACGTTGTACTATCATAACTTTCTTTTATCCCATTTTTTGTAATATAAAATATGTAATTGACAATTTTTTTTTCTTGTTTTGTATTACTGCAACACGTCGAGAGCTATTTTATTATGCTTCTTTTGACGGTCTCTTGTAGCTCTTTAGTCAATAAATATTTTTGTTTGAATTAGTTCAGTTTTCATTCTAGCATTACTCTGATAATGAACATAGTTAAACAATGTACAGAAAATATTCCTTTTATCTCAATTATCACTAGAGCTAGTCTTCTTTTAGTCTCTTAATTGATCATGTTGAACTGTGGAATCTCCAAGAAATACATGACATCTTAATTTGCATTGTTGAATGAATGGAACATATTTATTAATGAGCCATAAAGGGCTTTGTTCATATTTCTGCTGCCATCGTCAATGCTGACATGAAATTTATCTTTTGGTTGATTAAAAACTAAATTGCTTCTGAACAGGGATTCTATAGGCAAGCGTCCTGAAAAGATTGAGGATTTTTGTCCCAATATGTCTGTAAAAGTATGATTTTTACTTTTTGCCAAAATATGCAAATGGGTTTGCATCTCCAATTTCTTTTTAGAGATGCTGTGATTTCAATGATGTAATTCTTGTTTTCACATTTATTCTAGAAAATTGCCTTCAATGGTCTCTGACATTGCAATATGCAACATTATTCTTCTATATTCCAAAGAGGAACATTTTCCATTTAAAGGATGGAACCTACAGAGATCGTGCATTTTAAAATCTTGCAATTTCAATTACTTCAATGTGCTTTGAGACTGATTTCCTTGGTTCAAACATTGGGTGCCAGTATTTGAAATGTATCGATGTAGCTTTTTATTTTTTAATCTTAGTTCAATAACTGCTTGAATTATAACTTCAGCTCATGGTAATTCTTTGATTGATAGGGTTATGTTAAAAATGTTATGCCAAAGGATGCTTTATTATGCTCTCAAAGAAGTTAGATGCAAAAATTCTCCTGTCAAATTTATCGACGGCTATGTTGATGACCCGATGAAGGAATTCCAATTGGAAAGCTTGTATCTGGAAGGTAATTGGTTTAGTATTTTTTGGTTGTTCCTTACTGACCAAAGATATTGGTGCTTATAAGTTATCACAATGCGCAGGGTATTAACAGTCGAGCCATTGTCAAAGCGAGAGTAGAAGTTACCTTGAAAAAATCAAATGCTAACGATGCTTCAAAATCTGCAGTTAGTGACTTCAGTAGCCTGCACATTGGAGATATGGTTTCGGCAGGATCAGGCGTGTGGAGTCATATGGTTGTTCATCACTCTTGACCAACACAAACATGGTAAGGAATGAATTGTGCCATGCTTTTGCCAACTCTTAAATATCAATCAAAAGAATATTTTACAACCACTATTTCGACAAGCATCATATTTAGCTGGCTATGGACTTGTCAATTTCTTAGTATTCATCTCTTCTTTGCCCTTCTTATCTCTATACCTGGTTTCTCTGTTTAACTGTTTATCTCTATGCTTGTTTTTCTGGCCAGGTTGGACTTTGTCATGTCTCCGAGCTTTCAGATGATCACATTGAGAACATCCAAACTAAAATATGCTGCAGGGGAGAAGGTTAAAGCAAAGATATTAAAGGTTAATATCAGTTCTGAGAAACTTTAGGAAAGAGTATTAGGTTATGTCGGTGTCTATTAATTTTGAGGTTGAGCAAGCTTTATAAACCCTTTTATGGAAAATTTTCTAAAATAAAAGAAAAGTTATAATCTTTACATGTATTGCATTCATAATTAATAATAACACATATTTCGTATTAATTCAACCGCAAACAATTATATGGGATATGTTTCTTTTAAGAAGTTACTTGCATTTGGAGTACAAATATGAGTATTCATTATACTGTTAGAACAATAGTGTCCCATTAACTCCAGATCCATTCTTTACTTATATTCTATAATGTTTATTAAATTATAAAATTGGATAGTGCTGGTTAATGAACATTTTTCACTTAACTTTTCCTCTATCATTTAATAGTCCCTCTCAAGTCTCTGTAATTTAGGTTCTTATTTCTTTCTTTTCTTTGAACCTTTTTGTCAGTTGGATGAGGAAAAACACCGGATTTCCCTTGGTATGAAAAATTCATATTTTACTGATGATAATGACATCACGACATCACTGAAAAAGAAGACTCTGATGAAGACATTGAAGAGACTGATGTCATGGATGATGAGGCAAGGTCGATACAGTTGACAGATAGCATTCCTGGGATGAACATGAGTATGAAAGTGGAGCAAGCTCTGTTCTTGCCCAAGCAGAATCAAGAGCTTCTTCCTCCACTTGAGGTCACTATATGACATTGAACAGCTGATATGAATATTAGTCAAAATCAAGCAAATAATAACGAGACAATCACCATTGATGAGAAGAGCAAGAAGCGGGAAAAAAAGAAAGCAAGGAAGAGAGGTCATTAATTTCCCTTAATTCTCTTTGTTTTTTCTAGTCTAGGGATGGTTGTCCCGACTCTTAACTCTATTCTATTATTGAAAACTATCCTTTGTAGGGAGCGAGAAATTAGAGCCGCTGAGGAAAGACAATTGGAGAAGGATGTACCAAGAACTGCTGATGAATTTGAGAAAACTTGTTAGGAGCTCTCCTAAGCAGTTTTGTTTGGATTAAATATATGGCTTCCTGCTTAATTCAGCTGATATCGAGAAAGCCCGAGCTATTGCTGAAAGTATACTAATATCAGACCCTTTTGGTATGATTTAGAATTTTAAGACAATCAAACAGTCATAAATATGTATGTTTAAATTAGAGTGTCCATGCTAACATGTTCATTTACTTATCGTCTCTAGTGTTTACTTGGGTAGTTGGTAGCTTGTGAGCCAAATTCTTTAGTCTCTATAGTTATAGGTTTGTTTTGCCGGGATGATTAGCATCTTTGTTGGTCGAAGTTGTAGTTTAGAATATTGGGTCATCGTGATTCGACTGGAATTTATACTTCTAAAGAATTTTTTGTACCAGAAGCCCTCATTTTCCCATGTGTAAGCATTCATAATTTTAGAATGCTTTTCTAGCTTTTTGGCCGGGTGAGGGGGGTATGGGACATTGATTTATTTCATTATTTTCTGAGGCTCGTTTTAGAAGTTATATCTTCTTTTTGGAGTTTGCCACACTGATACTCCAAAAAAACGGTTTGAAGAGTAAATGTATTGAGGTTATAAAAATGGACTGATACTCAAAAAAACGGTTGAAGAGTAAATGTATTGAGGTTATAAAAATGGAAGTCCCGAATTAGAGATCTATACCCACTGTAGAAAACTGTTATTTTCAAATATTTGTTAACTTATCTTCAATGTTATTTTTTTCTTTCAGGGCTTTGAGAACCATAAACTTCGAGAAGAACGAGAAGCTAAATATCTGGGTGGCTTACTTTACTTTGGAGAATCAGTATGGGAATCCTCCAGAGGTAACATTGAATCTACATGCATCTTTTAATGAATATTTCGTTGTTTCAAATTACACCATACTTCAATTGAGATGTTATTCAGGAAGCTGTGCAAAAGGTATTTCAAAGCATTGCTGTATTGTGATCCCAAAAAGGTACATTTTGCCTTCTGGTTTGTACGAGAGGAACAGAGCAACAAAAATTGGCCGATGCTACTTGACAAAATGAGCAGGAAGTTTAAGCACTCATGCAAGGTTTCTATGAGTTGTATCAATTTTTCTTTCCAGATATTTGGTAAAATGTAATTTTAAAATAGTAGGAAATTTCAGGTTTGGTTGAGGCGGTGCAGATGCTATTGACCCAACAGCAGGATGTCGTTCAACCTGTTTGTAAACCGTGCTTTACTATGCCTTCCACGCCATAAGCACATAAAGTTCATTTCACAGGCAGCTATACATTGAGTTCAAATCTGAGTTCCTGACAGAGGGAGATCTATGTTTGAGGGAATTTTACGGGAGTATCCGAAGAGAACAGATTTGTGGCATTTATCTGATCAGGTGAGGACCTTTTGATTTTGGTTATGTTATAATATTATTGCACATGTGTTATCATTTCAATCAATCTTGACAGGAGATTCGACTTGGAGACGAAGACGTAATTCGTGCTCTGTTTGAGGGCAATTAGTTTGAGCTTACCACCCAAAAGATGAAGGTGCATTTACTATTTGCTTTAGGCCTTCAAAAATTAATTACGGCCTTAAAAGTTTTCTGTATAGGCTGGTACTTTTGTTTTTGAATCCTTTCCCGCTGGTACTTATGGAGCTTTTAAATTTGCAGTTTCTGTTCACGAAGTATCGTAATTCGAGGAGTCCGTGGTGATGAGGAAAGAGTAAATCCGTCTTGCAGAAGGCGATTGATTACGTTAATAGTGTTTGATGTTGAATGCAAGTACATTGAATTATTGCAGAATCCCACATTTCTTCTACTTCTTGATTAGAACTTCATTTAGAACCCTAGATAGTAAATTATATGCTCTTAGATGGGGGAAATGTCCCTGGCCTTGCCCAACCTTGTTTTCACGTAAATGCTACTGATAGAGGACTGGTTTCATCCTCCCCAATCTTTTCTCAAATTCAGCTATGGCGGCTGTATTGTTCACTCCCACAGCTTTTGGTGCAAAATTTTGAACCCACCCGCTGAAATTTTCATTTATGTTTTTGTAGACTGCTTTGATTGCTGGTCGTGTAAAACCCTCCATCGTGTCCTTCCTCATTGATGTACCTACACCGGATCATTCAAGAACCATGAGAAACTAATACCAATAATCGAATTAGAAACTAGATGATTTTTCAAGCCTAATTACATTGCAAATGTTTCTTAATATGGCATATTGATAAAAAAAAACTCTTAATGTTTAATTAAATAATTACTGAGTCGTATTCCTTTTATTTTTGAAGTATTGTCTCTGATGTTTCATTTTGGGTAAGAAACTCCATCGTAGATAGAGGTGGAAATACCAGTTAACAAACAGTTGAAGTTTAAAAAGTAGATGGTCTAAAATGAATAAAAAATATAGAATAAGGGTTAGTGACTGTGATTAAATATTATTCCTTCGATTTTATAATTTGTCATTCATTGATTATCCTTATAGTTTTAGGAGATGTTTAATAAAGGAAAATGATAAAATTACTTCTAAAAAGTGATTGATAGATTTATTTTGATAAGGGTAAAAAATAATATACAAGTGTTACTTGTTATTGACTCTTCTATTAGGATGTTTTGAATGAGACCATTTTAAAAATCAAAAGGGGTATAATTAATGGGACGGAGAGAGTGCGACTCTTTTGTTTAAATTGTAACGTTGGAGGTTAAAATGTTTAAAATCACTAAAGATTAAAATTGCAAACTCAAGTGCATGCGTGGAGGGGTTGAAGAAGCAAATCAGACGGGGGGGCAACTCACTAGGGGAGCCACTGAGAAGAACAAGATGGTTAAAACAGTGTTTGCTTCAGTTTCTTGCCTTCTTTATATAGTTTTTTTTCCCTTCCTCTTTATCTTTTGCGTGTGAAATTTTTAACAAAATAAGATAGGGTGGAGTCAATAAAGTATTATTATTATTGCTATTTTTATAAATATATTAATTAGTAGGTTAAAGTACACAAATAGTCTCTCAATTATAGGGTGTTGCTTTGTTGAGTCACTTGATATTAAAAGTTACAAAATGGTCACCCGACTATAGGATGTTGCTTTGTTGAGTCCCCCGACTACTAAAAGTTACAAATTGTCACCGACTATTTATTATGTTCCAACTCGACCTTTTCGTTAAAAATTGATAACAGTCTAAGCTGGAGTTAACCTGTTAGCCGAGATATGATAGATTTTGTGATCAAATTTTTATCATATCTCAGTCATCAAGTTAACATCCAACGCGACCGTCGTCAATTTTTAACGAAAATGAGTTTGGACTACTAAATAGTCGGGTGACATTTTGTAACTTTTAATAGTCGAGTGACTCAACAAAGCAACACCAATGATCATTTTATTACTTTTAATAGTCGGGGACTTAATAAAGTAACACCTATAGTCGAAGGATCATTTGTAACTTTAATAGTCAGTGACTCAACAAAGCATCATCCTATAATCGAGAAATTATTTGTATATTTACCTAATTAGTATTGTTAATTCTGAATTTCTGTATGAATTCCAGGCAGGCAAATTATTATTATTTTAATTTATTGTCTATATTAGAGATTAAATCCTTCTACCCGTATATACAGAGGTATATATGAGTTGTGTTTGAACATATACTATTTATATTCACACCATTAATAAAAAAAATTAAATTATTTTCGTGGGCACTAATTGTTTTTATAACCCGACAATATAAGAATTGTGTAACACCCCCAACCCGTACCCGACCTGGATTCGAGTCCGAGGTGTCACATTGACTTTTCAAAACATTTACTTGTATAAAATAGTGAGTAATTTAAAAAAAACTTTTGTAACATTTAACTTATTCAAAACATTTACGAACTATTCAGAGCTTATACATATATCTTTTGATTACATGCCAACTAGAACTTTATATACAAAAATATATATTATTCACTCTCTTCTGATCTGACCTTCGGTAAGGAGAACTGACATGTCTTGTTCCTCTTTACTTCTCTTTTCGCTTTCCAAACCTACGTGTGAAACAATCACACGCTAAGTCGATGACTTAGTGAGGCATATAAAACATATAATATTTCATATAACATAAAGCATACTGAACATATATCATCATTAAGAAACACATATAACATCATATGGTTCATGTAACACATTTCAAACCACTTACTTTGATAACCATTTATAACCCATAGTATACATATCACATTCAGTATGTTTGTTTAATCTCTTTATTAGCCCATGTACACTGGTGAGAACTTAAGGTATGTGAGTACATTGAGGTTGTGCACTATGTTGTCACCACAGCTCATATAAATGTCCCGAAGGACCTATCCAGAGGTCATAAAGATCCTAGGTAACTGCCTATAGGTTCCGATGACCTAGGTAAACTATCCATATGTTCCTTAGAACATATGTATACTGTCCATATGTCTCAAATGACATAGGTAATTCTGTCCATATGTTCCGTAGAACATAGGTATACTGTCCATATGTCTCAAAAGACATAGGTAATTATGTCCATATGTTCCGTAACATATGTATACCCTCGACTCTTGGCATGCCAACTATACCCCTAGCTCTCATATCACATAACATGGGCATTATCATTTATAACATTTCATATCACTTGTTATTCTCTTCTGTCACATACCACATGTATGTGTAACCATATATCTCATATCATACATGTATCACAAGTGCATGTATTCACGTAAATCATTTCATATGACTTATATCATTTCTCATAACATATATCACATCACATATGTTCATGGGTACATCCATAGCATTAAAATAACATATAAACTTATATATATTCATGTGTATACTTTCATTTAGCCTATATATCAATATCATATAACTTATCTCATAACTTATTTGATATTCATATATATTCTCATCTTATAACTTATAACCTATGCATATAACCTTATGACTTATTAACAAGTACTCAATTATGTTCCTATATGGTTCCATCTTTATCATATCACCTATGAACTATTCTTATATTACCCTATATCAACCATACTTTGTTTATCTCACTTTCATATCATTCATTATCACATATATGCCACTTTGCTTATAACACTTCTCTGGTTTTCATATGACATGTAAATCATTGTCATCTCTTGTTCTCATAATTTCATATAGTCACTTATCACTTATCACATAGTTTACATCCTATGATCATAGAATCATATCAATAACACATATACTCAGCACACATTTAAATCATAACAACACATACCTCTATGAATTCATGCATTTACTATTGGAATAGACTTATCACAAGTCTTATTTTCCTCATATAGTAGAGAATGTGCACCACCTTAGCTTTGCTTTGATTCGATTCTAATCCTCATTGATCAGAACGGGATCACGTTCTATATCTACATAATCATACATAGATCTATATTATATTATAACTAATATACTAATGGTTCACTCTTTAGATTAAGAAAAATGCCAATTTCATCTTTCAATGAAAGTATGCATCGATGCACTACTGATGCATCGGTGCATAAATGCATTCGATGTGTATTATCACTGGGATGCATCGATGCATGCCTTATGCATCGATGCACTAATTGCATTCGATGTTTCTATTTTAAAAGAGTGCATCGATGCGCTACCTGTGCATCGATACACCTTCAAACAAATTTCTGGGTTTTAACCTTGATGCATCGATGCACTATGAATATGCATCGATGCACTCTGCCAAGAACCTCTTTTTGAACCCGAAAATCATCAACTCTTCACTCAAATACTTCATATTTCATCCCCTTTCATATTCCTAACTTTCATATACATGTTAAACTTATTTATAATCAATTATCTCGTCTTTAACCTTATATCCTCTCTCTTTATTAACTTCAAGAATCATACAGATTTTTACCAGATTTCTAACACTCCATATCCTTAATTAGATTGATGACAAGTCAAATTCCTTCTCAAATTCACTTACTAACTCTTTTCCAGAATTTCCTTAAGAAACTCATTTTCTTTAATCTTTCATAACTTCTTTATCCTTTGATTTTAGGACAACTTAAGCTTTCCATAGCTTAAGTATTACCTAATGATCAAAACATACTCTTAAAATTAACAAATAATCAGCTAACAAGGAATCTTACCTTTGTAAGCTTGGCTCTTTCTTTCTCTCGTACAAGAAGAAGAAGAAGAAGAAGATGAAAAGAATATCTCTTCATCCTTATCCCCTCTAACATATATATCCTTATCATATTTATTTTTAATTCATTTGTTAGTTAAATGACCATTTTGTCCTCTACTTCATTGATAATTACTAATAACTTTTAGGATTTATTTCAGATAAATCATTGAACTAATCCATTCTTCTACTTTAATCACCAAATTCTGAAACTTTACCTTAGTCACTAACCCATAGTTTGGGATGTTACAACTCTCCCCTCTTATAAGAAAATTCGTCCTCGAATTTTCACTGCACATCTTAATAAGAACATATCTTCTAAGTTCTTATGTTGCTTCCCTGACTTATTCTTTCTTGTCATCATCAGAAACTTACTTTTCAATCCTTTAGTTTTCCAACTATCTTTTCGTTTATATTCATCTTCTGTTGCTTATCATATAAACAATGACCAGTAATACCAATCCATTGTTGTCTTTTCTCTCATTCGATTATGCATTTTTCCTTTGACCTTTCTAAAATTCCATATAATGTCACTCATCACGTTGACAGTAACATCCATCTCATCACTCTATATCATAAATCCATCTATTTCTTCATAACTCTCTAATTACCTTATAACCATACCAAACTTGTATTTTGTCATCATTTGACCAAAACACAACTTTAAATCTTCTTCAATTGTGATTAAACATATACTTTAAGGAGTCAAACAATATTTTCACATCACCTTGCACACTTTTCGTGTTTCTATATCGAACTTATCATTTACACTTCCATATGAATCCTCACTTCATTCACTATATCACATTTACATAATCAAAATATACAACTATATCCAATACAATTTCATCACAAAATCTTGTATAAAATAGTGAGTAATTTAAAAAAAACTTTTGTAACATTTAACTTATTCAAAACATTTACAGAACTATTCAGAGCTTATACAATATATTCTTTTGATTACATGCCAACTAGAACTTTATATACAAAAATATATATATTATTCACCTCTCTTCTGATCTGACCTTCGGTAAGGAGAACTGACCTGTCTTGTTCCTCTTTACTTCTCTTTTCGCTTTCTAAACCTACGTGTGAAACAATCACACGCTAAGTAGATGACTTAGTGAGGCATATAAAACATATAATATTTCATATAACATAAAGCATACATGAACATATATCATCATTAAGAAACACATATAACATCATATGGTTCATGTAACACATTTCAACCACTTACTTTTGATAACCATTTATAAACCCATAGTATACATATCACATTCAGTATGTTGTTTAATCTCTTTATTAGCCCATGTACACTGGTGAGAACTTAAGGTATGTGAGTACATTGAGGTTGTGCACACATATGCTGTCACCACAGCTCATATAAATGTCCCGAAGGACCTATCCAGAGGTCATAAAGATCCTAGGTAACTGTCTATAGGTTCCGATGAACCTAGGTAAACTATCCATATGTTCCTTAGAACATAGGTATACTGTCCATATGTCTCAAAAGACATAGATAATTATGTCCATATGTTCCGTAGAACATAGGTATATTGTCCATATGTCTCAAAAGACATAGGTAATTCTGTCCATATGTTCCGTAGAACATAGGTATACCCTCGACTCATGGCATGCAAACTATACCCCTAGCTCTCATATCACATAACATGGACATTATTATTTTAACATTTCATATCACTTGTTTTTCTCTTCTGTCACATACCACATGTATGTGTAACCATATATCTCATATCATATCACATGTATCACAAGTGCATGTATTCACGTAATCATTTCATAGACTTATATCATTTCTCATAACATATATCACACATATGTTCATGGGTACATCCCATAGCATATAAAATAACTATAAACTTATATATGTATTCATGTGTATACTTTCATTTAGCCTATATATCAATATCATATAACTTATCTCATAACTTATTTGATATTCATATATATTCTCATCTTATAACGTATATTACCTATGCATATAACCTAATGACTTATTAACAAGTACTCAATTAATGTTCCTATATGGTTCCATCTTTATCATATCACCTATGAACTATTCTTATATTACCCTATATCAACCATACTTTGTTTATCTCACTTTTCATATCATTCATTTATCACATATATGCCACTTTGCTTATAACACTTCTCTGGTTTTCATATGACATGTAAATCATTGTCATCTCTTGACCATTTTGTCCTCTACTTCATTTGATAATTACTAACAACTTTTAAGATTTATTTCCAGATAAATCATTGAACTAATCCATTCTTCTACTTTAATCACCAAATTCTGAAACTTTACCATTTAGTCACTAACCCATAGTTTGGGATGTTACAACTCTCCCCTCCTTATAAGAAAATTCGTCCTCGAATTTTCACTGCACATCTTAATAAGAACATATCTTCTAATGTTCTTATGTTGCTTCCCTGACTTATTCTTTCTTGTCATCATCAGAAACTTACTTTTCAATCCTTTAGTTTTCCAACTATCTTTTCGTTTATACATTCATTCTTTGCTTATCATATAAAACAATGACCAGTAATACCAATCCATTGTTGTCTTTTCTCTCATTCGATTATGCATTTTTCCTTTGACCTTTCTAAAATTCCATATAATGTCACTCATCACGTTGACAGTAACATCCATCTCATCACTCTATATCATAAATCCATCTATTTCTCATAACTCTCTAATTACCTTATAACCATACCAAACTTGTATTCGTCATCATTTGACCAAAACACAACTTTAAATCTTCTTCAATTGTGATTAAACATATACTTTAAGGAGTCAAACAATATTTTCACATCACCTTGCACACTTTTCGGTTTCTATATCGAACTTATCATTTACACTTCATATGAATCTCACTTCATTCACTATATCACATTTACATAATCAAATATACAACTATATCCAATACAATTTCATCACAAATCTTGTTAGTCAACGCTAACTCTTTCATTCTAAAGTACAAATCCTTATCATCTCCACACTCTTTCTTATACACAATACTATCCCTTTGTTTCAAATTCATAACTCTGATTTCATTCATATAATGTTACTTATCCTGTAGACAGTAACATCAATTCTTATTACTCAAAATCAAAAATCAATCAATTGATTTCTTTCCTTTTCTAATTAATTCACCAAAATCCAACTTTTACTCATTCTTTCATCCTTGTGTATTACGATACACATAATCTCTTCATATAACCTTACATATTTTTTCTTACTTCTAATCAAACTTATAATCTGCACTTCCTTATAACCCTTTATCATATTTAATCTTTCAGTACCAGACCATACTAATTGAGTCTTTCCGACTTCATCAGATTTGATTCTCTGGCAGAGATACAACTAATTCATACCTTATCTAAAGTTAGAAACCAGAATCTCTACCTCTCTTTGATGGTAATGAACTCTATATGAAGCACCAATTCTCTTAATCATATGAGATTTTATTCTCCAAACTTTCATTCTGAGCTCTTTCTCTTTAAAGCTTTAACACAATTAACCATTTCTTGAAACGATAACAAATTCAAAACCAGTAACACTCTTTAATTTAAGGCGCAAGTCCTAAACAACAAATCACATGTATCATTTTTAGTCGGAATTAACTCAGCAGCAATTCTTCTTAGCTTATTAAACTTATAATCATACTCATACAAGTGTAATTCCCTTGTTTCAAGCTCGTGCATTCCAGTTTTATCTGTCTTATAAACTGGTCATCAATGCACTTATTTTTGAACTCTTATACAATTCTAATCACATCATTTAATCTTTTAACGTTCTTATGGTGACAATTGTCCACAATACTCTAACTTACCAAAGTAGTAACAAAACTACTCAATTCAACATCTCCATTTTGAAGAAATGAAAACCTTCTATCATATCATTCAACCAAAGGTCTATAACAATAGAACCTTCCTCAAATCCACCCTTGAACTTGGGTGCTCGCAACTTTATCAACTAATTTGATACATTCATTCTATGAGTTAAAGAAGTATAAATTGAAAACACATCAGAACATTCTTCAACATGAAGAATAATTTTCCAAATTTTATACAGGCGTTTCCTGAGGTGTTCGCTCTTCTCCCTGCCTGGCCAGGGCAGGTGAATGATATTACCTTCAGGTTTATTACCTTTCACACTTCTTTTGAAGCTCTTATTATCATACTTTTATTATCAAATAATAATCTATTTTTTTTATTAGCAAGACAGCATACACCTTACACAATCATATCAGAATTTTTCACTTTGAGTTGGCATGTACACTTTTTAAAACACTTCTAACTTCGATTTAAGCCTAGAATCGGCTAAACCGTAGCTCTGATACCATTAAATATAACACCCCCAACCCATACCCGACCTGGATTCGAGTCCGAGATGTCACATTGACTTTTCAAAATATTTACTTGTATAAAATAGTGAGTAATTTAAAAAAAACTTTTGTAACATTTAACTTATTCAAAACATTTACAGAACTATTCAGAGCTTATACAATATATTCTTTTGATTACATGCCAACTAGAACTTTATATACAAAAATATATATATTATTCACCTCTCTTCTGATCTGACCATCGGTAAGGAGAACTGACCTGTCTTGTTCCTCTTTACTTCTCTTTTCGCTTTCTAATCCTACGTGTGAAACAATCACACGCTAAGTAGATGACTTAGTGAGGCATATAAAACATATAATATTTCATATAACATAAAGCATACATGAACATATATCATCATTAAGAAACACATATAACATCATATGGTTCATGTAACACATTTCAAACCACTTACTTTTGATAACCATTTTATAAACCCATAGTATACATATCACATTCAGTATGTTTGTTTAATCTCTTTATTAGCCTATGTACACTGGTGAGAACTTAAGGTATGTGAGTACATTGAGGTTGTGCACACATATGCTGTCACCACAGCTCATATAAATGTCCCGAAGGACCTATCCAGAGGTCATAAAGATCCTAGGTAACTGTCTATAGGTTCCGATGAACCTAGGTAAACTATCCATATGTTCCTTAGAACATAGGTATACTGTCCATATGTCTCAAAAGACATAGATAATTATGTCCATATGTTCCGTAGAACATAGGTATACCCTCGACTCATGGCATGCCAACTATACCCCTAGCTCTCATATCACATAACATGGACATTATTATTTATAACATTTCATATCACTTGTTATTTCTCTTCTGTCACATACCACATGTATGTGTAACCATATATCTCATATCATATCACATGTATCACAAGTGCATGTATTCACGTAAATCATTTCATATGACTTATATCATTTCTCATAACATATATCACATCACATATGTTCATGGGTACATCCCATAGCATATAAAATAACATATAAACTTATATATGTATTCATGTGTATACTTTCATTTAGCCTATATATCAATATCATATAACTTATCTCATAACTTATTGATATTCATATATATTTCATCTTTAACGTATATTACCTATGCATATAACCTTATGACTTATTAACAAGTACTCAATTAATGTTCCTATATGGTTCCATCTTTATCATATCACCTATGAACTATTCTTATATTACCCTATATCAACCATACTTTGTTTATCTCACTTTTCATATCATTCATTTATCACATATATGCCACTTTGCTTATAACACTTCTGGTTTTCATATGACATGTAAATTGTCATCTCTTGTTCTCATAATTTCATATAGTCACTTATCACATAGTTTACATCCTACGATCATAGAATCTATCAATAACACATAACTCATGCACACCTATAAATCATAACAAACACATACCTCTATGAATTCATGCATTTTGCTATTGGAAATAGACTTATCACAAGTCTTATTTTCCTCATATAGTAGATAATGTGCACTCACCTTAGCTTTGCTTTGATTCGATTCTAATCCTTCAATTGATTCAGAACGGGATCACGTTCTATATCTACATAATCATACATAGATCTATATTAGTATTATAACTAATATACTCTAATGGTTCACTCTTTAGATTAAGAAAAATGCCAATTTCATCTTTCAATGAAAGTATGCATCGATGCACTACTGATGCATCGGTGCATAAAATGCATTCGATGTTGTATTATCACTGGGATGCATCGATGCATGCCTTATGCATAGATGCACTAATTGCATTCGATGTTTCTATTTTAAAAGAGTGCATCGATGCGCTACCTGTGCATCGATACACCTTCAAACAAATTTATGGGTTTTAACCTTGATGCATCGATGCACTATGAATATGCATCGATGTACTCTGCCCAGAACCTCTTTTTGAACCCGAAAATCATCAACTCTTCACTCAAATGCTTCATATTTCATCCCCTTTCATATTCCTAACTTTCATATACTTGTTTAAACTCATTTATATCAATTATCTCGTCTTAACCTTAAATCCCTCCTCTTATTAACTTCAAGAATCATACCAGATTTTTAACATGTTTTAAATCTAATTCTAACACTCCATATCCCTTAATTAGATTGATGACAAGTCAAATTACTCCTCAAAATTCACTTACTAACTCTTTTCCAGAATTTCCTTAAGAAACTCATTTTCTTTAATCTTTCATAACTTCTTTATCTTTTGATTTTAGGACAACTTAAGCTTTCCATAAGCTTAAGTATTACCTAATGATCAAAACCCACTCTTAAAATTAACAAATAATCAGCTAACAAGGAATCTTACCTTTGTAAGCTTGGCTCTTTAATTCTCTCGTACAAGAAGAAGAAGAAGAAGAAGATGAAGAGAATATCTCTTCATCCTTATCCCCTCTAACATATATATACTTATCATATTTATTTTTAATTCATTTATTAGTTAAATGACCATTTTGTCCTCTACTTCATTTGATAATCACTAACAACTTTTAAGATTTATTTCCAGATAAATCATTGAACTAATCCATTCTTCTACTTTAATCACCAAATTCTGAAACTTTACCATTTAGTCACTAACCCATAGTTTGGGATGTTACAACTCTCCCTCCTTATAAGAAAATTCGTCCTCGAATTTTCACTGCACATCTTAATAAGAACATATCTTCTAATGTTCTTATGTTGCTTCCTGACTTATTCTTTCTTGTCATCATCAGAACTTACTTTTCAATCCTTTAGTTTTCCAACTATCTTTTTCGTTTATACATTCATCTTCTGTTGCTTATCATATAAACAATAACCAGTAATACCAATCCATTGTTGTTTTCTCTCATTCGATTATGCATTTTTCCTTTGACCTTTCTAAAATTCCATATAATGTCACTCATCACGTTGATAAAATCCATCTCATCACTCTATATCATAAATCCATCTATTTCTTCATAACTCTCTAATTACCTTATAACCATACCAAACTTGTATTTCGTCATCATTTGACCAAAACACAACTTTAAATCTTCTTCAATTGTGATTAAACATATACTTTAAGGAGTCAAACAATATTTTCACATCACCTTGCACACTTTTCGTGTTTCTATATCGAACTTATCATTTACACTTCCATATGAATCCTCACTTCATTCACTATATCACATTTACATAATCAAAATATACAACTATATCCAATACAATTCATCACAAAATCTTGTTAGTCAACGCTAACTCTTTCATTCTAAAGTACAAATCCTTATCATCTCCACACTCTTTTTATACACAATACTATCCCTTTGTTTCAAATTTCATAACTCTGATTTCATTCATAATGTTACTTATCCTATAGACAGTAACATCAATTCTTATTACTCAAAATCAAAAATCAATCAATTGATTTCTTTCCTCATTTCTAATTAATTCACCACAATCCAAACTTTTACTCATTCTTTCATCCTTGTCTGTATTACGATACACATAATCTCTTCATATAACCTTACATTTTTCTTACTTCTAATCAAACTTATAATCTGCACTTCCTTAAACCCTTTATCATATTTAATCTTTCAGTACCAGACCATACTAATTGAGTCTGTCCGACTCTCATCAGATTTGATTCTCTGGCAGAGAATACAACTAATTCATACCTTATCTGAAGTTAAAAACCAGAATATCTACCTCTCTTTGATGGTAATGAACTCTATGAAGCACCAATTCTCTTAATCATATGAGATTTTTATTCTCCAAACTTTTCATTCTGAGCTCTTTCTCTTTAAAGCTTTAACACAATTAATCATTTCTTGAAACGATAACAAATTCAAAACCAGTAACACTCTTTTAAAAGGCGCAAGTCCTAAACAACAAATCATGTATCATTTTCAGTCGGAATTAACTCAGCAGCAATTCTGCTTAGCTATTAAACTTATAATCATACTACAAGGTGTAATTCCCTTGTTTCAAGCTCATGCATTCCAGTTTCATCTGTCTTATAAACTGGTCATCAATGCACTTATTTTTGAACTCTTATACAATTCTAATCACATCATTTAATCTTTTAACGTTCTTATGGTGACAATTGTCCACAATACTCTAACTTACCAAAGTAGTAACAAAACTACTCAATTCAACATCTCCACTTTGAAGAAATGAAAACCTTCTATCATATCATTCAACCAAAGGTCTATAACAATAGAACCTTCCTCAAATCCACCCTTGAACTTGGGTGCTCGCAACTTTATCAACTAATTTGATACATTCATTCTATGAGTTAAAGAAGTATAAATTGAAAACACATCAGAACATTCTTCAACATGAAGAATAATTTTCCAAATTTTATACAGGCGTTTCCTGAGGTGTTCGCTCTTCTCTCTGCCTGGCCAGGGCAGGTGAATGCTATTACCTTCAGGTTTATTACCTTTCACTTCTTTCGAAGCTCTTATTATCATACTTCTATTATCACATAATAATCTATTTTTTTTATTAGCAAGACATCATACTCCTTACACAATCATATCAGAATTTTTCACTTTAAGTTGGCATGTACACTTTTTAAAACACTTCTGACTTCGATTTAAGCCTAGAATCGGCTAAACCGTAGCTCTGATACCATTAAATATAACACCCCCAACCCGTACCCGACCTGGATTCGAGTCCGAGGTGTCACATTGACTTTTCAAAACATTTACTTGTATAAAATAGTGAGTAATTTAAAAAAAACTTTTGTAACATTTAACTTATTCAAAACATTTACAGAACTATTCAGAGCTTATACAATATATTCTTTTGATTACATGCCAACTAGAACTTTATATACAAAAATATATATATTATTCACCTCTATTCTGATCTGACCTTCGGTAAGGAGAACTGACCTGTCTTGTTCCTCTTTACTTCTCTTTTCGCTTTCCAAACCTACGTGTGAAACAATCACACGCTAAGTCGATGACTTAGTGAGGCATATAAAACATATAATATTTCATATAACATAAAGCATACATGAACATATATCATCATTAAGAAACACATATAACATCATATGGTTCATGTAACACATTTCAAACCACTTACTTTTGATAACCATTTATAAACCCATAGTATACATATCACATTCAGTATGTTTTTTTAATCTCTTTATTAGCCCATGTACACTGGTGAGAACTTAAGGTATGTGAGTACATTGAGGTTGTGCACATATATGTTGTCACCACAACTCATATAAATGTCCCGAAGGACCTATCCAGAGGTCATAAAGATCCTCGGTAACTGTCTATAGGTTCCGATGAACCTAGTTAAACTATCCATATGTTCCTTAGAACATAGGTATACTGTCCATATGTCTCAAAAGACATAGGTAATTATGTCCATATGTTCCGTAGAACATAGGTATACTGTCCATATGTCTCAAAAGACATAGGTAATTCTGTCCATATGTTCCGTAGAACATAGGTATACCCTCGACTCTTGGCATGCCAACTATACCCCTAGCTCATATCACATAACATGGGCATCATTTATAACATTTCATATCACTTGTTATTTCTATTCTGTCACATACCACATGTATGTGTAACCATATATCTCATATCATAACACATGTATCACAAGTGCATGTATTCACGTAAATCATTTCATATGACTTATATCATTTCTCATAACATATATCACATCACATATGTTCATGGGTACATCCCATAGCATATAATAACATATAACTTATATATGTATTCATGTGTATACTTTCATTTAGCCTATATATCAATCATATATTATCTCATAATTTGATATTCATATATATCTCATCTTATAACGTATACCTATGCATATAACCTTATGACTTATTAACAAGTACTCAATTAATGTTCCTATATGGTTCCATCTTTATCATATCACCTATGAACTATTCTTATATTACTCTATATCAACCATACTTTGTTTATCTCACTTTTCATATCATTCATTTATCACATATATGCCACTTTGCTTATAACACTTCTCTGGTTTTCATATGACATGTAAATCATTGTCATCTCTCGTTCTCATATAATTTCATATAATCACTTATCACTTATCACATAGTTTACATCCTATGATCATAGAATCATATCAATAACACATATACTCATGCACACATATAAATCATAACAAACACATACCTCTATGAATTCATGCATTTTACTATTGCAAATAGACTTATCACAAGTCTTATTTTCCTCATATAGTAGAGAATGTGCACTCACCTTAGCTTTGCTTTGATTCGATTCTAATCCTTCAATTGATTCAGAACGGGATCACGTTCTATATCTACATAATCATACATATATCTATATTAGTATTATAACTAATATACTCTAATGGTTCACTCTTTAGATTAAGAAAAATGCCAATTTCATCTTTCAATGAAAGTATGCATCGATGCACTACTGATGCATCGGTGCATAAAATGCATTCGATGTTGTATTATCACTGGGATGCATCGATGCATGCCTTATGCATCGATGCACTAATTGCATTCGATGTTTCTATTTTAAAAGAGTGCATCGATGCACTACCTGTGCATCGATACACCTTCAAACAAATATCTGGGTTTTAACCTTGATGCATCGATGCACTATGAATGTGCATCGATGCACTCTGCCCAGAATCTCTTTTTGAACCCGAAAATCATCAACTCTTCACTCAAATGCTTCATATTTCATCCCCTTTCATATTCCTAACTTTCATATACATGTTTAAACTCATTTATAATCAATTATCTCGTCTTTAACCTTAATATCCTCTCCTCTTTATTAACTTCAAGAATCATACCAGATTTTTAACATGTTTTAAATCTAATTCTAACACTCCATATCCCTTAATTAGATTGATGACAAGTTAAATTCCTTCTCAAAATTCACTTGCTAACTCTTTTCCAGAATTTCCTTAAGAAACTCATTTTCTTTAATCTTTCATAACTTCTTTATCTTTTGATTTTAGGACAATTTAAGCTTTTCCATAAGCTTAAGTATTACCTAATGATCAAAACCCACTCTTAAAATTAACAAATAATCAGCTAACAAGGAATCTTACCTTTGCAAGCTTGGCTCTTTCTTTCTCTCGTACAAGAAGAAGAAGAAGAAGAAGATGAAGAGAATATCTCTTCATCCTTATCCCCTCTAACATATATATCCTTATCATATTTATTTTTAATTCATTTATTAGTTAAATGACCATTTTGTCCTCTACTTCATTTGATAATTACTAACAACTTTTAGGATTTATTTCTAGATAAATCATTGAACTAATCCATTCTTTTACTTTAATCACCAAATTCTGAAACTTTACCATTTAGTCACTAACCCATAGTTTGGGATGTTACAAATTGCATCTCTTAATTATTCATATTTTCAAGGTAGAAAAACAATTTTAAATTCTACCAAATGATTTTATTGAAGGATAAATTACCTTTTAGTTATTGAACTTTAGGCTGTGTATGATTTTTATCATTAAATTTTAAAGTGTTTGTTTTAATATTGAATTTTAGTTTTGAATTTAACTAGGACATTGAGTTTTTAAATCATCTTATTATGCGATTAATTTTTCCCATAAACTTTATTTACGTACAAATTTTATCATGAAACTTCAAGTTCATCAATAATTATAAATAATAAAGTTAAAATGCATTTAAAGAATAAATAAAAAGGCCTAACATACCTAATGTATCAATACGATAAAAATGTCTAATATATTGAATATTCTCGATCATATAATAAATATTTATCAAATTAATTTAAAACTTTACATGGATGAAAAATATGATTATTATTAATAAATTTTACGAATATATTATTAAAATATCAATCATATAAAAATAGTTTAATTTAGTGACGCAAGTGGATAAGTCATGTATATTCAAGTGTGGTCCAAGCAAAACTGCCGTCCAATTAAAGATATGGTGGTGGTAGGCCTTTTGAATTGAATGAACAAAAGAGAGGTTTAAGGGTTCACAGTTGGGATGGATCGATAGCATGGGTGGAACAATTGTTTCTATGAAAATTTAAAACTACCATATTTTTAGATTTTTTATGTATTTTTTTATTAAAAATTTATTTTCGTCTTTTCTAGGATTTTATAAATCCGTTCTCTCCTAAAATTTTATAGGTTCGTTCCATAACATAAAATCTTATGTCCGTCCTTAATTCACTATGTACCTGTCCTAATTATAATCCTCATTTATTGGTTTTTGTTTAACCATTTCTTGACTTTATTTCTATACGCACCATTTCAGCCACCCCTACACCTGACTCTCTCATTTTCTTTTACCAAAATTTATTTAAATATGAGTTACATTTATCATATGTCCTCAAACTATAACTCTCATTTTAAATTGATCTCTAAAATTTTAAATGTTTCAATTTCATCCCTAAACTATGACTATCATTCTAGATTAGTCCTCAAAATTTTGAACATTTCAATTTCATACTCAAACTATGACCTTCATTATAAACTGGTCCTTAAACTTTTTTAACATTTTGATTTTATCCAAACTATACGTATATACTAATCATATCTCTTGTTAATAAAATTGTTAGGCCAAGTTATATTATTATATGTTTGAAAACACAAAATTTAGGTTAAGCTATGGTTGAAACTAATTACATATTTTTGATGAATTTGGAGATGAAATTGGAATATTCAAAATCTTGGGGACTAACTTAGAAGAGGGTCATAGTTTAAGGATGAAATAGAATGTTCAAAAGTTTAACGACTAATTTAGAATGAAAATCATAGTTTAAGGATGAAATTAGAATATTCAAAGTTTAATGACTAATTTAAAACAAGGGTTATAGTTTAGAGACATGATGCAATTAACTCTTAAATATTTAATAAATACAATATTAATGTAATATTTAATAAAAATTGAGTCTATAATAATAAGTTTTGAAAAGAATTGAATTGCAAGAGTAAGGCAAAAAAACTAACGCTAGATGATCACAACAGAAATAAAACAAAATATTAGATATGATTTTTAAAAAAATAATAATTATGCGGCTAAAACAAAAATGAATTAATAAAAAACTGACTAAATAGATAATTTACCCTTTTTAATTATACATAAATTTTAGATCTAGCAGATTGCCCCTTCTTCCACGACTCAACTAGACCTTATATGGGAGTACTTGAGTCTAGTTATTTATTTTCTAATAGAGATCATATGCATGAATGATATATGATTTTATATTAGGGGTGTGATTTTTTTAAAAAAATTAGAAGTTTACGGGTACATAATTATATATTTATAGAGGGTGCAAAACTAAATCATTAATAAAAAAATATAAAAAATATATGTAAATTGCATAAAAAATTAATTTTTTTGAAAATACGACCATATCTAACATCTCTATAGTCATCCAGATAGATGAGACTAAAATGGTGACAATTTATGGGAGAAATAAAATATTCTCAGACAAAATACGTAAGTTATATCATATAAAAATGTAATGTTTTTATTAATGGGGTGAGTACAATATAATATTTGTTCAAAAACTCTCAATCATTTGACTTTGAACGTGCATATCATTATCATACATTGTGATCGAACCCGAAACCTCAAAAAAAAAATAACAACTCTTTAACTACAAAATTCGTTTAGTTCGTGACATAAAGATGTAATACTTGATGCAAACGAAAACAACCAAGACAAGGGCATATTATATTTAGTAAATAGGTGATGACATGCACATTAACTATCAATTTGATTTTGTTGCAAACCGTTTTCGACTTTATGTTCATGACGTATAATTGATCTTTGTTTGAAATAAAAGTCTTACGTTATTAACATAGTTGGTTACGTGTTGAAATGAATCTAGATATATAGTAATGTAATTCTTACGTGATCAACGGGTTGATTCAAATGATAAGAAGTTTAATATCGTTTAAGTAGGTTTTGAGTTTGAGTCTTTGTGTATACAGAAAATTCCGACTGAGAGACTCACCCACCAAAACTAAATGTACGAGATCTAGATTAGTCAGGAAGAAGCCAATTATCTACAACTCCACTACTGCAAAGAAAAAGAGTTCATAAAAAATAAAGAAAAAAAATAATAGCGAAATTAACCACTTAAGTAATGATATCTCTTAGATTTGAATTAGTACATAATAAAATAAGTAATTTTTCTCTTAACAAATGAAGTGACCTTAAACTTGTTAAAATACAAGTAAACTTATAACACAATTAATCTAAGGTCCAATTAAGTTTTACGGTAGATCTACAATTTAGTTAATTTCTCTTTCAACAAGTGAACGAATCTTGAACTTATTAAAATAAAAATAAACTTGTAACACAAATAATCTAAGGTCCAATTAAGTGTTGTGATAAATAAACAATTTAGTCAATATGCCTTGGGATGTTGGTATGTGCTCTAGAAAGACAGTCCAATCTCTTTCATGAAAGATGATTAATTTTTCACACTTACGTAGACGTTTTCATCAGTCTATCTCAATATGAATCATCCACATTAGTGTTATGAAATCATTAAAAGCATTTATTATGCTCAATTTCGAAGATTCATTAAATTCATTAAATTTATCAAGTTTCTCTCAACGAAACTAACCAAACTCTATGATATAAAATCATTAAGAACACTTTGTGGTTTATCCTATAAATTCGATAAATTCATCAAGTCCATCTCAATATGAGGTTTCATTTGACTATAATGAACTTAGAGATTACGTTGCATATACGTTTCACAATATACCACATGCAAAAGGTTCATGCTTTATTTATAACATAGTATTAAATACCCTTAACATTGTAAATTTAAGACTATTGTATTCAAAACATAAGATGTTGAATCATGCAAACAATGTTTCTCTCAAAAATTGTTAAAGAACATTTAAACATAGATTATAACACCATAACACTATTTTTTAATAATTATTTATGAATTTGATCATTTTTAAATTAATTTTGAGCTTGTAATAAAACATAATTAAAAATTGTAAATAATAAACTAAATTTTATGATTTGACTTAATATATATATATTTCCCACATTTAAAGACTAATCTTAAAGCCTACTTATTTAAAAGGATAATAAAATTCATGCAATAAAACTATGAATTACTAGACAACCTTAATAAAACAATGAACAAGAACCATGAAATACTTTTCTGCTTCATACACGAGAATGGCCAAAAGAGTTGCAGAAGAAAAACACCTATACAATGTTATTACTTTCACTTGCTTACAATGAAGAAAACAAATTTTACCAATCTTTACTCCCTGTGTGTTGCCAAACCTGAAAACCCTAACGAATTATAAAACCAAGATGTGCATGATTGAGCCCCACAATGGTCATACCCAGCACTTTTGATGGTCCTTCGAATCACCATCACAAGCCATTGTCCGCTGATCTCTAGGTCGTCTTCTTGCATTAAAATATCAGACCAAAAATGGGAAATTGTTGTTAATTCAAGGCGTAATGGACTCGTTCGAGGAGTTGCACGACCTTGTTGACCGGGATAGGTGAAGGTGGTAGTTTCAAACTCAAGTTTCGAGTATGGGGTAAAACAGTGAGAGATGATAATACAAGCTCTTGTTGCATGGTAGTCAGCTCCAAGCATTGAGCTTCCACCAGTTCATATTCCTCCCTACAAAAAGCATTCAATTTATCAAATACTATACCCGAAATCTAGACATTACCTAACATATCAGAATATGGGAGCCTATGTAGCAGTAAAGAGTAAAGACCAACCACATTTATTGGCACTGACCTTGGCTGATGGCTCATAATTAGATGATCCAACACATCCATAGTGCAGATTACTTTCCAATACTGTAAAATAAAAGACATCGGTTCTCTCAGAGAAAGAAAAAGAAAACTATACGCTATAGTTGCTAACTAATCAATATGAGCACCAAGTTCCCATAAAAGACTTCTCTAATTAGACCAGTGCCTAACAAATATAATTATCATATTTCCTGTGAAAGCAGCCAAAAACACAAGCATAACAGAAGTTAAAATACAAATTAACAAATTAGATTATCACACATTTCTTGTTTATTTCCCCTCTATCTCTTTGATTGTTTAGGCTGGAGTTAATCTCCCATCATTTCATTGACAAGAATTGACAGGCTATGTTAACATTCACACAATAAAATCCAATTACCACCGGTTCCAGCTAAAGGTGGTAAGTACCCGCGTCATACACCTAACTTTGGTAAGTGAGTCTTCTAGTAGGTATTTTCTGCATACACAATGACTAGAACTCGAGATCTTATTAAGTAATATCAAGCTACTTACCACTTGAACTAACCCCTGTTGGTAATGATAAATAAGTATTGTTCCTATGATTAATCATGATTTTACAAAACTATATCTTAATGTATTTGTCTCAAATATAAAAGTTGTTCCCGTTTAAGAAACTTCAAACGGTCAGCTTGTCTAAATTATGCTCCATGGAAGTACACATTACAAATACTACATTTGATAACAAAATCTGATTAATAACACTTTTAGCTCACTAATCATATATACAGTTAAACTATTATAAAACTGCTTTACATTTAAAAGATCATAACAAATTTTTGAAATTAATTTTAATATAAGTTTTTGTGTCAGACACTGCGACAATCAGGTCAATAAGGTTTGCGATAAATGAATAAAATTCCTAAGATAAAATGATATTCTTCCTTGCACAATATGTTCACAACATTGTGATCATAGCCTTTAGCCAATTGTAGGAAGGGCTAATAAGGTACCGTTTGGGATTGCTTTTGACACCTTAAAAAGCACTTATTTAAGCAAAAGTAATCTCAAACAAGTACATTTTTTACTAAAATTGGCGTTACAACGGGATTTTAGACCCAAACCCAAAAGTTGGGATTTTGAAGCTTTTGAAGTTGAAAAACTGTATTGAGTTTGAAATACCGATTTTAATCTTCATTAAATGGGTGATGTAATACCCCAAATGCCAGGCAATGACTTTATTGAAAAGATTTAAATTTTGAGGATTTAATTAATAAATGATAAAGTATAAGAAAATAAATTAGGAATTATTTGGTTAAGACTAATTTCTAAGAATGAAAGAATAAAAGGGATATTTTGGTCCTTTAAGGGGGAAATGAATTATGGTATTTAAGTAAGTAAAGGGGAAAAGGGAGAGTGTTAATACCTTAGCTATCTTTCTTCTTCTTTCTTGTTTTTCACGTGACCTTCTTCATAGATAAGGTAAGCTTCATCAAACTAGTTTTCCTTTAGATTCTGGTTTGTTCTTGCAACCTTAAGTGATATGTAAGCTTAAGGAAGGGTTAAATAAGATTAAACTAGGAGATGGATGAAATATTTGAGATTTAAGGAAATGGGTTTTTAGTTGATATGTTAGAACATGGGTTTTTAGTTGATATGTTAGAATATGAGTTTTTATTGATGTTTATTAGTATATTTGACTTGTCAAAGAAGTAAATAAGAGATTACAAACATTGGATGGGATTAAAAACATGTTAGAAAAAGTGGTATGATTCTTAGATGGAAATGTTCTTGGGAGATTTTAGATGTTTTATAAAGCTAAATGAAGGAAAGTTAGTAGGGATAAGTAAAGAAGAATTTAATAGTATTGTTGGGGGTAAACATAAGGAAATTTGACCAAATTTGGGTAAGAATCGGGCTGAAAAATGGAAAATCTGGGTAAGGGTATCGGTACTGATAGAACAGTACCGATACTATAGGTTTAAATGGGTAGAAATGTGAAGAACAATATTGATACTAATACAATTAGTATCGATACTTATAGGGTATCGATGCTAAAAGGAAAGTATTGATACCATGGATTCCAGAATGCTGAAATGGTATCGATACTGAAAGGGAGTATCGGTACCATAGTATAGAAGTATCGATATCATGGTATAAGTACCAATATTATTGAGCCAGGAATTATAAGATAGGTTGAAATTGTTAGAGAAATTGAAAATAATAGTACTTTTGAGTATTATTAAAGTATAAATGTTAGATAATATATTAACATCGGTATGATATGTTTACTAAATGGGTGCTTATGTAGATTATAACCAAGTTCTCGAGTCAAGCAAGAAAAAGGGCAAGGACAAAGTTGCCAAGTAGTTGGACATCACTACAACATATCAGGTGAGTGCATATAATGTTATTATATGGGTTGAGGGAGACTCACAATAAGTCCACCTCAAATGTTTAAATTAATGTATGTTTTACTTGATATTATATATATTTATAATGTGTGTGGAATTGATATTATGAATGGTTTTTAGAGTATGAACTGTTTTAAATAAAATATTAATTGCCTAGCTGTGCATTTGACATAAAGATGTCAGTTATGCAGTTAGATGAAAGGCTAAATGTCTTTGAGTAAAAGATTAGTTGCGTAGATGTGCATTTGATAGAAATGTGTCAATTACGCTAGTTAGATGAAAGGTTAAATGCCTTTGAGTAAAAGATTAATTGTCTAGATGTGCATTTGACGGAAAGGTGTCAATTATGCCAGTTAGATGAAAGGTTAAATGTCTTTGAGTAAAAGATTAATTGCCTAGATGTGCATTTGAAAGAAAGGTATCAATTATGCAAGTTAGATGAAAGGTTAAATGCCTTTGAGTAAAAGATTAATTGCCTAGCTGTGCATTTGATAGAAATATGTCAATTATGCCAGTTAGATGAAAGGTTAAATGCCTTTGAGTAAAAGATTAATTGCCTAGTTATGCATTTGACAGAAAGGTTTCAATTATGCCAGTTAAATGAAAGGTTAAATGCCTTTGAGTAAAAGATTAATTGCCTAGTTGTGCATTTGACAAAAATGTGTCAATTATGCCAGTTAGATGAAAGATTAAATGCCTTTGAGTAAAAGATTAATTGCCTAGTTGTGCATTTGGTAGAAAGGTGTCAATCATGCCAGTTAAATGAAAGGCTAAATGCCTTTGAGTTAAAGATTAGATGCCTAGCTATGCATTTGGTAGAAGGGTGTTAATCATGCAAGTTAGATGAAAGGCTAAATGCCTTTGGGTAAAAGACTAAATGTTTAACAATGCATTTTGACATAAACGGTGTTATTTATTGATTTGACTAAAAGGATTATAAAGGAATCTCATAAAGTAGTCAATTTATCATGGTCTTGATAGTCAGGACATATTTATGAATAAATTGTAAATACTTAACGTGTGTTGATTTCATACGTAGGTAACCATCAAAGATTTGTTGAGTAAGGAGTGCAACAGCAACAACTTTCATCAATTAAAGGTTGACTCGTCAGTAACATTGGGATAATCTTATTCATTTTGAAAACTTAGCTGACATGTAATTGAATTTAAGAAAATATTTTGTAATGTATTTAAAGTGATAGTTCGAGTAATATGTTTCTATGAATGTTATACTATTATATGGTTTTTAAAATTTGAAACAAAATTTTACGAGTTTTTAAATGACACAATGTTTTAAAAAGTGATGTGACATTTGTATCTCGTGTACGAAAAGATATACGAGACATGGGTGTTACATTTATTAGTATCAGAGCTACATGTTTAGCCAATTCTTGGCCGAAACTGGGTTTATTTGAAATAAGAAAAAGGGACTACAGGCCACTAAGATTGTCAAGGCTACTGATATGGTGTCATTAGAGTGTAATTAATGAAACTCCTTACTAACTGTAATGTTATTATTATGCATGTTCTAATAGATGTCAGAATCCTCAAACTCGCGTAGTGCGGGGGAACAAGAGATGAGAGAAGGAACTGGTAGCGAACGTTTTGAGGCTAATAGTGAACAGTCGGTTCTATCTGAAAATGCTAGTGCTCCTGCACATCAAGGGATGACAGTACAAAAGTTTAGAGCTTTTATGCAAGCGCTCGACGCTATATTTACCCGTTTTCAACCTCCGTCGCCTCCCCCTACTCCTCCAGTACCGAGGATATTGATTTCAAAGAAGCTGAAGAGTTTAGGAGCTCCCAAATTTCATGGAGAAAAGGAGGAAGGACCTATAGAGGCTGATTTATGGCTAAGTGATGTAATGATAATGCTTGAAAGTCTTCAATGCTCGGATTCAGAGAATCTAGGTGGAGCTGTATCGTTGCTAAGGGGATCAACTCGAGTGTGGTGGTCGAATACTACAATGTATGCACCACCGGAACAATTGACTTGTCAGATCTTTCAGGAAGAATTTAACAATAAGTATATTGGTGAGTAGTTCAGATGAGCGATGTTGATGAAGTTTCTTAATTTGAAACAAGGCGACCGAGTAGTATATGAGTACGAAGCTGAGTATAATAAGTTGAGTCGTTTTGCTGCTAAGGTGGTTTATAATGACAATGCTCGATGTGATTGGTTTATTGAGGGATTAAGGCCAATGTTGAACGAAATGATGTTGGCTTTGAGTTTGCCTAGCTTGTAAGAAGTTATAAATCGAGCCAAAGCTATCGAAAGAGCTCAAGCGAAGACATTAGCAGTAGAACAGAGTTTGCAAACAAGGAAAAGGGTTGGAATGCCTTCAACTCCTCATTATGTTAAGAGAGGCAAGGGCTCGAGTTCTAGATATACTAACAGAGAGGGTTCTGTTGTAGCTTCACAAAAAACTAAATAATCTCAGTCGGTTACTGCTAGCTCGGGTAGAACAATTAGAGAAAGAAATGTATGTCAGACATGTGGAAGAGCAAACCGGAGTGTATGCAGACTTCTTAGTGGAGCTTGTTTCCAATGTGGCGAGACTGGTCACACCAAAATTTATAACATTAAGACCAATGAGGATCTGGATGACCCAGAGATCATAACAGGTACATTCCATCTTTTTGATGAGCCTGTATTTGTTTAGTTGACCCTAGTTCTACACATTCTTATATTAGTACAAAGTTTGTTAGAGCTATAGGAATTCCTTTAGAACCCATCTTTAGTGAAATGATAGCGCTAAATCCTATGGGTCATAGTGCGAGAGTAGAGCGGGTGTGTAGAAAATGCCCAATTAAAATCCAAGGGATTTTGTTTCCGGCAAACTTAATAAAGTTGCCTTTCGATGAGTTTGAAATTATTTTGGGTATGGACTGGTTGTCTCCACATCATGGATGGGTTGATTGTCTCTATAAGTTATTATTTCTGAAAGATGCGGAAGGCTCAGAAATTGTAGTGATCGACAAAAAAGTGAAATCACCATCCAATGTGATATCAACCATGACTACAAAGAAAATTACGTCAAAGGGGTGTATAGCTTTTTTAGCTAATATGGTAGATACTCGAGTGCCGGAGGTGATATTAAACTATATTCCAACAGTTAAGGAATTTCTAGAGGTTTTTCCAGAGGAATTGCCGGGGTTACCTCTAGATCGTGAAGTGGAATTCAGGATTGAGGTTTACCCGAGTACCGAACCTATTTCTATGGCCCCACATCGAATGGCTCCAATAGAGTTAAGATAATTAAAATTCTAGTTGCAAGAGTTACTTGATAAGGGATTTATCAGACCCAATGTTTCTCTTTGGGGAGCACCAGTTCTATTTGTGATAAAGAAAGATAGGTCTATGCGGCTATGTATTGACTATTGTCAGTTGAATAAAGTAACGATAAAGAACAAGTATCCTCTTCCGATAATTGATTATCTGTTTAATCAACTGAAAAGTGCAGCGGTGTTTTCGATAGACCTGAGGTCGGGGTACTACTAATTAAAGATCGAAAAGGAAGATATTTCTGTGACAGCTTTTTGGCATCGGTACGGATACTACAAGTTTGTGGTATTTCCATTTGGACTGACTAATACTCCTGCAACATTTATGGACTTGATGAACCGAGTATTCCAATCTTACTTGGATCAATTTGCAGTGGTATTCATAGATGATATTTTAGTGTATTCCAAGTCAAGAGAGAACCATGTTGACCATCTTCGGGTGGTTTTTCAGATACTTCTAGAGAATAAGTTGTATGCCAAATTATCCAATTGCGAATTTTGGTTATCTGATATTTTTTTCCTTGGTCATATAGTCTCCGCAGAAGGCATAAGAGTATATTCTAAAAGATCTGAGTCATAGTAGATTCGTAACCCCCAAAGAATGTTTCAAAAGTTTAGAGTGTCTTGGGGCTTGCTGGTTATTATAGGCGGTTCATGAAGAACTTCTCAATGTTAGCGTCGCCACTAACTAAGTTGTTAAAAAAGGATGTGTCTTTTTTTTGGTCGGAGAAATGTCAAGAAAGTTTTGAATTGCTAAACAGAATAGTAATATAAGCCCCAATGCTTGTGCAACCTGAGTCAGGTAAATATTATGTATTTTTCAGTGATGCATCCCATAATGGATTGGGATGTGTACTGATACAATAAGGGAAAGTTGTGACTTATGCCTTAAGACAACTGAAGAATCATGAGAGAAATTATCCGACAAATGACTTGGAATTGGCAGCATTAGTGTTTTCTTTGAAAATTTGGCGCCATTATCTGTACGGAAAGCGTTGCCATGTTTACATGGATCACAAGAGTCTAAAGTGTTGAAACATTTTGATATTTCGATATAACAAATTAAGTTAAATGGATTTTAAGATTTTCCAAATGATTTTCTAAGTATATTCGATATAACTATTCGAATATCAAAACATTACTCCAAATATTTCAAAAATCATTTTTAATCCTTACTTAAGTGTAAAATTAAGTTTTAATCATAAAACAATTTCAAAATAATCTTAGAAAGTATTTCGAACCAATTCAAAGCCAAAATTACAGATTGCTCAGAGGGAACCGATTCCCCCCCATAGGAGGAACCGATTCCCCCTAAATGGTTTTGGCCCCGAGATTTCCAAAATGCTCGGAGGGAACCGATTCCCCCCATAGGAGGAACCGATTCCCCCCTAAACAGTTTTGCTCCGAGAATTCCAGTATGCTCGGAGGGAACCGATCCCCCCCAAGGGGGTACCGATTCCCCCCTTGTACAACGGTCGAAATATTTGAATTTTACACTTAGGAACCGATTCCCTTCAAGGGGGAACCGATTCCCCCCACGCTCCAAGCTGTTTTATTAAATATTTTCACACTAAAACGGCTATAATATCTTCTCTAATCATCCCCAACGTTCAGAAGTGATCCAAGGTGTATTTAAGCAAGCTTAGAAGCCATTGATCAAAAACAAGAAACATCAAGCAACTAGAATCAAGAGAGAATCAAAGAGAAAGCATCAAACCTCAAGTTTGAGCATTTCAAGCCTATTTTCATTCAATATTCATTTTGCTTTCAAGAACACTTTTTGTGCTCAATTGTATTCATCTTTGAGTGTTCTTTTCTTTGTTCTAGAATTGTGCAAGCATCTTACCTTGTGAGGTTTTCTTGTAAGTTTACAAATTTGTAATCTTCTCTTTGGGAAAAAGAGTGTTCTCAAGAGTATTGTTGAACTATGTTTCGATTCGGGAAGAGTTATATCGATTATTAAAGTCATCAATGGCCTCCGCTTCAAACTTCGACTCCGGTCTCGATTCGATGCCCGTCAACAAGCCTCCTTTCTTCAATGGAGCTAACTATGCCTATTGGAAGAATAGAATGATGTACTTTATTCAAGCAAGTGACATGGGAGCATGGAATGCTGTAGAAGAAGGATACATCAAACCTCTCACTCATCCAAGGTTGTGGAGTGAAGGAGAGACAAGAATGTTCCAGCTCAACTCCAAAGCCATCCATATTATTTTTTGTGCTCTTGGACCAGATGAATACGGAAGAGTTTCATCGTGTACAACCGCCAAAGAAATATGGGACAAACTTCAAGTCACACATGAAGGTACAGATGAGGTAAAGAAATAAAAAATTAGTATTCTAACGCATAGCTATGAAAATTTCAGGATGAAACCAAATGAAGACATCAAAGCTATGACGGATAGATTTTCAACGATTGTCAATGATCTCAAATCATATGGAGAGATCATCTCAAATGAAAAGCTTGTGAGGAAGTTAGTCTACTCCCTCCCAAAATCATGGCAATCAAAGAAGACGGCAATCATCGAGTCTAAGGACCTATCGTCCTTAACTCTTGAAGAACTTATCGGTTCACTCCTCACTCATGAGATGATGCTCGAAGATGAGGTGGACCTTGATAAAGTTGAAGAGACACCAAAGGAAAAGGAGAAGAAGAAAAATATTGGAGTTGCTCTCAAATCCACAAAAGATGAGAGTGATTCTAATAATGATGATGATGACGAGGAAATGGCATTGTTTGCCAAACTGTTCAGAAAAATGATGAGACCTTACCAAGGAAGAAAATTCAAACGAAACGAAGGCCTCAAAAATGAACCAAAAGAGAAGGACCCAATCATTTGCTATGAATGCAAAAAGCCGGGGCATGTCAAATATGATTGCCCACAATTGAAGAAAAAGGGTCAATCAAAGAATAAGCACAAGGCTCATGTGGCTACATGGAGCGATGAAGAAATTTCCGATGAAGAGGAACAAGAAGTAGCAAACTTGTGCTTGATGGCATTCGGGAAGATTCTAAGGTAACCTCTAACTCATCCGATTTTGATGATTTATCTTATGATGAGTTATTTGAGGAGTACAATGGGTTGGCTTCGGATTATGAGAAATTGTTTTTAAAATATAAAAATGATGTTTCAAAATTGAAAAATGAAAACAAACTCATATCCAAAACCAACAACGATCTTGAAAGTAAAATCAAAGATTTGCAAATCAAACTAGAAGAGTTTGAAAAGAAAAATTTAGATTTGCAAAATTTACTTTCAAAGATCAATGATGATCATCAAAAGAAAATTGATGATCTTAAAACTTCTTTTGATAAAGTTGGAACAAAACATTTTGAAAAAGGTGGAAATTCAAAATCCAACTTTGTTAGAAAAAGTTTTAGAAACTACAATCATAGAGGTCCCCAAAGAACCTCTAATGGAAAAATCATTAGAAGTATGTGGGTTCCTAAAGAACTCATTACTACTAAAGATAAAAATATCCTACACAAATGGATACCTAAGGGGACTAGGATTTTGGAAACTAATGAATATGGACCCAAAAGAATTTGGGTACCAAAAATCAAAAATTAATCTATGTTTGTAGGGAAAGGAGCATTGCTACAAGGCACGGGAAACAAATTCAAATTCATGTACCTTGATAGTGGATGCTCAAGACATATGACCGGAGACAAAAGCCGGTTCATTGAGCTTAACGCCAAAAATGGAGGAGAAGTGACTTTTGGAGACAATTCAAAAGGTCACATTGAAGGTATTGGTAAATAGGTAATACCTCTTCCATACAAATTAAGAATGTTTTATATGTGAATGGATTAAAGCATAATCTATTGAGTATTAGTCAATTATGCGATAAAGGATTCAATGTCTTATTTGAAATTAATGGTTGTAAAGTCATTCACATTGCATCTAATCGGATTATGCTTGTTGGTCATAGAATATGAAACATTTACATGGTGCATTTAGATTCTATTGATATGACTAATTTATGCCTAGTTGCTAAGGATGAGCATGATAGTTGGTTATGGCATAGGAGACTAGGTCATGCTAGTATGAGTGTTTTGCAACGGTTAATTCAAGGAGACTTAGTAAGAGGGTTGCCTAAGCTTAAATTTGATAATGATAAAATCTGTGATGCTTGTGCTAAAGGAAAACAAAAACGAGTTTCTTTTAAATCTATTAATGATGTATCAACTAGTAGAGTATTACAATTGATCCATTTAGATCTTTTGGGCCAACTAGAACTACTAGCTTGGGTGGAAACAATATGCATTTGTCTTGGTAGATGACTATTCTAGATAAACTTGGGTTCTATTCTTAAGTACTAAAGATGAAGCATTAGAAAATTTCATCACATTTTCAAAAATAATCCAAATGAAAAAGGTTACTCTATCACTAGTGTTAGAAGTGATCATGGAACTGAATTTGAAAATCTTGGATTTATTGAGTTTTGTAATTCTAATGGTATTAGCCATAATTTTTCAGCACCTAAAACCCCTCAACAAAATGGAGTTGTTGAGAGGAAAAATCGAACTTTAGAAGAAATGGCTAGAACCATGCTTTGTGAAATAATTTGCCAAAATATTTTGGGCGGAAGCCACAAATACCGCTTGTTATGTTATAATCGAGTAATGATTAGACCAATTTTAAAGAAAACTCCATATGAAATTCTCAAAAATAAAAAGCCTAACATTAGTTATTTTCATCCTTTTGGATGTAAATGTTTTGTTTTAAACAACGGTAAAGAAAATCTTGGCAAATTGATGCTAAAAGTGATGAAGGAATTTTTCTGGGTTATTCCTTAAATTCAAAAGCTTATCGTGTATTTAATAAAAGAACTTTAGTTGTAGAAGAGTCTATACATGTTGTTTTCGATGATAATCCCCTTCCAAGGAAGGATTCTTCTGTTAATGATGATGTAGGTATTGTACAAGCAAATGACGTTAGACATGACGTTGGAGAATCATCATCAAAGGAAGAAACAAAAGATGAAGAAACTCATGATCCCCTCGAGAATCCAACCATTGAAGAAAGGGAAGTATCTTTTCCAAGAGAGTACAACTATGTCAAGGATGGTGAAATTATAGGTGATCCATCAAAAGGGGTAACTACTCGATCTTCTCTTAGAAATATCTGTAATTATGTTGCATTTATTTCATGCATAGAGCCTAAGAACATCAAAGAAGCATTAAAAGATGAACATTGGATTATGGCTATGCAAGAAGAATTAAATCAATTTGAGAGAAGTAAAGTATGGACATTAGTTGAAAGGCCTAGTAATAAATCTACTGTAGGTACTAGATGGGTTTTTAGAAATAAACTTGATGAAAGTGGTAATATAGTGAGGAACAAGGCTAAACTTGTTGCTCAAGGCTATACTCAAGAAGAAGGCGTAGACTATGATGAAACATACGCTCCCGTAGCTAGGATGGAAGCAATTAGAATGTTATTGGCATTTGCATGTTTCAATGAATTTAAATTATATCAAATGGATGTTAAAAGTGCATTTTAAATGGTTTTATAAAAGAAGAAGTGTACGTGGAACAACCTCCAGGTTTTGAAGATTCAAATTTTCCGGATCATGTTTTAAAATTGACAAAAGCTCTTTATGGTTTAAAACAAGCTCCTAGAGCTTGGTATGAAAGATTGTCAAATTTTTTAATTGAAAAAGATTTTTTAAAAGGAAAGGTTGACACTACATTGTTTTTAAAGAGAAAAGGTAAAGATTTATTAGTAGTTCAAATTTATGTTGATGATATAATATTTGGTTCTACTAATGATGTTCTTTGCCAAGAATTTTCTAAGCTAATGCAAAGTGAGTTTGAGATGAGCATGATGGGGGAGCTCTCATTTTTCTTGGGACTCCAAATCAAGCAAAGAAAAGATGGCATCTTCATTAATCAAGCTAAGTACGTCAAAGATATGCTCAAGAAGTTTGGACTGGAAAATGGGAAACCTCATAACACTCCAATGAGCTCTTCAACAAAGCTTGACTTAGATGAAGGAGGTAAATGTGTAGATGTTAAATTATATAGGTCAATGATTGGCTCTTTGCTTTATCTAACTACAAGTAGACCGGACATTATGTTTAGTGTTTGCTTATGTGCTAGATTTCAATCATGTCCTAAGGAATCACATTTACTAGCTGTTAAGAGAATCTTTAGATACCTTAAGGACACTCCTAGTTTAGGACTTTGGTATCCTAGAGACTCTAGCTTTAGCTTGCATGCCTTTTCTGATGCGGATTATGGAGGATGCAAATTAGATAGGAAAAGCACCTCCGGTACTTGTCAATTCCTTGGAAATATGTTGATTTCTTGGTTTTCAAAGAAACAAAATTGTGTTGCATTATCTACCACTGAAGCGGAATACATTTCAGCCGGTAGTTGCTGTGCACAAGTTTTATGGATGAAACAACAACTTTTTGATTATGGAATTGAAGTAGGTACCATTCCTATCAAGTGTGACAATACTAGTGCTCTTTATCTCACTAAAAATCCCATCCAACACTCTAGAACTAAGCACATTGAAATAAGACATCACTTCATTAGAGACCATGTCACTAAGGAAGATGTAGTTCTAGAATTTGTTGATACTTTGCACCAATTAGCGGAAATCTTTACAAAACCCTTAGACAAGGAAAGATTTTGGACACTTAGGAGAGAATTAGGTTTGACCAACCTATCTTCACTTAATGTTTAAAATAATTTTAGCACTTTTAATAAATCTTGAAAAATGCTTATAAATTTTTGATTGCATTCTTGCTATTAGTTAGGGGGAGTTTGTGATTCTTAGTGAAAATTAATTTTATGTTCAAAAATCGATTAAAGATTAATTTAATTGTTTGAACATAATTAATTTTTGATATATGAGTTGCCAATACCACTAGAAAAGATTAATTTAGCATTTTGTGCTTAAAAAAATCGGATTTTAGCATTTTGGTGCAGAGGGAATCGATCCCCCCTGAGGGAACCGATTCCCCCTTTGAAGGGGAACCGATTCCCCCCCACAGGGGAATCAATACCCCCCTGGGGTTCTGTTAAAATCGGACAAAACACCCCAAAATTCCCAAAACCCTTATATTTTCTTCAAACTGTTTCTCACCCTCCTCAAACACTCAAATCTCCTTTCTTGCCTCAAATCATCGATATTAATCGGAATTCGCTTCAAATATTATCTTCTAAACCTGTTGGAATCATTAAAATCGTGCAAACAACATATAAATCCCCTCAATCTTCATCTTTCAAGGTAAATTTTTCTAAACTCTCTATTTCATTATTTTTGAACATAGGATTAGTTTCAATTAGTTCTAGGTTGAAATAGTGATCGGGCATTGATTATTTAGGGATTAGAAACTAGATGTTACAACTAATTTCATCAAAAACACAAGAATTTTTCAAATTTTTTTTTAAATTTTTGAAATAAAAAAAAATGTTATTTTTCAAATTATTGTGTTTTGATTAAATTATTTTGTTGTTATGAAAAACTATACATATATTGTTCTCAAAACCATATTTTTCAAAAGTTTTTCAAAAACTTTGCCCATTAGGATTGATTTAGAGAATCTTGAAATATTGAGGACTCATTTGAGTTTTGGGGATTAATTGAATTGCATACATTTGTTTTAAAATTGCAGGTTATTCTATCTATTCCGATTTCCTTCACCATGTCAAATCCTAAACGTCCTAGGTCTTCATCTAGTCGTTCTAGTCGTCAACCAAATCCTCCTCCTATTCCTCAAAATCCTATTCCAAATCTTGATCCTAACTTGACTATCCAAAATTCTTGTTTCAATCAACCGGGTCCTAAAGATTATCGTTATTGGTTTTACCAATATTTTGACTCGTATAAGATTAGGGAAGAACGTATCCCATCTCTTCAAACTATGGTTGATATTAACTTTAAATATCTCCCTATCTTGCACGAATGGAAATTTGATAAACTTTTCGAACTTGAACCCATTGTCTATCATCAAACTTGTTCGTATCTTCTACTGTAATGCCGTTTGTATCAAAAATCGTGACAAAACCAAAACCATAGGAGTGCGTTCCTACCTCCTAGGTCAATATTTCCATCTTGATCCGGATTACATAGCCAATGCCTTAGGCTTGGACAATGAAGGTTTATCAAACGAAAAACAAGTTTTAGGCTCACGATATAAACGGAATGATAGTGCAAGTGTTTTAGATCTCCATGAGCGTTTCCTTCATCTCATGATCACTTGGTGGTTTCGACCATCCGGGGGTCGATATTCAACTCTTAGAGCTTTAGATCTTTGGTGGTTGCACTGTTTTGAAAACAATATAAAAATAAACTTCTCCGAGATTATCTGTTCTTCACTAGTTTACGGTTGTATTCTTAGTAATCTCTTTTCTAAAGCTGAACTCCGAGTTGGTCTAGATGCCTCATTTCCTCTTAAGAAACAAATCAATCTTCTTTCTTTAACAAGAGCGGGATGGGTCAAAAATAAGGAAACCGGTGCATGGGTTCGATCTTCTACTCCGGGAGCTAGTTCTTCACAAGCTCCACTCGAAGCTGACGAAGATCCTGAGTTTGAACAATTAATGAGGGATATTGATGAAGCTGAAGAAGAACCTGAACAACCCGAGGAGCACGCACAATAATCGACTCAAATGCCTCCATATTTGCAATCCTTTATGGAGACATTTGATTTCCGTTATGCTACAATGGATTCGCGCTTTTCCTCTATAGAGTCTCATTTATCCACAATGGGAGCTCAACAATTAGAGATTCTTCAGGAGATGCGTGCAAACAATGAAGCAACCAATGCTCGTATTAATGAACTAACTCATGAAATGGCTGCTATGTGAGCCCGTTTTCCTCCTACCGATCCGGATGCTTAATTTTGTGTTTAGCTTTACAACTTTGAACAAAATGAATATTGTTTCAACATTTTGAATTGTTTGATTTTGTGGATTGTTGGATTTTGGATTTATGAATAGTGTGAACTTATATACATAATTATTAGCAATATGACCAATTTTGCCATATCACATTATTTATGAATATTGATTTATGAAACTAATGGCTAACCTCTCTTTTGATTGTGATCTTAGCAGCTTAAGCTTATAATTAATAAATCAATTGGCTAAATGATTTCAAAACCTTGTTTTACAATGTCTTTTTGATTTAACAAAAAGGGGGAGAAGAATAGGTGTTAAATGTTTTACATAATAAATTGAAGAAGTGTTAAAGTAAGGGGGAGTAATTTCAAAACTTGATTTCAAAAATCTTAAAATTACTAAAATGTTTTGTTATATCAAAAAGGGGGAGATTGTTGAAACATTTTGATATTTCGATATAACAAATTAAGTTAAATGGATTTTAAGATTTTCCAAATGATTTTCTAAGTATATTCGATATAACTATTCGAATATCAAAACATTACTCCAAATATTTCAAAAATCATTTTTAATCCTTACTTAAGTGTAAAATTAAGTTTTAATCATAAAAAAAATTTCAAAATAATCTTACAAAGTATTTCGAACCAATTCAAAGCCAAAAATTACAGATTGCACAGAGGGAACCGATTCCCCCCCATAGGAGGAACCGATTCCGATGATGAATGACTTTGTTTCATTTCTCACTTCATAAAATATATATCCTTTGTTGTCCCCACTTGAGCCTATAGTATTTTTCTTCTGATTCAACCCTAACCAAAGGTCACCCTCCACACCGGGGGCAAGGTGAAAGAAATCTGCTGCAAGAATGGAAGCCATAAATCCATATTTTGTTAAAAAAACAAGTCATGGTGAAATAAAGTTAGAAATAACAAGATACTGCAAGGTGGACCAAATACGAAGCGCTCAAAGATCAAATCGAATTGAAAACACAAAGATAAAAATATAAAAGATATAGAAAAAAAGAGAAAAACATAAAAACATAAAAAAAAAAAACAAAAAACAAAACAAAAAACAAAAAAAAGAAAAGAAAAAAGGAAAAAGAAAAAAATAAGCTTTAAGACGATTGACTCAATAATCCTCAAACCACAAGGTTGATCAAGTACGACTAATTCGAAGATCCATATTTAATAAAAGATCAGGAATGCGATGGCATAACGAGAAGGAGATAAACTCTAGGGTGAAAACCCAAAATGGGTGGTCTAGTAGGATCCAAGAAGATGAAGAAAATGAAATGGTTATAAGCATATTCAAATTAAGCATGACAAGATTGAAAACAACAGAATGAATTGATCCTAGGTTCAATAACTCTTAAAAACTTGTTTGGGCTTATTTATCCCTTTCTTTCATAACCGTGATCCCTATCATACATTACGTGCCTGAAAAGTATCTTCTAATCATACATTGATTTCTAAGTGGAGAGACTACCTTCATATTTCATTATGCCCCTCAGGACTAATTTTATTTGCAAAAAAAATAATTTTCTAAAATCTTTATTGCATGATAGGGAAAAATAACAATAGAAGGGTTCAAGACGTAAAATTCTAGATGAAATCTTAAAACCAAAGGAGAATTCGAGTTTAAAACATGAAAAGGTGGCTCGAATACGAAGATTGTGAACTACTGCACAAAATACGATCTTATACATCTCTTGATAAAGCATTGTACAACCCAAAGGAGCTCACGAGGATTGGGAGCCAGTGAACATTTCCAAAAGATAAGCATAACGTATACTTCATCATATCAATGAACATCAGAATCAATAAAGTTAGACCTTAACCAAATAAGCCAACCTAAAACACATTACCTCCCTAAATTAATCTGAAACACTCAACCTTCCCAAGTCAGCCTAATCCTTATATCATCATTAATCTATACACTTGTCAAATGTATATACTTTTCAAAGGATTAAAAGAGTATTTGATTTATTTGATATTCAATGAACTCTTGTGTTACAATTTGTTTTAATTGTGAGCATGAAGAAAATGACATCATTTTTAAAATTATTCATCTAACTTGTTTTTTGGATTTCAAAAATTGAAAGAGGAAGAAAAACATTTTCAAACAAGATAATCTTAAGTGAAAAAGGTCCTTGAAGCTGGTGATGCTCATCCTGCCTCAATCGGAGAAGAACAAATGATGTCAGAATAATGAAGCATTTCATAATCTTGAAAGAAAAATAGTCTAAGAGATCAGAAAGATTGGATGATGGAACTTCTAACACTTCCTTGTGACGTTGTCGGTAACCCATAAGAAGCAGATGATCACCTCAGTCGAAAGGGGCACATATCTAATCTTATAGAAAAGATTAAAGACATTTCTGTTAGAAGAATTGATCATTACTTAAGTGTCCATCTGATTGTCTCATCAAGAAGAAAATCCCTTAAACTATTCGATAACATTTATGTTGATGGCATATGATTACTGATTAGCGACATAAGAGTGAGACTATTTGAGATTAAAAATTTGTCATGGAGAGAGTCATGAGTACCCACATTGGGGCATTACCAAAACCAGATCTCACTGAGATAACAAGATTCAACTCAAACAGACATGGTGAATAACCATTACCACTTGGAGTACCAGGGTCAAAAGATGTAAACAAAAAGAACTTACCTCGAGAAACAGACCATTCATGCTTCAGTTGGAAGACCTATCATGAGAAATAAATTTGATTGAATGGTCAAGTCAGGGATAGAAATTGCATCAAGGCCATATACCTGTTCATGACAAGAATTTGAGAGAGAAAGCATTTCCTCCAAAATGAAGATAGAAAACAAAGACCACAAGATGATTAGAATGATCCCCAGAAGATTGCAAACCTGAGTTGCCAAGTTGCTACATTGATATTGAGGCATGATCCAGTCAAAGATGATCAAGTGAAGGAAGACTGAGGTCTCCACTTTGAAGCAAGAAGAAGAATGATCAACATTTCTGCATACAAGAAAGTCACGCATTACATTTCGATACATTTAAGTGCATTCATATTGTTATACATATATATATAATTCTTACAGATTTTCTAAGGAATTAAGAGAAAGAAAAGAAAAATCAAAATTCAAGCCTCAAATGGAGGGAATTACATTAAGAGTAAAAGAACCTCAAGAACTGAGGAATCCAATACACAGAAAAATCATTATTTTTGAAGTGGGGCATGTTACCCGGCTAACGTGATTTTTTCATAAGCTAAGCCTGATTTTCAGGGGTTTCTTCATATTTTAAAATGAATTTTGAAAGAAGCTAATTTATATTTTCGAAAGTTTCTTGATTATTTTTAAATAAATTTTGAAAGAAACTAAGTCTAATTTTCAAAGTTTCTTGATAATTTTTAAATGAGTTTTTAAAGAAGACAAGTCTAATTTTCAGGGGTATTTTGATGTTTTCAAAAGAATTTTAAAATAAACTAAGTATGATTTTCAAAAGTTTCTTGATGATTTATAAATAAGTTTTCAAAGAAGCTAAGTCTGATTTTTAGGGGTTTCTTGATGTCTTCAAATAGATTTTAAAAGAAGTTAGGCATGATTTTTAGGGGTTTCTTGATGTCTTCAAATGAATTTTTAAAGAATCTAAGCCTAATTGTTAGGGGTTTCTTGATGATAACTGTAAATGATTTTTTGAAGAAGCCAAGTTTAATTTTCAAATGTTTCTCGATGATAAGTCCTTCGGGCATTGTAACATACAGTTGCATTATTCTGGCGATTTGCCGTGTCGAAGTCACAAGAAATGATGAATGCTTCCCGTACTTGTAGTTATAAGTTGAGCCAATGTTGAGTTCATAAGGGGTTTCTATAAATTCTAATTTCACCCATTTGGAAGGTCATGTTCAATCTGCACCAAGATTAAAAGTGGATAACCGGGAAGTTCTCTTTCCGCTAAATGGACGATATAACTTTGAAAAAATCAATACAAAGCTTGGAGGGATGAATTCGATGTTAGCAATTGAGCGATCACCTTAATTTCAGTTGTTTCTAAGGTTATAACTACCATCATTGGCATGGATGTATCGTAGGGTTTGTCAGGGAACACGAATGTTCTGTCAATTTCTGTGGTGGTTAGTTCAATACAGTGGCTATTGATTTTTTTGTCAAAAGGTGGCAGTGAGTACACGGTCTCCAAATCTTGAAATGATAGATTCTCTTTTCAAAATTTTCTGGTAAAGATGAAAGCTCTATTGGACTTCTACATAAGTTAAGGCAGGAGAGGCCAAATTTATCAAGGGGCAAAATTTACTGGGGCAAGATGCGCCTATTCAAAAGTTAAGATTCGTAAGAATACACTCAGGTGTGAGAGATAAGGAAGACAACTGAACCATGAAGAGAATGAAGACTTCTTTAATAATAAAGACTGCTCTTGCATCCATTCCCAACAGATCAAGAAAACATGCATTCATACATATTACATGAATTTGCATCTTTGCGTCATATATTTCATCATTTTATAAACAAGATAAATTTTGATTTACCTCTTATGAGGATGCCTGTAAAATCTCTTTTGAGAAACTATTTTGTCCTTCTCAGAATAATTGTTTCTAGAAAATTGTTTAAATCCTTTTTAGGATCATTTTCTAGGATATTGTTTGAGCCATTCTTAATATTTTTCCCTAGAAGCCTTTTCAGTAATGCATTTCTTAAACTTGACTTTTATTGTGTGTGGAGAAGTCAACCATTCACCAGGAAATGGCCAGATCGCCTCAATGCAAGTGAGCAGTGTCGTTTCCAGGATGGACCCAATAAAGACAAAAACTTAGAAAGATAAAGGAGCAAAAATTCACTAGACGATAGAATTTGTAACACTAAGATGACATCATGCATGCACTTGCAAGATAGGAGCATACACATCATTTTTCATCAAGTATTAGTCAACAATGAATTAGTCACCATTGAAAGAAATGGATCTCAGCAAAAATTAAGGACCATCGGGTCATTACGTTAAGGTACTTTAAATGCAAATAACTGACATATAATAATATTTTGTAGGTTTAAAACTTTTTAAAGAGATGATAAACCAGTCAACATTTCCAATGGAAGGGTTCATACTCGTCCGAAGAGGAGGAAGAAGAAGTTCATAATGAGAAGAATTTGTTCAATCTTTTTTCAATTTCATCATAGAAGGAGGTAGATCAACATTTTCAGTGGAGAGTTTATAATGAGAATAACTCATCCAATGAGGGAGAAGAAGTTCATAATGAGAAGAACTTGTTCAACCTTAGCTCGTTTCCATCACAAAAGGAGTTGGAACATCACCGACCTTGGCTCATCCATCATATATGGAGTTGGATCATCATCATCATTTTGTTCGATTCCATCAAAGAAATAGATGGATCAACATTTCAAGTGGAGAGTTCAAAATGAGAAGAACTTATCCGAAAAGGGAGAAAAAGTTCATAATGAGAAAAACTTATTCAACCTTAGCTCGTTTCCATCACATAAGGAGTTGGAACAACACCAACCTTGGCTCATCCATCACATATGGAGTTGGATCAACAACATCACTTTGTTTGATTTCATCAAAGAATGAGGTATATCAACATATTCAGTAGAGATTTCATAGTGAGAAGAACTTGTCCGATGAGAAAGAAGAAGTTCATAATGTGAAGAACTTGTTCAACCTCAAGCTCGATTTCATCATATGGAGTTGGAACAGCACCGACCTTGGCTCATCCATCACATAAGGAGTTGGCTCAGCGCCATCATTTTGCTCGTCCATCACATAAGTAGTTGAATCAGCATCATCATTTTACTTATCCATCACATAAAGAATTAGATCAGCATCATCATTTCACTTATAAATCACATAAAGAGTTGGATCAACATCATAATTTCGTTCGTCCATCACATAAGGAGTTGGATCACCATCACCTTGGCCCATCAATCACATAAGGAGTCGGATCATCATCACCTTGGGTTAACCATCGCAAAAGAGTTGGGTCAATGATTCCGAGAGAATAAGTTCATAATGAGAAGAACTTGTTCAATCAACTCTTACCCATCACGAAAGGAAGTGGATTGACATCCCAATGAACAGTTCATAATGAGAAGAACTCGGCCAATAAGAAGAACTTGCAGTTCCAGAATTACAGGAGTACATGACGGATAAAAAATGGTGTTTATTATATTTGCTTCATTCCTGTTCCATAACAATAAACAAAGAGGGGCAACTGTAATCATCATTTTTATCCCAAATAATAATAATAATATAAAAATAAATAAAATAATAATAATAAAGAGAAAAAAGAGGGTGATCCCCGAATATCCGGGGCATTCAATGCCCCAGTCACTGTGCCACCATCTCCTTGCCATCTGCACGCCCATGCTGTCAGTCACTCTACCACCAACGAAATCCCAGCTCAGCTACAACAATCACAACAAAAGAAATTATTGTAATTTTTTATTTTGGGATTTATGTAACCGGGTTGTTATAAAACTCAAAGTGCAATGCAAAACCAGGGTGCTTTCTGGCCGATTCTGCTATAAAAAAGAGGGCATTTTGTAATTTTTTTTAATCAATACAACACAAAAAAAATCATTTCAAGATATCAACAAAAAAATCGAGGACTTTTTTTATATTATTTTCGAAGCAAGAAAAGGAAAAAAAAGAAAAGAGAAAGGAGAAGGGTTTTGCCTTTTGGTCGGAGCTTCACTGGAAACCGTGACCTCCTTTAGCCAATCCAAATGGTCAAGAGGGAGAAGAGATGCTAGGGAATAACATATCTTGAAATCGGCCCGATTCAACGATGGACGACAAAGATCATGACAAGGGAAGCGGAAGATTTTAGGCCATATTTTGTGGCATTAGGGTTGTTTTCACAAAATCGAGTTCAGATCCGTGACCACTGCGTTGAGGCAAGCCAACACATGAATTATGTGCCCGAACAGCCACCGACGGTGACAGTGGTATGGTGATCGACACGACTGTTGGTGGCTGGACTCCCGTTGAGTTCTTGGGAGGCTTAGATATAAGAGAGAGCTTATCACTCTAAAAACGAAAATAAATGAGAGAAAAATAAAAAAGGGTGATAAAATGTATTTATACCTAAAGCAAAATAGCGTTGTTTTGGCCTATACCCATGCATTTTAGGCTTTGAGGGTCCAATCACGTTTGCAACCATCATAGGTTTCATCGGTTTGCATTTTGGTCACCATGATGTGCTCTGTTTATATTTATTTTAAATTTAATGTCCTTATTTTTCTATTTTCTATTTTTATTTCTAAGTATTAACTTTTGGTTTATTTTCTTCCAGGTCCCTCTACTTTACGCGCGCTTTTCCACTTCGGTCACTGGTCCCCTATTTATTTCATTTCTTTGATTTTGTGCTCTTATTTGTGCTTGTTTTAATTTTAGTCACTATTATTATTCTGATTTATTCGAATTTATTCACTTATTTTTTGCTTTTATTCATTTTAGCCACTGTTTGGATTTTGCTTCTTATTTTTATTATGATTTGCATGTGATGTTTGAATTTATTTGTTTTAGCCACTAATTATTTTTTATTGGCAACTATTTTTTTATTTTTTGCATTTTGGTCCCTTTATCAAAATATGAATATTAAAAGTTAATACAAACTCGTGTTGACTCGCCCAGGGGTATGATTCGAGTTATTCATGGTCCGAGTAACAATTAAAAAATTAATCCCTAACTTATAATTTTATTCGATTAATTTATTTTCTCTTATATATATATTTTCTCCCATTAATTTTTTATTTTAATTTGTGCATTTATTTTTCAGCATTTACATTACAGTCCTTTAAATTTCAACTTTTAATTTTCAGTATTGTTTTTATTTAATGCTTATATTCTAATTTCTTACATTTTGGTCCTTTTACTTTATGCTTTAATTTTAGCTTTGTATTTTTGATTTATTGTAATTTAGTCCATTTACTTGGTAATTTCTTTTAATTTTGCCTTTAATTTTAAATTTCTTTACATTTAGTCCCAATTTTAGATTTTAATTGTTAAACCTCTTAACTTAGATTTTTAATATTTAATCCTAATCTAGATTATTTTTATTTTAGGTTTAATGCTTAAATTTGGAGGATTCTTAATTTGGTCCTTGTTTTTGCTCGAGGTTCCACATTAATTATTCGAATTACAATAATGACTAAAATTAATTTATGTTAATATTTGAGCCTCCACTTTTGATTAGATTTCAATTTAGTCCCTTTAATTTAGGTAGTAATTTGAGTTGGCTCTCACCTAAAGGCTCAAGGGACTATATCGATTATTATTATTTTTGGATAATTTAAATTTTATGATCCAATAGAGCAAAGTTTGCTACAACAAATATCCCAAAAGGGAGTATAAATAGTTCCTTATAACAAAAATGGTTAGTTTATACCCCAATAGTAGTATAGATTACAATTAACAATATCAGTTCTATTAATGTTTTTGCCTCTAAGTTGGATTCAGAGAAGCTCCTTGATGGTTGACAGAACTTGATCAACTTCTTTGGATCTTCGTTGAAAGATTCTTCTATTTATCTCTTCCCAAATCGAGTGGATGAGCGAAGTCCAAGCTATCTTCAATAAGGTGGAAAGGAGAGATTTGCCCTTCCATTCTTCACAAGCCCAATTAATCATTTCTTCCCAATACATGTGAGGTTTTCACAAGTGAGAAAGATTTAAGATAGATTTCCACATGGATTTAGCAAAATTTCAGTCAGCAAATAAATGGTTCCTTGTTTCGAGGGCCTTATTGCATAACACGCAATGACCATCTGTGACAATTCCCATCCGAGACAGTCTTTCCCGAGTTGAGAGTCTGTCCAAGATGGCCATCCAAGCTATCATACTAAACTTAGGAATATGATAAGGGAACCATATCATTTTATGCCAAGATACCTTATCTCTTTTATCTCTGACTACTTTCTAAACATCATTAGCAGTTTTAGTTCCTGCATTAAGAACGTGCAGAGCTGTAGTTCTGGGCTTCAATAATTTCTTGATGCTCCAGCTGTGAGAGGTACTTTTAGCCATGTCCCTGAAGTTATCGTTCTTAAATATATAGCATTTTAACCAAGCGACCCAAAGTGATCCTTCTCTTGCAAGAATATTACGAATAAGCTGAATCGTACATGTAGTGTTCCATGATTTAATGTTCTTCAAGCCTAGGCCTCTTTCAGATTTAGGGCAGCAGAGTTTTGCCCAGCTGACCCTAGCTCCAATTGTTGCCTGATCAGTTCTTTTCCAAAGTAAACGAGAACAGAGCTGATCAATTCGGTTGATAACAGTTTGATAGAGGATGAATTGTCTGCATCAATAATTAACCACACTAAAGAGAACCATTTTTACTAGCTCAAGTCTCCCAGTATAGCTTAAGAGCTTACCAGACCAATGGTGGAGCCTTAGCTTAATTTTGTCAATAAGAGGATGGCAGTCTTGTTTAATAAGTTTTTTAGTGATTAAAGGAACCCCCAAGTACCTTACAGAAAGAAATCCTTGATTGAAACCAGAAGTGCATTTGATAATTTCAAGATTTCTAGAGGAAATTCCAACAGCATACAGTTCAGTCTTGCTAACATTAAGCTTAAGACCAGACAAGTCATAGAAATGATTTAAGACAAAGATGATTCCAGCAATAGATTCAAGATTTCCTTTGCAAAAAATTAAGAGATTATCTGCAAATGATAGATGAGTAAGAGCAATATTTTTGCATTTAGGGTGATACCCAAAAATCCCTTTGGCAGCAGCAATGTTAAGAATTTTAGAGAGGATTTTCATAGCAAGCATAAATAAGGTAGGGGATAAAGGGTTACCTTGTCTAATCCCCTCTAGCCTTTGAAATAACCAACCAAGCAACCATTGAATGAAATAGAGTATCTAGCTTCTATAAAGCAAGCCTATATCCACCTTATGAAGATACTTGGTAGCCTAATGGCTTTGAGGATAACATAAATGAAGTCCCAATTAAGAGAATCAAATGCTTTTTGAAGGTCTATTTTGAGAGCACACATTGGACATATATACTTCCTTCTATATCCTTTCACTAATTATTGAGCAAGGAGTGTATTATCAATTATAGTTCTTCCTTTAACTAAAGCAGACTGGTTAGGTGTTATTATTTCTGGTAGCAGCATGGTCATACTTTTAACTAGAATTTTGGTGATGATTTTATACACCACTGAGCAGCATAAGATGGGGTTGTAGTAATTGATAGTGCTGGGGTTTTGAATCTAAGGAATCAAGGCTATTATTGTGGCATTAAAAGCAGGCATGATGAAAGATTCTTGAAAGAAAAACCTGATAGCTTTGATTACATCATCACCTATCACTGGCCATGTTTTTTTTGAAAAAGAAAGGAGTTAATCCATCAGGGCCTGGGGCTTTGTCATTTCCTTGATTAAAAATAGCTTCTTTGATTTCTTCATTAAAGACAAATTTAATAAGGTTAGAAGAAATGTCAGCAGGCAAGTCAAATTGGAGCAGACTTTTCAAATAATGAGCATCAGGCTACTGAACATTAGGATCAGCATAACCTAATTGTAATTTGAAGAATTCTAAGACTTCTGAGGCCATTTCATCAAATGATTCTAGCGTTTTTCCTTGAGCATTAATAGGAACCCTGATGTTATCTCTTTTGTTTTTAGTTACAATAACAGAGTAGAAGTACTTGGTGCACTTGTCCCCCTCTTTGAGCCATCTAATTTTTTCTTTCTGCTTAAGAAACATATTTTCAGCTTCTTCAAGGGTAGATAGCTCATTTTGAATAGTTAACTCTTTATCAATAGGGTTGGTTCCTTTAAGAGTTAAGATCTGTAATTATTCCAACTCTGTTTTCTTGAGTTTAAGCCTAGCAGATAAGTTATTATAGGAGTTATTGTTTAAAGATTGTAAGCAAGGTTTTAGGCATTTAGCTTGAGAAACAAAGCTTGCATTGGGTTGCGATGAACAAGCTGCTGCCAGGAATGACTGACTTCATCAAGAAAAGAAGGGTGATAAGACCAGAAGTTGAAAAACTTGAATGGTTTGGGGCGGTTAGTGTGGGTTTCTTTGTTTAACCAGACCAGTTCCATACAATGATTAGAGGGTCCTGGAGCAAAGAATTCAATAAAAGACCTCTGGAAAGAATTGGCCCAAAAAGAGTTAATTAAAACTCTTTCAAGTTTCCTTGCTAAGAAAGTATTTTTTTTGTTTATTACTCCAAGTGAATGAAGGGCCAAAGTAAGGATAGTCTTGAAGAAAATGTCTTGAACCACTTCATGGAAATATTTCATATCAGTAGAGAGATAAGGGCCTAGAAGATCAGAGTCAGAGCTTTCTTTGTAGTAAGAAAGGTGTTAAAATCCCCTCTAAGAATCCAAGGGAGAGAATTAAACTGTGAGTCAAGATATCTAAGGTGCTGCCAAATGTGCCTACGATTAGTGCCATTATTATTTTCATAGATAGCAGTGATGATAAAAGGAGTACTATTGTAATGGCACTTGACAGTGATACTTTGATCAGAAGAATTACAGAGAGAAATATCGATACCGTTTTTCTAGAGCAACCAGATTCTTCCATTAGAGGCATAGTCATAATTAGTAAACGCATTCCAGCTCCCAAATTTAGAATGCATAATGTTTTCAGATTTATCATATTTAATACGGGTCTCCATCAAACATAGGATATCTACTTTATATAGGTTGGCCCTTTGGAGGACTTTTATTTGCTTTTGAGGATTATTTAATCCTCTGATGTTCTAAAAGAAAACAATCATTGGGAATGAGAGTTTGAAGATCCCCCTTTTTCTACAGGGGTTTTAGCTTTAGTAATTTGCTCATTCTTTTTTTACTTTAGTTTTTTAAGAAGGTTTGCAACTCCAGATGTAGCAAGCCTGACTTTCTTTACTTGGACCTCAGCAATAGGGGAATTTTCATCAACTGCACTAAGGATTTCAAACCTATTTACTGATCCTTTTAGAGCTACTTTAGGTTTGACCTTGAGAGGTCTGCCTCTACCTCTTTTGGGAATAGAAGTAGGTTCTTGTTCCTTATCAGAAGAAGATTGAGGCAGAGAGGGATTCTCTACTTGGACTGGTTTACCACTGTGGGGTGAGGGTTGGGTTAATGATAAGTTTCTATCACTAACAAGAGTGCTAGGGGAAATTGTAAGTTCACTCTTGGAGGATTGTTCAATGTAGACAGTAGAGTGACTAACTGGAGCAGCTCCTGGATGAAAGTCAATAGGTTCAGAATGTTCCTTTGAGGGAGAATAGTCTGGCTGTGGGTTCTGTAAGACTTCAGTGCTTTCAAGAGACTTTTATTCTAAGCTATTGTTAAAAACTGTATTTTTCTTCAAATTTTCGAAGTAGAAGGAGTTGTTGATTTTTTAGTAGGATAGTTTTTATCAGAATGTCCAAAAGAGTCACATTTTCTATATCTATTTGGGAACCAGGGAACTTCAACATATATATGGGTGGTTAGAACATTAGTAAGTATCACTTCAACATAATCAAAAATTTCTTCCTTGGCATCTATCTCTACACAAACTTTAGCATAATGAATTCTAGTTTTAGAAGCAGCGATAGAGTCCATAGAAATTGGAGTTCCTAGAGCACTAGAAATGTAGCTAAGGCCATCTCGTGAATACAATTCAAGTGGAACATTATATAGATGAATCCAGATAGGCAGACGAGCTAAATCAAAATCAAGCCTTTGCATATTAGACTCCTATTTTCTTAGAATTAAAGGCTTGTTTAAGATGTGCCAAGGTACGTTTTCAAGGACCCAGTCTCTTGCAAATCAGTATTGAAGGAAAAGATGTAAAGATTATTTCCAGCATGACTGACCTGAACTCGTGCCCCTTTCGAAGGATGGTTCCATAGGTTTTCGATGATTCTTTGTAGAGCAGTGAAATTTGGTGACGCCCCAACTACCAAGGATGATTTCTAGTCTGTTGTTCTAACCTCGTAGACCTCTGGTGGTGGGCAGACAATCAGAGTGCTTTCGGTCGATTTTGGGGAAAATAGGTTAACTTCTGACTTTCTTGACATCTGACAAATTTTTTCCAATCCATTGAGAGAGAAGAGAAGAGGTGTTAAGCAGAAAGAAGAACAAGAAGAAGCGACCTATTGATTGAAGACGAGATCACCAGCGACGAGAATCTCAGGTTCCATTAGCCCTACTAACGTGCGCCCTGAGAGAGTCGTAAACATACGCCATCTTAAATAATAGCGTATTTGTTTTTTATATTGATTATTCGATTCAATAATTGGTTAAAATCAAGTAGGATTAATATTAGAGCATACATTTTTAGGTTTTTACCTCTAGGTTATTTACTTATTCATAATTTGACACTTTAAGATAGAGAAAACCTTAATCTACCTTAGTTTAATTAGGGTCAGTAAAAATTGTTTGATTGCATATTATTTTCACACACAAGGCAATGTTCACTCATTAGGGAGTCAATAGTATATCTCCAGCAAATATGCTCAGGGGCTGACTACTGCTGATTCCTGAAATAGGGCGACATCCTTTTCAAGACCGCATCATGATTTCTAAAATATAGAGATAATGTTCGATTATTTTCCATAATAGCTAATTTCATGCATTCATGCTAGGGGACGAATGTTATTGGCTTTAATAAACGAATACTTTTTTCAACTTTGCATATGTAATAATTTTTAAATTAGATGAAGTTCGAACTCAAAATTTTCAATTTTAAATATAGGGTAATCATCTAGGTACCAATATTTTGGTGCTATGGGGGTGTTATTCCTTCCCCACGCATAACTGACTCTCAAACCTATTTTCTGGTTTTCGTATACCCTAAACTTGGTATTTTGATAAAAATAAAACCTTTTATTAAAATCACTCAATTTTTATGGTGTCCCGATAGCACCTTAAAATGATTGGTGGTGACTCCTCACATTTCAAAACATTTTCAAAGAAAAACCCCTAAATCGGTACAAGTTTTCCCTACCTGGGCGACAAACAGTGTCTACAGTGCCCCTAAAGGCTTCTAAAATGTTTGCTTCATGACCACTAGACTTATGCAATTTGAACAAATTTCAACTCTCAAAATCCCTTATACCAATTAAGGATATTATCCTCTAAAAGAGGTGGGAATTGTTCTTTCCTTAGTGCAAAGTCTATGTTCATATGACCAAAACCTTATGTAAGTGCATTTTTTCATTCCTTGAGATTTGTTTTTTGAAGCATGTGTATAAAATGTGTATTGACAGATATTTTGATAGCAATAAATAAATAATTACCTAAATATAGAAAAAACATAAATAAAATTTAAGCTCACATTAATATTCTAAAGTAAACAAATAAATTTTTTTTTTAAAAAAACAATGGCTAATTCTCACCTCAAGATACTAAACACTACATCAATATCATTGACAATAAGTTATGTCAAACAATAAACTAATATTTGGAGTAATATAATGCTCATATAAAATACCTTATAATTGTCACATATTATTGTCATATGTGTCACTTAAAATCCGGTCAAATATTAACTTTCTGTTGAGTCAATAAATGCATGAATTACAAGAAACACATAATCATCTTGATATTTCAAATAAATCAGTCTACACAAAAGAGGTCACTTTGATGATATTTTGTTTCAATTAATCTATCAAAATATTAGACCTAGCCAAAATATGAATTAATTTGTTTCAATATATATTCTAAGAACAAACAAACTGAAATTTTGATCGAACAAAACTGAATATATACACATATTGCATTAATAATATAAATAAAACGATATAAATATTTTCAACCAACCAATTTGTTTTAATTTTATCTTTCAATTAAATTAAAAGATAACCATAATAATAATAAATTTGAATACACTTAAATCTCATATCAAGATATCATAGGGATGGCCGAAATACTCGAACTCGACGGGCCCCAACCCGACCCGACCATATAGGGCAGGGTTTTTTTTTTAATTTTCGGAGTACGAGGCGGGGCGGGTTATATACTAAGTAAGTTTGGGGTGGGTCGGGGCCGAGTTTAAGGTGAAAAATCATTGATCTTACCCGACCCGATATAAAATATATAATATATTTAAGATTTTAAATATTTTTATTTTTATAATGTTAAAATATATTATTTAATTATTAAAAATATAGTAAATTATTATAAAATATATTATTTTAATTATTTAAAATGTTGATATATTCGGGTCGGGGTTATAGTCTAAAAATCGGGATGGGTTTGGGAAGGGAGAAACCTAAAAAAATTATCAGGCAGGGCAGGATCGGTTGTTAATAAAATATTTAGGGTTGTGACGTCTGAAAACCCACCACACCCTATGCCCATCCCTAGATATCAGATACTTCATTAATATTTCATCTTTAGCCAAAATATTAACCTTAAGTCATATATGTGTGGTAATCAAACATTGATAATAAGAACATGTCAAACAAGAATCTTCCTTGGAGTCGATTTATTACTCACATCAAACCGAATAATTATCACATTGCTTATTACTAAAGTTGTATATGCAATATGTCAATTATTAATCTTTCTTTGAGTCGATCAACACCAACATATCTTAAGTTACATGTACATAACCTTTATATTTTAAAAATCAAATATTTTCTATAACTGATGTCACTTTAACGACTTATTACTTTAACTAAGCCTCCTCAAAATAAATATTAATATTCAAATTTAATATTTTTCTAACAATCTAATGTCAAAACTGAAATTTCCGATTCTACAATATCCCGAATAATCCAAAATAAGGTTACATAAATGGTGCTATAAAAAATTGGAAACTCAAGTCTTCGATTATTTCTAAAGAATTCCTTTTGAAGAATTCCTTAAACATGCATTTAATTCATAACTTCATAAATTACCAAAGACAAGACGAATTAAAAAATTATCAATGTTTAGCTAAAAGTCAAAGTCGAAATTCATAATAGTGAATTAAATCTTTAATCAAACTTAATCGAATATATCAATGTCAAATATATATTTCATAATCTATAATATTAACAACATACATATCTATATTTGATAACTGAATAGCAATAAGCAACAATTAAAGAAATTAATATTTCAATAACGGTCAAAGATAAAAAAATTAAAATTTTTAATCACGTCATAATTTTCGAAGTAATTCAAAATAAAATTATTATTAGATATCGAAACTTTAAATCTTTAATTATTTTTTGAGAATTTTGTTTTTTGAAAAGAACCTGCAACTAATAAATCGATATATATCATATATAAAAGAAACACTTTGGTGGTGTTTATTTTTACATAGGTAAAAGGTCTGCAGTCTGCGGACCACATCTACAGGCATCTGCAGCAGAAGAGGTGGACCAAAAGTCTGCAGTCTGCAAGAAAAAGATTGTTTGTTTTTTAACGTCTGCATACTGCTAAAATGAACTAAAATATAAATAAACTGATTTTTTAAACTTAAAAGAGTTTTGCAATACTGAGATTTAAATAATTTTAGTTTTACAATACTGAAATTTAAATAATCTATACAACTACAATAATAAATTATTTAAAATAAATCAATACATATTTTAAAATAAATCAATCTATATTTCAAAATAAATCAATCCATACTAATAAATTATTTAAAATAAATTAATCCATATTTTAAAATAAATCAATCCATACTAATAAATTATTTAAAATAAATCAATCCATACAATAAAAATAAATCAATCAATACTAATAAATTATTTAAAATAAATCAATCTATATTTTAAAATAAATCAATCCATACTAATAAATTATTTAAAATAAATCAATCCATACAACTACAATAATAAATCAATCTATATTTTAAAATAAATCAATCCATACTAATAAATTATTTAAAATAAATAAATCCATATTTTAAAATAAATCAATTCATACTAATAAATTATTTAAAATAAATTATTTTAAAATAAATTATTTTATAATAAATTATTTTAAAATAAATAACCTTATTAAATTATTTAAAATTATTTTAATAAATAATCATATTTTGTAATTGTTCTTGAAGAGGTTTAAAGACATTTGAAGACATAAAACTATGTCTGCACCAAGAAGAACTCGTGCAACGTTAAAAGAGTTTATGTCTTTAAAATGTAAACAGTCTGCGAAACTTAATGTCTGAACGTGATCTGCGCGACATAGACATAAGAATTTGAAGAGGTGGCAGTGAAAATAAACTAGGGCTTAATAATGTCACAAATTACCGACATGTCATCAATCCTTCCCTGTTTGCATTGGTCCTTTAAAGATAAGCATGACAATAAAGTAGAATTAAAACAGCCATAATCAAAGTATGCAATTTCGTATAACATGGAAATATGCGCTGCATAGAATATACAATCAAAAAAGTGCTTGCGGTCAAATTTAATACTAAAATTTGGCGAAACACAATGAGGTTAGGGATGGGTATGAGACCTGATCTCGATAGGTTTCGATCAGACTTAATTCGATCAAGTTGGATTTTTTTTTAAAAATATTTGAGTTTGGGTCAGGTCAGGTTGAGTTTTTTTAAATGTGATGTTCAGGTCGGGTCGGGGTCGGGGTCGGGTCGGGTTTAGAGTGAAAAATATCCGATCCGACCCGAAAAATATAATTTTACTTTATATTTAGGAATAATTACAATAATACCCTTTTATATTATTTTTTAATTAAGTCGTTGTTTTTATTGAATAAAAATAATATTGTATTATTATTTCGGGTCGGACCGAGTCGGGTTTTTAAGTTATATATCAGGTCGGGTTTGAGTAGGGAGGAATCTTGTTTTGGTCGAGTCGGATCGGATATCAGGAGGAGGATTTCTTGTTATCGGGTCGGGTGGACCAAAAACCCAACCCATAGCCATCTCTAATGGAAGTTAGTGGGAAACGACCCTCAAAATTTTAGAAAATTATAGTTTTTAAAATATTTAATTTCACTCTCACAAATTTTTTAAAAATTCATATTAATTTTTAAGTTTTTTAATATTTTTAATTAAACCCCTCTCAAAAGTTTTAAATTTTTTTATTAAGCCTCTCAAATCTTCATAAATTTTAGTTAGATCTCAAGTTTTTTTAAAAAAAAGTAAATTGAACCTTTCGAAATTTTAAAATTTTTAATTTTAATTTATATTTTTTAAAAATTTTAAGTTAGACCCCATAAACTCTGTCACCAAATTCCATCATTGACTCACACGCACACAAAGATTATTGTACATTCATATCAAATCATCAATAATATAATATTAAATGCGGAAGCGTACCTGAATGAATCGATAGGTTGAAGTATTTGAATCTCATTGATTTTGATTTTCCAAGAAGATAGAATTCTCTTAAATATAAACTTTGTTGTGATTTGATTGCATGGCGGTTTGGTTGAGAGCTCATGTTGGGTTGCCATCGGTAGTAACCATGTCGTTTTAGGAGGATTGTGTTGATCCCAAAATGATATCGTTTTAGGTTCTATCCGCACATGTACCTTTTTTGTATTTAAGGCTATACATAAAGAGAAAAGTGGAAGGAGGAAGAGGAGATAGCTTACTAGAAATCTCTTTTGTGACCGCAAATGTTCATGTGATAATTAAGATGTTATAGACGAGTTCACGAGAGATATAACCCCTGATACACGTATAGAAGGACTGACGATGAAGGGCTTTCATATACATGACAGAAACTGACAATGAAGGCAATACAAGTTGAAGAAACAGTGAACGACGGTGGAGTAATAAGATGATGAAAGGAGAAAACAATGATAAAGGAAAAACACGATGAGTAAAAAAAAAATCCCTCCGACCCACTGAATTTGTAACTTTTAGATTTTAAAATTGTCTCATTAAAAAAAATACTTCATTTGTCTCATTAAATTTCTCGCTTCAAAATTTTAAAATTGTCTTAGTTAAAAATGTCTAATTAGAAAAGATAACAAATAATAATACTTATATTTTTTTATTTTATATATCTTATTCTTTTACATATACCAAAACAAAACAGTAAAATCTATCAATCAATTTTCGGAGGATAATTTTATCATTTCACTTATTCATATGATTTAGCATCTAGTTTAATTTATCTCCTGCATGCGTTACATCAAGTGGGACAAAAGTAGGTAGTGTTTTGAAAATCGGATCGGACGGCCGGTTCAACCGGGTATCATTGTCTAGTTCGGTTCAAACTACATCGGTTGAACCGTTACTAGTGAACCGGTCGGAACCGTTAAACCGTTCGAATCGGACCGGCTGAAAATCGAAAAAAATTGGAAAAAACCACCAATTTTTTTTTTTTAAATTAAATCAAACGACGTCGTTTGTAAAACGAGCCAAGTCAAACTCGAGTATTGTTGAGCTCGACTCAAATTTTAAAAGCAAGCTCAACTTGACTCAAACTCACGAACTAAAAATTATCAAGTTCAACTCGAACTCGAAATATAATATTGAAACTTGAACTCGAAAAGGTTTGAACTCAAAAAAAAATTAGAAGCTTGATTAAAGCCTAAAATTCGAGCTTAATTGAAGTGAAAGAATAGTTCACTCTATGCTCACCAAAATGCTCCATGATTTTGAATGTCAAATTACCTCTATTATTTATAGAAGTTAGTTAGGATGCTCTTCTATGTTTCTTACCCTTGTGAGATTCTTTTGTTCTCATATTTTTACTCTTTAGACTTTTGGGATGTTCTTCTATGTTTCTTAGCCATGTGGGATTATTTTTAAAAAAAAAATTAAACCAAACAATATCATTTTGTTAAATTTATTTTTTAATTATAGTTATATAATTATATTTATTATTTAATATGTTTTACCTTAAATATTATGTTGTAGTTAATTTGAATCATTTTGTTTCACTTGATTTTATGGTTTTTAACTTATATATGTTATGACTTGCTTTGAATATGACTTGTGATATACAAATTTTTTTTATTAAATTTTTTGTTATTTTTATTTAATTTTTAAATAATTATAACGTCGTCGGTTCTTCTAACCGGTCGAACCGGCTCGACCGGTTGAATCAATAAACCGATAGCATGGGTTCTGAAAACCATGAAAGTAGGTGAGTAGGGAGTATTATTTAAGGTTCTTTGAAGTTGGGAAAATAGATTAAATACCCCAACTTAATGGGACAATTGCAGGGATTGACCCTAAACTCTCCAATGTTCACAAATTTGACTTCAAATTTTATTTTGTGTTCAATTTGGTCCCTTAAATTCTCAAAATCTTCCAACTAATCCATTTCATTATGATTTTATTCAATTTAATCCATAAAGTTTCATTCAAATTGGCCCCTTAAATGTTTCTCTTTTAATTTATACTTCAACAACACGAGGAACTCGTTCCCAAGGAAACTACAGATGTTTGGAAAATTGGAAAAAGGCTCGACTTTAGTATTAGAGGTGATGAATGGGAGGTGATGGATGAAGTGATGAGGATAGAGGGTTTATAAATGTGAATTCATTAATTTTTATCTTTAAAAATAAAAATTTACACACATATATATATACCTCTAAATATTTTTATTATATAAATATAAATTTTAGAATTTATTGGTTATATTTGTTTGTTATGTAATTTTATTATAAAATTAAATTGATATAATTTTTTTGATTATATGTCCAAATTGTGTGAGTTTATGGGCAAACAAAAAAGACTACATAAATTTTATTTCTTTGAATTTTTATGTAAACAAATGAATTTTGAGGATTTATAATTTTTTATTAGTATGATATTTTGATATATAATTTACATTGATAAAAGCATTGAATTTTTTAATTAATATAATTTTAAATTACCCTTAAAAAGATAATATTGAGTTCCAATAATCTAACGTGTTCGAGTTGATTTAAACTATGATTGAAGTAAAATTGAACTTGAGTTGACTCATACAAAAATAAATTTTAAATAATAAAATTAATTTTTTAATTTAAATTTTATTATAAAATATAAACATGTAAAAATAAAATTCATTTTAACATTTTATTATTTTTGAAATATTAAAATGAACTATTTGAGCTGATTTGAGCACCGTCAAATAGATTTAGGTAAGGGTTTTAAACTTTTTCTCGCGGCCATGATTCGATATTTCAACAATCTTTCTTATGCGAACACTTTATTAATTTAACAAATAGATAAAATAAATTTATTAGTTATTTTAATTTCAAATTTTATATTTAAATATTACTGATTCGCGGGTTGATTTATTAGTCATTTTTAATTTAGAGAAAAATAAATAAAAAACAAAATTTATTATAATTTTAGAAACGATAAATAAAACATTATTGTTTTATATTAAATTATATTTTTAAAATAAAATCAAATTTTAATAATCCCCTTCTCATCAAAAAAGTAAAATTAAATTTTATATTACCTAATTAATTAAAATTTTATAAAATAGATAATTAAAGTTAAAAGCCTATTTAATGGAATTAATGATTTTTAAGCCCAAAACAAGAATAACGGTAGAAATTGAATTTACACAGCCTGAGGTTTTGTTTCTTCAATTTTGGTAGTAAGAGGTTTTGATTTTCAAACACAAACAAAATTTATTGTCCAAGAAAATTGAAAATCTGACGAGAAAAGCTTTAGGGTGTGTTGGAGATATGGAAGAAGCATTAGAGATTGATCTTCATGCTGTTGCAAATACTATTTTTAGAGCTCGACAAAAGATTAGAGAACTCCATAACAAAGCTGCTGATCCAATAAAGATTAAAGAAGGAAACATTCGAACGGTTGAGGAAAAGACAAAAATCAAAGCTAAGGTGATGAAGGAAAATATGAAACGACGGCAAAGAGACAAAAAAGCGGCTCAAATTGCACTGCAAAAGATGAAAAACACGGCTGGTGTTGTGATAAATTTAGATGCTCAAAAGGACTTCGAGGCACTGATCGGATGTTCTTCTTCATCCTGGTTGTAATCCATGTGGAAACTTTATTTGTAAGGAGTGGCGGTTGCTTTTTTTTTAATTGTCATTTTTGTATAGAACGTTGCAGACAAGCTGTGTGAATGCATTCAAACTTGGTTTGATCGATAAGGTTTTTTGCTGATATAATGAAATACCAAAGTATAGCATTTGCTTATGTTCAATATTGTTTCTGTCGGTTATTATTATTTAGGGTTTGCTTCTATTCCCTGAACTGAACTAATTACTCACGGATCAAACAACCTGCACTGATAATTTTATGGAAAATAATTAAAGGGGCATGTCTTCTCTTTTGTTCTTCAAAATGGGGTCTGTCTTTTAAACTTATTATCCATAGTGAGAGCAGCAAGATGGTAACAGTGCCCCCAATATGCTCCTTTGAAGCATATCATCCATTGTTGCGTAAGTATTTGTGCAGGGGTCTGATTCTTATATGGTCTTGAATTTGCTCTATTCGTCTGCAAGCTCTGCTGCGTCTTTGTCTTTGTATTGTCCATTCAGTTGGTTCCACCGACGAGCGTTGAATTCATCCTGCCTTTCTCCATCCACTCTGTCGCTCCTTGTAGTTATATCTGGTTACCTTGAACTCCTAGAAATTGTTAGGAAGCTTGATCTGGGATTAAAAATAAGGGGTATTTGGAGCCATTTGTTATGGATGAGGAAGCACATGATGCAATGAACCTTGATTTGAATCTGGGTCCTACTGCTGAGAACATAGTACTAAATTGCGACGGCAAAGCAGCGTAACGCCTGAATCGTAACTTTTTTTAAGGTTACCACGATGCAATATCGACACAACGCGATAAGGGAATCGCATCACGATTGATGTGATCAAAAACTGTTACGTTACATCGCAACACATTATAAATTGCGCCGCAACAAACTTTAAATTATCTGAAATATAAAATTACACAGATTCGTTATTTTAATTTAATTTTTAAAACTTGATTATAAAAATATATCATTAATAATATCATAATAGTTATGTTTAAAATTAGTTACTTAAATTTGAATTAATTAAAATATTTATTAATGTTATTTTAAAATTAAATTAATTTAATTTAAATTGAATTTTTCTCATATCTAAAATTGGCGTGATTAATTTTAAAATTAAATGTTTATATTAACATTAAATATCATAATTATATGTTTATTTATTATTATATAAATTTTGTATATGAGAGAAATTCAATTTATAATACTATAATAGTATATGCATTTTATCTATTTACTATGAAACTATAAAATTTTATATAATCTATTTACTATAAATTTTATCTTACAACATGTTTCATACCAACGATGCATCTTATGATGCACATAATGTGATGTCTTCTTCACATGGAATAGGAAGAAATCAAAACCAAGACAATGACAAAGATGTAAATGCTTTAGATTCGCTAGGTCATTCATTTTGGTGGTGAACTGTAAGATATAAAATTTTTATATTTGTAGTTATGTATTTTTTCTTTCTTTCTAAGTTATGTAAAATGAACATTTGTATATTACAATATAAAAAATTTGATATGATTTTGGTGATATTGTTTATATGTTATTCATTAATATTATAATTGTTATTACCCATTATTCAGTATGATAACATTTCTATAGTTTATATTTGTTTTTAATAAATTTTTATATATGAAATTAAATTTTTATTTTCAAAATAAAATATTAAAAGAGTATATTAATATTAGTATATTAAAATATAATTGTAAAATGTATAAATATAATATTTTAGACGTATTATAATTTTTGAGGAAGAGATCACGCCTGCGACAGCCGCAACACGTTACGTAACGTCCATAGCACCCGCAACCGCGACACCACAACCGCATCCGTAACAAAATCCGCAACCGTAATTTGATATTATGGTTGAGATAGGGTCAGGATCAGTGTCTAATGAAGGTTTGGATTGGGATGATTTGGTTGATAACCGGTTTGATCAGATTAGAGAAATTGTTGGGCGACACCTGTTGAGATGGCATCATGTTCTATTTCCTGCTGCAACTCGGAACCTATATGTGGAAATGAATCAATTTATAGGGAATTCAGACTATTGAACATTTGAGGTAGCTATAATAACAGCAAGATGCAAAAATTAGAATGCTTTCTTTCTTATTTTTTAATTCTTTCTTTATAATCTATATATAGGTTCATGCATGCAAGCAGTTACATACTGCTAACATTAGTTACAACTACTAACAGTCTGCTAACAGCCTAACATCCTAAATGTTTCAACTCCACGAGCACCAACCTGCGATCAGTTGCACTAAGCTTCATGAGCAGTGACTGCATGTAGCTCATGCAGACATATTCCAATATTCTCCTTACTTTCTCTCCTCTCATGCTTCTTCAACACACCTTCACACACAATTTTTCTCGAAATTCTTCAAAGGCATATCGAGCTAGTGGCTTGGTTAGGCCATCAGTAATCTGATGAGCAGCAGGCACATAGTTAACTCGCATTTGTTTTGCTGCAACCTTCTATCGTACGAAGTGTATGTCAAGATCAACATGCTTGGTATGTGTATGATAAACAGGGTTTGCACTCATAGCCACAACACTAGTGTTGTCACGCCATATGATTGGTTCTTCCTTTTGGCACCACCAAGTTCTGCAAGTAGTGCACCAACCCAAACCATATCTATTGTAGTGTCAGCAAAGCTCTTGTATTCTGCCTCCATTGTGGAGCATGATACAGACTTCTATTTCTTTAAGCTCCACCAAGTTGTTGCCAACAAAGACACTATGCCTAGACACCGATCTCTTGTCATCGAGATTACCACCCCAATCTGCATCGACAAAGGCAACAACTTTCAACCCAGCTTCAGCAGTAGTGAAAACCAAGCCAAAGTTCATCGTGCCTACCAAGTAACGCAGAATCCATTTTACTGCGATCATATACGACTGTCGTGGTGCGTGAATATATTGAGCCACTTTATTAACACAAAATGCGATATCCAGCCTTGTGTGGCATACACAAAGCATCCCTCCAACGATGCTGTGATAGTTGTATACATCAAGAATAAGCTCCCCATCATCACCACGCAACTTGGTAGCTGCAACTATGGGAGTTGGTGTAGGTGTAGCTTTTAACATATCTACTTTTTGCAGAAGTTCAATGATGAATTTCTTCTGTGACAGGGCTAGAGCCTCACCTGTTATTCTTACTTCAATGCCAAGAAAGTATGAAAGCTGCCCGAGATCCTTGAGCGAGAATCTATCACTTAGCAATCTAACAACTTTATCTATCTCATTACTCGAATGACCTGTGATGATTATGTCATCGACATACACTAGGAGATAGACATAGTTCACACCATTCTTCTTGATGAACAACGAGACATCAATTCGTGACTCTTGGAACTCGATACTTAACAAATTGTCTCGAAGCTTGGTATGTCAGCTTTTAGGTTCTTGTCTTAGACTATAAAGCACCTTTTTCAATCGACATACCAACTTACTTCCATCAGGAGCAGTATGTTCAAAGCCTGGTGGTTGTTGCATGAAGACTACTTCTTGAAGCTCACCATTCAAGAAGGCATTGTTGACATCTACTTGTCGAAGAGCCCAACCGTTGGTTACTGTTAATGAGAAGATGACATTCAAGGTGGTAAACTTAACCATGGGGCTGAAAGTATCTCTGAAAGTGTAGCCAGGAATTTGTGCGAACCTTTAGCAACTAAACGTTCTTTGTATCGATGAATTAAGCCATCAGGGTTCTTCTTGAGCATGAACAATCACTTAAAGCCAACCACCTTTCTTCTTTCAGGTAACCTGGCTAGTTCCCAAGTCTCATTGCGTTGCAGTGCGTTATACTCTTCATATATGGCTGCCTTCCACTCTGGGACCTTAAATGCTTCACATATCGTGCATGGAACATAATCCAGAGTAGACCCTATTTAGGCTTTGGGTTTAAACACTCCACAGTTGCTCTGAGTTAGCATGGGATGGGTGTTACCACGAGGTTCTTCAGTTTATGCATTATCACCTCTGACTACATCATCAGCATGTTGATTTACAGTGTGTTCATCAGCAGGTTGACTAGCAATATTATTATTTGCTTCCATACTTCCAGTGTGTTGTTCTGGACTTAACTCACGTTCGACACTTCCATTATTGGCATAAACATCCATAGGCAGCTCATTGTCAACCATAGGTTCAACGTTTTCCTCCAAACCACGAGTAGCACCTGATGCTTACAAGCTATCTAATGAACTACTGCTTTCATTTGTAGGTAGCCTATGAGGTTTAAGTTGTTGAGCCCTAAATTAGGTAATATCAGTGATTAGCTCAAGGGAATGAGATCATATTGTATTTGATCCTGCAACATAACTCCTACTAGGATTACCTGCAAAAGGAAACACATCCTCATTAAATACCACATGCCTTGAAATATAGACACGCCCATCACTTACTAAGCACTGAAACCCTTTGTGTTGCATGTTGTAACCCAAAAATATGCACAATTGAGACCGAAACTCTACCTTGTGACGCAGGAACGACCTTAGATGAGGGAAGCATCTGCAGCTAAATACTCTCAATCCATTGTAATATGGAGTTTTACCATACAAGACCTCAAATGGAGACTTATCATTCAAAACTCTTGATGGCAACCTGTTAACGAAGTGCACCGTGGTCTGAATAACATATGACCAGAATTTAATAGGCATGGACACCTGAGCAAGTAGGACTAGGGCCACTTCAACAAGGTGCCTATGTTTTCGCTCAACTAGATCATTTTGTTCGGATGTATGGGGACATGTAAGTCGATGAATGACGTCAGCCTTGCTTAGTTTACCTGTCAAAGGTCGAAATTCTCCTCCCCAATCAGTTTGAAGAGCTTTAACTACCCCATTGAACTACGTAGCAACTAATTTTTGAAATAACCTAAATGATGTTACAGCTTCAGCCTTTGTGTTTAGCAAGTACAGCCATGTAAATCGTGTGGCAGCATCAACAAACAATACATAAAATCAAAAAACATTCGAGGACACATGTTGAAGTCCCATAGGTCTGAGTAGACAAGTTGAAATGGTTCTGTATAAACACTTTAGATCGAGGGAAAGGTAACTTGTTACTTTTACCCAAATAACAGGCTACACAATTTTTATTGATATCATGAAGACGTTTTACATCCATTTGTTTACAAACTTTAACAAGTGTGTCATAACCAGGGTTCCCCAGCCTTCTATGTCAAGTTTCAGATATCTTGGAGGATGCCATGGCAGTATGAACTTTAACTACATAATTTTTTCTTTGAGTGCTGCCAGCTTTGAAAGAGTATAGGCCATCACACTCTATTCCTCGCAACAAAACAAACTTTGTGTCTTCATCTCTAACACATCAGGTGTTAGCATGGAATTCAAGAAATACATGGTTATCCCTAGCAAGCTTAGAAACAGAAAGTAGAATCTTAGTAATGGAGGGAACATGTATAATATCACTTAAGGATAAGGTGCACGATGAGGCTTGTAATTCTGCCTTGCCAACTTCACAAACAGTCAAAGAATCACCATTCTCAACGATTAACTTACCAGGATTGTTACAATTTGAGTGTGAAGTAATCGAAGCTGCATTAGATGTAACGTGGTGGTTGCACCAGAGTCAATCACCCACTGTTCTTGACCAGAACTAGAAAGTGCCTGATTTTGCCCATCACTTCTGTTGCCATCATGATATATATTGCCATGACTGCAATAACCATACGCACTGCCACTAGCTCCATTAGCAGCATAGTACACTTTAGAGCTTTCAGACCCAGAGATATGATCATCAAGTGTGATGCCAGTAAAGTCCTCATCAAATCTATGCCATCACTGAGTGACAAAATGTCCATTTTTGCCATATAGTTAGCACTGAACTTTGGGTCGAGCTCTGCCTCTACCACGAGACCTCCCTCGCGAGTAGGACGAATCACTGGCTCTATATTGTTACTTCTCCCGATTCTTGTTAGAATCAATTTCTAGCTTCTCTTGTGCAAGATTAGCACTAACAGGTAAAGAATCAGGCTGATAATTGAAGCCCTCAAGCTATTTTTAGCATCGATGAGCATGGTGCAGATGCTGTCAAGTGACAACGAGTCACGCATGGAAGATATGACTGCAATGATATTCCCTTGTAAGACCTTTAAGGATGCTAACATGTTCGGATACTGAAACTGGACTACCACAAGAGGTTAGTGCTTCAGTTACTTCTTTCACAGTGGTAAGATAGGCTCTCATGTTGTCTCATCCTTTCTTGAGTGACTACAGCTTGTAATGTAGACTCATTACAGCAGTGGCAGGTCGATTTGCAAAGAATTGCAAAACGTTATTCTATATATGTGATGATGATTCAGCACCAACAAATTGTGGAAGTAAATGAGGGCTGACTGTTGATAGCAACCAAGAAGCTAGCGCGCTATATGGGCCAGAAATTCTTCATATTCTTCATTGATGACTGCAGTTCCTTCTTCTCCAACCACTGTTTCTAGAGGAGGTAACATCGTTCCTGTCAGCATCTGCTCAAGAAGATGACTCCACACGGTGAGTAACACTTGTTGTTTCCGAAGAAGGAAGTTCGATTCATCAAGAATCAACTTTACCCTTTTGTTGGTGAAAACTTTGGTGTTTCAGGATAAAAACTCCATTGAAGTGGCTGTGGAAGAGGCACTCTGATCTATAGCAGCACGAGCAGCGGAAACAACCAATAGGATATAGTAGCGAATGATACCATATTGAACGTTTGAGGTAGTTATACTAACAGCAAGATGGAATAATTAGAATGATTTCTTTCTTATTTTTTAATTCTTCCTTTACATACTATATATAGGGTTTATGTATGCAAACAATTACATACTGCTAACATTAGTTACAACTACTAACAGTCTGCTAACATCCTAACATCCTAACTGCCTCAACTCCACGAGCACCAACATATGATCAGCTACACTCAGCTCATGAGCAATGACTACATGTAGCACATGCAAACACATTCCAACACAGACGATGCGGGTATGGTATAGACAGATGAGTGCAGTGTCATTATCGAAGAAAGAGCGAGTGCAACAAGTTGGTTTCAGTGCTCCCAATATGCTCGTTTGAAGCATATCATCCATTGTTGCGTAAGTATTTGCGCAGGGGGTCTGATTCTTATATGGTCTTGAATTTGCTCTATTTTTCTGCAAGCTCTGCTGCGTCTTTGTCTTTGTATTGTCTATTGAACAGTTGGTTCCACTGACGAGCATTGAGTTCACCCTGGCTTTCTCCACTCTGTTGCGCCTTGCTTTTTATCTTCGTGTGGTGTTGTCTATTGGTCTTTGCTTATGATTTGGTTGCACGCATGATGATCTGGTTAACAACTCATGTTAGTGTTTCCATCGGTAGTTGTGTGTTAATGGATCTGTTGGTTGTTGTTCAACCTTGATTCTCGTCTGTCTCTTGGGAGGATGATTGTTGCTCGTTTGTTTGTGTACTGTTGTTATTCGTATGCTGGCTATCTGCTGAATATTTTGGTTTTGACGTTTCATGTCACTATGACTTAGGTTTAGTATTTCTCTTTGGGTATTTTTTTTGTTAAACTACAAATTTAATATCTAAACTATTATTTTTGCTCCATTTTAGTACCTAAACTATAAGCTCCCATTGCCAACTTGGAGTATCCAAATAAATTTTGCACGACATTCGACATTCTAACTAGCAAGACGAATGCTCCTTTTGTCATTGATTGAGTCCCAAATGAAATTTGGGATAATCCTCTCCATCGCCTCTCAAACACCTTTCTGGTATGTATGAGGTTTGCATGGCATAGGTAGTATATCAATAATTGTTCTTTATAATATTAGTTTATGTATTTACTCACCGATTGATTGATTTATTAGTCATATGTAATTCAGATATAATGTAAATAAAATAATTATTTATATAAATAAAACATTATTTTTAGTGACTTAAGGGCTATTTTTGTCTCTTTAATAGACTCAATTTATCATTTTCGCTCTTATGATATTTTCGCAACAATTTAGCATTCTAAGTTGTTTAGGATCATCATCCTAGCACTTTAAGTATGTTGAATGTTTTGACTAACATAACAGTTAGTCTTCTGTGTATATGGATTAATGGATCAGGTTAAAATATTTAATAAATGTAACGATTAGAAAATTTTCAAAAATTTTTGTTAGGATATGCAGAAGCTCGAATCGATAACCGAAAGAGATGCAAATGGGGTGAATTGGTAATAATTTGTTTAGGGAGTAAGGAGAGTAAAAGATAAAGAAATTTGGCACAAGGATTTATAATGGTTCGACTTATCAACCAAGTCTACCTCCACTACCTAAGCTCCTTACTTAGGATTTTCTAACAAATTAAATAATTTGTTCTTTCTTTTTCAAGGACAAAGAGATAACCTTTTCACTCCATAGTTTTTCAATGGCTAAACTAGAACCAAACTCCTTTTACTAAAGGATAAAAAGAAGTAAACAAATAAACCTCTCAAAGGTAGGGTGTTTACAAATTTAGCTCACTAAAACACTAATATTACAAGAGAGATAAAATAAGATTGGAAAACTCTTATCTTGTATTTGAATGCTTGGATAGGTGTTCTAACCTTTCTTCAAGTGTCTTGAACTTGTATTTATATGTTGGAATGAGTTTGTGGCCATTTCTAGCCGTTAGGGATGATTTCTAGCCGTTTGGGAATGAAATCTCTGCAAAATAAAACAGCCCAGAACAGAGGGTATCGGTACTCCTAAAGGGAGTATTGGTACTATCTTTGTTTATATTTAAATCACCTGGCTGTTACTAGCCGTTGGGGCCTGATGGTATCGATACTACTATACAAAGTAATATCGGTACCCCTTTGGGTATCAATACCATTTTTGCATTATGGAATTTGAGTAATGCTGGTAGTATCGATACTACCTATGAGTATTGATACTTCCCTTACCTTTGGTATCAATACCATATAACAATATATGTACTGTTCATGAGGTATCGATACTATAAGAATAGTATCGACACTTCTATATGTGAAAATCATTTTGTTCTAAATTCCAAGTTAAATGGACTTTGAATTATTTTTGAAAACTTTGAATAAATTCAATTCAAGCCCAAAAACATTTTGCCTTAATTGTTATATCAAAATATAGTTCAACAATCTCCCCCTTTTTATATAACAAAACATTTGAAAATTTGTTTTTGGCAAAGCTCCCCTTTAATGAAATATTTAATGAAAAAGATGTCAATTGTTGGAAAATATGTGAAAATATTTATCTCCCCCTTTTTCATTAAGAAATTGAATTTTTCAAACCATACTTCTCCCTCTTTTTGTTATATAAAAAATAATTCAACTTCAAAGTTCTAAAATAACTTTGGAGAGTAATTGGTAATTTTGACATTTAAAAGCATTTGAAAAATCAAGGCTCCCCCTCAAAAAGTGCATTCCAAAAAAATTACTTTCAAAGCTTGACATTTAAATAAAATTGAATTTCAACAAAGAGTAACAAACATGTTAGTAACACATGAAATTCAATATATCCAAGTCTAAAATACTTTATGCAAGACTAAATATTGAAATTAAGTACATGTGCATAAAGCTTTCAAAGAGTTTATGCATTTTGAAGAATTTGATATCAATTGTTAGAGAGATATGTTTTGCATTTAAAAAACATGCATAAACATTTAAATTTAGGTCAAAAATTTAAAATTTGTAAAATCAAAGCATTTGAAAAATTGATATCAATTGTTAGAGAGATATCATTTGCATTGCAAATCAATTTTGACCAAAATTCATTATGATGAACTAAAAAATTATGAATAAAAATTTAAAATGTTCATCATAATACCTTTTTAACATACATGATATCAAAATAAAATATAACCATTTAAGATCAAAACTCATTCATGCCAAAGAAACAAATGAGCAACCAATTATGTAAAATTAAAAAGCTTTTAAGCTTAAAGGTTACCCATTCCTTTTTAAAAGTGTGGCTAGAGCACTTGAATATCTTCACTTTCATCACCATTGCTCCCACACACCTACAAGAGACGTTTATTTAGATTTTGGTATCCAAATTGCTTTGGATCCTTGGACATTAGTTTCAATGCCCCTTGTTCCCTTAGGAACCCATACTTGTCTAATTTTAAAAGATTTTCGTTTCTTTATGGGACAAGCATGTTCCAAATGTCCATGAAAATGGAAATGTGAGCATTTTGCCATTTTTAAACATAATGAGTTATTTTTATAAATTAATTTTTTTTCTTTTGTTAAGCTTTCAAGCTTGACTTTCAAATCAAAATTTTCTTTTTCTAAATCATTGATTTTGTCTATTGAAAGCTCTAAATCATTTTTCCAAATTTCATTTTGATTTTCAAAATCAACTTTTTCTTTCAAAAACAAATCATTTTCAACTTTAAGTTTTGAAATTAATTTTTATATATGGAATTCATGGTCTCAAATTCCAAATATAAATCATTATAAGCAGCTTGTAACTCATCAAAAGAATGTGAATTTAAATCATTTGAGTTAGAAGATACCATTGAATCTTCTTCAATGGCCATGAGGCATAGATTGGCTACTTCATCATCATTAGAGTCATCATCATCACTCCAAGCTACCACAAATGTTTTTTCTTTGATGATCCCTTCTTTTTTAGGAGGGGACATTCATACTTGACATGCCTCGTTCTTTGACAATTGAAGCATACCAGGGGACTCTTCTTCTTACTCGATTCATGCTTCACTTCCTTGGAAAACATAAATCTCTTGAACTTTTTGAAGAGCTTGGCCATCTCTTTTTTTTCCATCATCATCTTCATCCACCTCTTTATTTGAATCTTGATAGCTATCATTGGTGGACTTGAAGACAACGCCTACCTCTTTTTTCTTTTATTCCTTCTTCTTGTCCTTCTTTTCTTCATTTTTCCTCTTCCTTCACCATCAACTCATGAGTGAGAAGAGAACCAATAAGCTCGTTGAGAGTTAGAAACTTTAGGTCTTTAGCTTCGATAATCGTCGTCTTCTTCGATTGCCAAGACTTTGGAAGAGAGTAGATTTTTCCTCACAAGTTTCTCATTAGGGAATATTTCTCCAATCCCTTGAGGCCGTTGACAATCACGAAAATCTATCCGTCATAGCTTTGATGTCTTCATCCGGTTTCATCTTGAAATTTTTGTAGCTATGGTTGAGGAGACTTATCTTAGTTTTCCTCACTTCATTGGTTCCTTCATGAGTGACTTGGAGCTTATACCATATCTCCTTGGCATTGGAACAAGAGGAGACTCTTCCATATTCATCCGGGCCTAGTGCACAAAAGAGGATGTGCATAGCCTTAGCTTTGAGTTGGAACTTCTTCTTCTCTCTATCACTCCAATCGTCCATCTCGCCGGTTTGAATGGTGTATCCTTTAATGATTGAGTTCCAAGCTCCTAGATCGTTGGTTTGAATGAAGATCAACATTCTATTCTTCCAATATAAATAATTTGTTCCATTAAAGTAGGGTGTCTTATTGATCGGTTGTGAATCTTCAATAAAATAGGCACCAAAGGTTGAAGCCATTTCTTTGTCGGTTGCGTCAGGAATTGGTAGAGCTTCTTCTAGAAACGTCTCAAGGTGGTTAAACCTTCTAACGAGTTAGGCTCTGATACCAATTGTTAGGATATGCGAAAGCTCAAATCGATAATCGAAGAGTTGCAAATGGGGTGAATTGATAATAATTTGTTTAGGGAGTAAGGAGAGTAAAAGATAAAGAAATTTGGCACAATGATTTATAGTGATTCGACTTATCAACCAAGTCTACCTCTACTACCTAAGCTCCTCACTTAGGATTTTCTAACAAATTCACTAATTTGTTCTTTCTTTTTCAATGAAAAAGATAACCTTTACACTCCCTAGTTTCCAATGGCTAAACTAGAACCAAACCCCTTTTACAAAAGGATAAAAAGAAGTAAACAAATAAACCTCTCAAAGGTAGGGTGTTTACAAATTTAGCTCACTAAAACATAATATTTACAATATAGATAAAATAAGATTGGAAAACTCTTATCTTGTGTTTGAATGCTTGGATATGTGTTCTAACTCTTCTTCAAGTGTCTTGAACTTGTATTTATATTGTGGAATGAGTTTGTGGTCGTTTCTAGCTATTGGGGATGATTTCGAGCTGTTTGGGATGATTTCTAGTCGTTTGGGGATGAAATCTCTGCAAAATAAAATTGCCTAGAACATAGGGTATTAGTACTCCTAAATGGAGTATCGGTACTACCTTTGTTTATATTTAAATCAACGGGTATCGATACTACTATACAAAGTAGTATCTGTACTATTTTTGCATTCTGGAATTTAAGCAATGCTGGTAGTATTGATACTTCCTATTGAGTATCGATACTTCCTTACCTTTGGTATTGGTACCATATGAACAGTATCGATACTGTAAGAGCAATATTGATACTTCTTGTACGTAAAAATCATTTTTGCTCAATTCCAAGTTAAATGGACTTTGAATTATTTTTGAAAACTTTGAAAAACTTTGAATAAATTCAATTCAAGCCCAAAAACATTTTTGCCTTAATTTATATCAAAATATAGTTCAACAATTTTATTATTTATTTTAGGAGATAAGGAATTAGGTTAAAATTCCAGGGATTTTTTCTAACTGTTTTGTTTAGTAAATATTTAAATACTTTATTATTTTTTTTCTTAATAAATGTCACGTCATCATCAAGCCATAGTAATATTAGCTGACATGAAATTGTTGGCGTCCATAAATGCATAAAAACTACGGTTTTGTTAGTCAAAAAACTTTGAGTGCTAAAATGATGCCCTTAAACAACTTGGGGGCTATATTAATGCGAAAATACTACAAGAGCGAAAATGATAAATTGAGTTTATTATATGGATAAAAGAAGCCCTAAAACTTTTTTTAATTTTAATTTTATTTTAAATTATAATTTTTAAAAGAAAAATCAAGTTTGGCGTTAATTAATTAATTAAAATTTTATAAAATAGATAATTAAAGTTAAAAGCTCATTTAATGGGTTAATTTTTTTTTCAGCCCAAAGCAATTATGACGTTAGAAATTGAATTTAGACAGCCTGAGCTTTTTTTTTTTCCAAACAATATTGTCGTCTATGTAAAATGATATGGATAAAGATAATTGTATTTCTCTATATTTTTGAGTTTATAAAAATTGGTGCTCCATCATTTTATCAAAACACATCAATCCATGAGGTTAAAAACAATTTTGTTGAGCAAATCATGTGTTTTCTAGGAGGATTAATACATTTTTAAGTGCCTAAATTATATTTGAAATTAACTTTTGGTGTATAAAGAATTTTTTACTAAAAATTAGGTGCATAATGTTTTCTTTATTATACTTTTAGGTATATACCGTTATATTTTTTGATTTTTTATTAATAAAAATATTTTTTTTAAAAAAATAAAAAGTAAACCCCTGCATCGTCCCTCTCTTTCTCTTCTTCGCACCTTCGACGATGACGAAGGGTCACCACTGACTAGGTTTTGTTAGGAGCAAGGCAAAGAACTCAATGGTGGTAGTCATGTAACGTACAACCAGTTGTAGCCGTCGAAATCGCCGAAAAATAACGAAAGAAAATTTAGAAATCTGGCGACCCTTCGCAGCACTTTTCATGGTGATCGACATAGTTTCACAGTGGGTGAGGGACTGGATTTTGGTCGTGGCGGCGAGACGGTTCTAATGATGTCAACGGTGACGATCGAACCGACGGTGAAAAAAATAAATTTTAGATTTTTTTGGATGTTTTAATTATAATATTAATTCTTTAAAAATTTATTTTAAAAAAATATATGCATGACACATGGAATATAACAGTCAAATTTAACGACCGTTACGGTCCAAATACCTAAAAATGTAACATTAGAAACGTTGGACACCTATTTTAACAAAATATTCTTTAGACACCAAAAGTCAATTTAAGGTATAATTTGGACACTTAAAAGTGTATTAAGCCTTCCTATAAACAGCAATAGAAAATTACTACCATTTTATTATATTTAAATATTTAAAATGTTAATATAAAACTTTTACTCCATTAAATTTAGATCATGGGAAAATATGGGAAAGACAACTATGTTGTACAAAATTACTTTTAAAAAATCAAATATTTCATTATAGAAAGAGAAAATAACCTCAGTGACCGAAAATTCCTTATAATATACGATTTTGACCAACTTTTTTTCGATTCGCCAAAATGACCAACAAAATCGCAATGCGATCACTAAATCGCAACGCGATCTTCAGTATCGCAAATCAATTTCCAGATTCGCAACGCGATTTTTACTATCGCAATTCGAATATGTAAATCGCAACGCGATAATACATAATCGCAACGCGATTCTGACTATCGCAACGCGATTCTAACTATCGCAACGCGATTCTTACTGTCGCAACACTGAATTTCAAATTCGCAACAGGTTTTAGTTTCGCAACACAAATGTTTTGGGTATATAACTACGCAGCAGAAGCAACTCATAACCTAAATCCCTAAATCGCAACTCATTCCATCTCCATCTATCACTCTCTCCGACGACATCTGTTCCTATATCCAACGACATCCTTCCCCATCCGACAACAGGTTTTAGTTTTGCAGCTCGTTTGTTTAGTAAATTAATTTACAATAATGAAATCATCTAATGTTGATGATGTTTGGATAGATTTGTGTTTTGGAGGGTCATGGGAGAATGTTCATGGTGTTTTACATTATATGCCTTTACCCATGAATCTTCAACTAAAATTGTCATTAAAAAAGTTAACTTATGAAACTCTAATGTTACGTGTTGCAAATAAATTGAATTTAGAGCCCTTAAGTGGATTTAGGCTATCTTATCAGAGAAAAGGTAAAGTTTATTTGTTAACTGACAATGAAGATGTTGAACGATTCATTGCTTACATTAGTGTTTCTCAAGATGATGTTACATTGTATGTTTTTGAACCTAGAAGTAGTGAAGTTGGGTCAGTAGCGGGTAGTAATCAACTAAGTTTTTCAACCCCAGTTTATGGTGCTCAAAATTTAATGGTTCCACCATAATTTCATCACCAAGAAATTTTTTTTTTCACCACATATCCAATACCAAACACAATCTCAAAATCCACAACCTTTCCCTAATCCAAATCCCAATCAACTTTTAGTACCAAATTATGATTTTCGTATTAACCAGTTAGACGATGATGAGCCAACAAAAAATATTGTGAGTACTAGTCGGTATTCGAAATTTGATCTTGGTCAATACCCAGACTTTGATCTTGGTCAATACTCGGATTTGATGATGTTTCAGAAGAAGAATAGACCCTGCGTGTAATGATTTTGATATTGGTCAATACCCAAATTTTGATGATGAAACAGTCGCTGCCGAGGAAGATGTTGTTGATGATAATGAGGAGGAAGTTACGACTGTGAATGAACATGTTGAACATCTATTCTGTAATTCATATAACACTGAAGAAGAAAAAGAAGAAGAAGAAATCCCCGAAGAAAATGTCACGGGAGTATAACTGGAATATGCCAGAATTACTTCAAATACCAGAAGAAGAGTTGGTAAAAATAGCAGTTGATTGTTACACAAAAATTATTCGTATCAAGAAAGAGGATTATTTTGATATAAAGGAAGACTTGAAGATAGCCTTGTATACGAAATGTGTTGAAGATGGCTATCAACTAAAAGTTAACAAATCAAGCAAAGATCGTTTCGAAACAAGGTGTATGATTGACAAAAACTTTACGTGGCGTATGATTGCAAAGAGGATAAAAGATTACGAAATGTTTCAAGTTAGAACTTTTATTGATAAACATACATGTTCAAGAACCCCAGGTTTTCCTCACCATAGACAGGCAAACAAAAAGGCAATTGGATGGTTCGCGTATCGAAAATAAAGAGGAAAACAACATATGGGAACTAACAGTATACATCGGTCCTCACACATGTTGTGCTGGAGGGGTCAACCAAGATCATCCCAACTTGGACTTTGAAGTGATATGCCAAGCCATCATGCCCATGGTAAAAGCAAGCTCTCATATAGCTGTTGCAGTGTTGATTTCAGTTATACAATCACAGTATGGGTACACCATCTCCTATAAAAAAGCTTGGTTGGCAAAACAAAATGCCATCGTCAAACTTCATGGCGAATGGGATGCATCTTACAATGAACTTCCAGGTTTGTTTAGCCTGGTGTAGACGTTGAATCCTGGGACAATTGTGGACTTCGAACCCTCCTATGCATACCATAATGATTGAGTTCTTCACGATCGATTCCAATTCTATCGGGTTTTTTGGAGTTACCCATAGTGCATTAATGCTGCCAAATACTGCAAGCCTGTGGTCCAGATCGACGGGACTTTCTTGTATGGAAAATACAAGCAAGTTTTATTATTGGCAGTTATCAAAGATGGCAATCACAACATTCTTCCAGTTGTTTTTGCTCTTGTCGAAGGAGAAGATACAAATTCTTGGGCTTTTTCCTCCGAAATTTACGTGCACATGTTATCACGAGGGAAAAAATCTGTGTCATTTCAGATCGTGGAGCTGGGATCAAAGAAGAAATGGAGTCTTTAGGTCCAATGTGGCAACCACCCTTTGTCCAACATAGGTATTGTCTCTGACACATTGTTGCGAACTATCATAGAAGGTACAAGAAGAATGATGAGCATCAATTAATTGTGCGCATGGGTAAGTGAAAGCAAGTTAGTAAGTTATACATTTTTTGATCATTTTAATTTTGCAAAGAGCAAGTTGTTAACATTTTTTTGATCAGGTTACGAACTACTTCCTCGAACGTTTGAATCAATGCTTCAAGATTTTTGGGCGAAGAAACAGGATACGATACATCAGCCTCATTGATAAGAAATATGGACGAACGCATATGATGGTGGATATCGATATGGACACATGACGACCAACTTGGCTGAGGCAATCAATTCAACCTTAAAGGGTGCACGTCACTTACCTGTAGCGGCTTTGGTAAAAACTAATATTTTCGTTGGGGTGCTTTTTTCGGGGGACAAGATCAAACCTGGATGCAAGACGGTCATGTCTATCACCCTAGATTAGTTGCAGATCTACAGAAAAAAATTGTTGCATCAAATGGAATGTCTGTAACAAGCTTCTCTAGAAGGTATGAAATGTTTAGTGTCACAGAGTTACCGCGACCTCTTCAAGGGATTGAAGCTGTGTCGTTAAGAGTAAATCTAAGGGACAGAACGTGCGACTGCGGGGTTTTTTTAAGCTCTGAAGTATCCATCTCATGTGATAGCAGCTTTCCGCAACACGTCAAGACTATAACCATTTTGTGGATCCCGTATACCTACTATCTGAAGTTTTTAAGGTATACGAATTTGAGTTTCCCCTATAGGTAATAACAAAGACCCTGATGAGTCAAGATTAGCTTCCGATTGTACCAAATCCGAGTTTATTGAGGGAGCATGGTCGTCCAAAATCCAATCGAATTCATTACGATATGGATATTCGAGAAAGATTTAGACAAGACAGAAGATGTGGTCATTGTAGAAACCCAGGACACACTAGAAAAACATGTCCACTTCTGTTGTCATCAAGTAACAATTGATGAGGAAATGATGTATTTGTTTATCAAATAATAATTCTTGTATTTTAATTTGCATTTACTTCAAGTTAATGTCATTTGATAATCGCTGATGAAGATTAAAAAAATGAACACAATCATTAAATTTTATCAAACTAATAACAATTTGGTATTTAAATACAACAAACTTACAATAAGAATTAAATGGTAAATGATAACCAAATTTCAATAACTGATATTAAATGTAAAACAAAATTAACTGAAATATATTAAAAAAAGTCCAACAAATTTAACAAAATAAAATAAGTATTAAATGAGAAATAATAAAAAAATTACAATTAAACAAAATAAAGTAAATACAAATATAATAAAAAAATCTATCGATGTCTGTGTCGCGAATGTGTTCCGCAGGGCGGGTTGTCGGTCTCGAGAGGATTTCTTCGTATCAAATTTCAATAACTGATATTAAATGGTAATAAACAAAATTAACTGAAATATATTAAAAAAAGTCCAACAAATTTAACAAAATAAAATAAGTATTAAATGAGAAATAATAAAAAAAATTACAATTAAACAAAATAAAGTAAATACAAATATAATAAAAAAATCTATCGATGTCTGTGTCGCGAATGTGTTCCGCAGGGCGGTGGTTGTCGGTCTCGAGGAGGATTTCTTCGTATCACTGGTTCTGACTCCTCGCTGTCATCATCATCGTCGTCGTCACCATCGTCGTCGTCGTCGTCGTCCTGAGCAGGTACATTAGGTTTATGAGGAGCTGATGACGTTGAAGCACCTCCATAGAATAAGGACCCTAGAGGTGTATGATTAACTATCCCACCGGCCTGCGAAAACTGGGAAAACCCAGACATCGCTGAGTGTGAAAACTGTACAGGAGGTGTCTGTGTTGCGGCCATGGGTGATGAGGTTGAGCCTGCCAAATATCCAGCATATGAACCCCAAGTCGGATCTACAAACATAGACCCATAATAGCCTCCAAGAGGGGTCATCTGTGACGGTGGCCGTGGCGGGGTCATAAAACCAGGTGAAGGCTGAGGCAGCGGCATCTGGTAATGGAAAGGCGATGGCGGCATCATATATGGCTGCGGTGGCTGCTGGGAAGGTTACTGCTGGTGCAGCTGAGGATGAACCGGAAGCACATGCTCTCCGTCCATGAGTTGGGGGGCGATGATGTTGTGTCGGTGAACGTCTCTGACAACGTCGTGGAAAGGTCTACCCTCGTGCATCCTCGGGGAAGTAGAAATGGTTTCCCGTTACTGTTGAACCACTCATAATAATCCTCAGCATACATCAAGAGGTCATCAAAAATGGGCTCTCTACGGGGAAGGTGCCGATGTCGATCCTCCCACAACACGACTCACCCATGATGCCTCACCAGCCAATCTGTATCTGTCTTGCCGCGTCTATCTAAGCTATGCAACTCGTCCATATTGCGAGGTGCTTCCGGAATTGGTTGAAAACAACCAAACTGCCAGAGAACGTGATCAGTGGAGTGCCACTCGACGGTCGCATAACAGATCAGAGGGACCATTGCCATCCAAACATCTAATGGACCCCTCAACTCAAGTGGGATCACCGCCCTCACATCATCAGTAGAATATGGTACCCATTCAAACTAAAACAAATAATATATAATTTTTATCAAAATAATAATCTAATTATATAACTATAATCTAAAATCGATTTTTAAACATTAAAATTCATACCTGTGTGTCAGCCTTCTGATCGATTAACACCCTAATTTTTTCTAAATCATCAGGTAGCTCCTGATGATTTTTCCTATCAGTAGACCACCTATTCAAGGAAAAAAAATTGTTATACGCTGTATAAAATTATTAATATACAAAATCAGTTTTATAATTATCTCAGAAGTAGTGGAAATACGAATGGGTTCTTCACAACGGGACATAAAAGGGCAATCGATACCATATCCAAGACCGCAGTAGCAGGAGACATCCGCCGATAGCATTACGTCTATAGTCAGTGGCTCCACACATCTCCCTCTACAGTAAAGCCAAAACTGTCGAGCCCCAACTGAATGATCCGGCGAGACGAAAGTCGCTAAGATGTCGCAATCACATGCAGTGAACTAGGTTGCGTGATTTATCCGACATCAAAAACCTTCGTATCAGCTGCAGTATGCATGGTCGTGCATACATCTTAACCTCATCCTCAGAGGCGTCTGAGCTCAACTCCCGAAAATTGGCATCTAACCAATTTAACGGCATCCTACCTCCGATAAAATTTTTCGAGACACGTCCTAGACTATCCCGACACGAAGTAGTCCAAGAACTGGAAGCTATCCTCGATATCAAATCTCCATCCACCAGAAGCCCCAGGTGCATAGAAACATCCTCAAGCGTGATCGTGCACTCTCCGCACGGATGATGGAATGTGTGGGTCTCCGGCCTCCACCCCTCTACTAAGGTAGAAATTTGGTCTGGCTCTATCTTACAGTGACCCTGATATCTACCTATGTAACCAAATCCAGCCTCTACTAAATACGGCAAGACACGGTTGTGTATCACTAACTTGAGATTCCTAATAAAAGGATCTAATACACAGTCCTTCTCCTAAAAATAAATAATTACAAAAATTAATTCTTAATCTAATAATCATGCATTAAATAAATCAACTAATTATTACTAATAATTTAAATTAAATTAAAACGTTAAAATGTTACCGTATCAGCAAAGTGTCGAGATATTTAATTCTTAATCTAATAATCATGCATTAAATAAATCAACTAAATATTACTAATAATTTAAATTAAATTAAAACGTTAAAATGTTACCGTATCAGCAAAGTGTAGAGATATATGATTTCCATCCAAGCGAAGTATACTGCCTTCCATTATATATCTGCAAAAGAATTATATTAGTAAAATATTAAATAAATTAAATACATAATAGTAAAAATATTATAAAATATACCTTAAAAAGATAGAGTATTTGAGGAAATTTAAAGAATTTGAGAGAATTTGGTGTGATAAAAGTGATTGAGGATGAGGGTATTTATAGGGAGGATGGGGACGTGAAAGGTTGGGTATTTAGGGGTATAGCGTGCCCCCTACACCGCGCTATACCCCACGTGTCAGATACCTAGGTATAGCGCGGATCAGGGGGCGCACTATATCTATGTGGCGCCAGATCACCGTATATCGCGGGACAGGGGGCGCGTTATACCCACGTGGCGCCAAATCAGCGTATAGCGCGGTTCAGGGGGCATGCTTTACTGCTACGGGTGTTAGATCAGGAAATATAATCTGACCGGTGTTAGATCGGTAAATATACCGATCACCGGTGATTTATTAGGAAAATTGCCAATGCAGTTTGCCATGGGAAAAATCCAACAATTATTGAACTTTTTAAGAGAAAAAGTGGGGAAACTTCTAAAAATACAAGTACAACAACTGAAACTTCAACTGATATACCTATTGACGTTTCACCTTAGGAAGATAGACCTTTAAAGATAGCTAGAAATTAGAAACCAAGTACCAATTCTAATTACTTGGAGCGAGATCCTGTTAAGCGCAAGTAAATATGAGAATATCATTCTAAACAAGAAAGAAATGCAATTCGAGGAGCTTATATTGTTGAGGGTTCATATCAACTAGTACTCTCTGAATTCAAAAAATCTGGACAAGTTTCTCACCCTCACCGATTTCAAGCTTCCTGGTACAAAAACATTCGTTCATAGTTAGAATATTCTCCCAAAAATGATGTTGTCTTCTGTTTTATTTTCTTTCTTTTTAACAAACCAGATAGTCATCCGTCAGATAAGACTTTCAGTATGAATGGATTTCAAAATTAGAAGAAAGTAAATGGAAAAAAGTTATTATTTTAAGATGCATGTAGGTTCAGAACCTAATTCACCTCATAAAATTATTGAGCAATAATTGAAGGATTTTCTTAACCAGTCTAGACACCTGTCACAAGTGTTGCATAAGAAAACATCATTACAAATTGCTAATAATAGGCTTAGACATGAAACCTCTATAGATGCATTGCGTTGGCTAGCTTTACAAGGGCTACCAATGAGAGGTCGTGACGAGAGTGAATCTTCATCTAACCGAGGAAATTTTCTCGAACTCATGAAACAATTAGCCTCTTATAATAAAGATGTTGAAAAAGTTTTATTAGAAAATGCTCCAAAAAATGCTTCTTACACTTTGCCTGAGATACAAAAGGATATTTTACATATTCTGCAAAGAAAATTAAGAGAGCAATTCGTGAAGAAATTGGTAAAGAAAAATTTTGTGTTATTATTGATGAAACAGGGGATGTATCAAGAAAACAACAAATGGTTATTATTACAAGCATTAGTTAGCAATGAGTGTCATTTTGCTTATTATGTGCATTGTTTTGCCCCTCGTTTATAGTTGCCACTAGTAGCTGCAGCGAAAGAGGTCATACTTGTTTATCAATTTTTTTCCAAGTTATCATTTATTATCAATGTTGTTCTTGCCTCATATAAGTGCATCGATGAACTAAAAAATGCTTATTCTGACGAGATAAATCATTTGATTGAAGAAGAAGAACTTGAAACTGGAACTGATTTGAATCAAACAAGTAATTTGTAGATGGAAGATGATACTTGATGGGGTTCTTACTTGATATCAATTCAAGCTTGATAAAAATGTTTAGTTCCACTTGTGTTATTCTATATAAACTCGTTGATAAAGGAAGTACATCTTTTGAACGTGGAGAAGTGATGACAATTTTAAAGACTTTGATTTCCTTTGATTTTGTCTTCATTTTACATCTTATGAAGAAAATATTAGAAATCACTGATTCACTTTCTCAATCATTACAACGAAAATCTCAGGATATTTTGAATTCACTACATCTTATTGAGAGTTTAAAGATACTTTTGCAGAAATTTAGAGATGATAGATGGAATTATCTTTTTATGGAGGTTACCTCATTTTGTGAAAGTCGCAACATAGATATCCGATATATGAGTTCTATTTATAGAGAAAGAAGAGGGAGCACTCATCACCAACAAGATCATTTTACAGTTTAGCATCATTATCAAGTAGAAATTTTTTTATGCTACAGTTGATGTTCAACTACAAGAGTTAAACAGTAGATTTAATGAGAAGTCGATAGTATAACACCCATAACCCGTATAATTATACCTATACAGATTATAGATGTCACCCGTATTTTCTAAAACCATTTCATAATTTGAGAACGATTTAAAATTTATTTAATTGAAATAGTAAATAATATTATAAAAATACCATGTCATATAAATCATGTTTTGTTGTAACCAATTTAAAACAAAACATTTATTTTATATGAATAGTGAATAGTACCCGTGAACAGTAACAGTGAATAGTGGGGGAATCGATTCCCTGTAGCAGGGGAATCGGTTCCCCTTTTGTAATCTGGAAATTTGCTAAAATTGGGGTTACTGTTCATGCTACAGTAACTTTCAAAAATTTCATATAAATCTCATAAAAATTAACCTTTCATCACTATAACAATTTCCAAAATTTATTCATCAAAATAAATTTAACATTATCAAGTTACATGCCACTATCTAAATCAAATTCCATCATAGGATGTCTTACTGATATTGAAATATACCTTTCGGTGCTTGATGGCGTTCTGAACTCTTATTACTTATTCTTTGCTTTTTACCTACGCGTGAAAATCATCACACGCTAAGTATAAACTTAGTGAGGCAATTAAAACATTTAACAGTGCAATACAATTCATGCATGATTTTCAATGTCAAAAATTGGGTTTCCATAAAATCATTTTACCATGATCAAAATAATATAAAATCCCTTACCATTTATCCCATAAGCTCGTAAGCTTATTTTACTGAAATACTTACCGTTTAAAATTCCATAAGCTCGTAAGCTTATATTTTTTTTCAATATACTTACCATTTAAATTCCATAAGCTCGTAAGCTTATTTTACCCATATACTTGCCATTATTCCAAAAGCTCGTAAGCTTATTTGTATGCTTACCATTTATTAAGCAATAAACCATAAACCATAGCCTATAGCCCAATATACAACCCTGAGGACCCTGGGTGTTCGAGTAATATTTGCACCGTAGTGCTACACATAAGGTCGTGCCCACCATATACACCGAAGTGTATTAACATAAGGTCGTGCCCACCATACACCGAAGTGTATTACACATAAGGTCGTGGCCACCATATACACCGAAGTGTATTATAAACCTGCAACTGCTATACTCTATGGCATGCCAACTATACCCTGTCCCTCAATGACTTACTTGGGCATATAGTCTATTTTATTCGATCCATCCATGGCAAAGTATATTATCAAATTTAACATTGGGCAGTTCATACCCGAAAACATTCATGGTAAAATATCACATTTTCATTCATGATCAATGCATTTAATTTCATACTCTGACATCTCAATGTCAATTATAAAAATGATATAAAATCATGCCGATATAAACAAGGTGACTTATCGCAAGTCTTCCTGATGATGTATAAAACATCCATGTAATTTCATGCATGTATTGCACTCACCTTGACACTTTATGTCTTTCAAAATATATGAGCCTCACTATTGTCCACAATATACCCTTTTTATACTTGACTTGCTTCAATTGCAAATCAACCATAATATGTATAAATCGCAATTTCATAACAATACATATGTTAGTATTTTACTAACATAAACATATCCCGAAATAACTCTATAATATAATTGAAACTCATTTCCTTTCAAAATACTTAACACTCAATAATTTCCTTTTAACATTGGAACCAACTTTTCCAATTTACTCAAAATGATCTTCACCATTTTACCACTTAAACTCTTAATACCAATAATTCCAACATTGAAAATTATTCCAAATGCTTTTACGAAAGCATAAATACATTTAAGTACCCCAACTATGCAATTGTTGTACTTAAATCACCAATCATTTCAATCTCCCCAAAATAATCAATTTCACATATAACACTCATTTCAATTCTCAAACAACAATTTCCAGCATAGTACATCAATTATACAACACTTATACAATAACCCATCAATTTTCCAGAATTCAGACAATTCGTACTACCCTTAAAGAATCATTATTCTGTATTGATATAAACACTGGAATTCAATTCCGTTTCTTCCGTTAAAAACTAGACTCGAATAAGAATCTATCCATATAAAGAACTCCTTCTAATTCATTCTGTACAATTTATGGTGAATTTTCAAAGTTCACCAACAGAATCTGTTTTGTACAGAATTCTGCTGTCCGATTTTTCTGACCTTTCCTTGGTTAAAAATTCATATCTTTTTGTATACAACTTTTAATTGATCCTCGTTTATTTTAAACCAAACTAGATCCATATATGAACACAACATATAAAAATAACCTTCAAATTATTTTTATATTTTTTCTGGTGAATTTTTGAACCCACTGTAATTCCCAAAATCTAAACTGTTTTTCTTTAACCCTATCCTTATGTTTTCATCAATTCATACAACCTCAAAAATCATCAATAATCATCATCAATTTCAAAAACCATTGTATAAACCCAAATTTCCAGATTTGGGGATATTGAATCAAGCAAGATTATCATGCAATATTGGTACCAAATGATAGCCTTTTCCCATATAACAATTTCTATCTTCATCATACCATAATCCTAAAGAAATTGCTTGAAAATTTGAGTTAAAGCTTGCTCTTACCTTAGGAGAAGACCACGTCTGGTTTTGGAGAAGAAGATGAGCATATTTTGTTGAAATGTGGAAAACATTTCATTTTAATTTACCTTAAATTCCACTTGAATGAATAAAATATTCATTTAATTGAGATAAGACCAAATCACCCTAATGAATCTTCTTAATTACCATAATACCATGACAACTCAGCCTTATCATATTTCAAATTCAAAGATGAAATATTTTGACTTTTAAATTCCGAAATTTCCCTTGAATTTTCAAAAATTGCGTTTTAGTCACTAAATTCCACTATTTCGGTTAAATCTGAAAAATTACATATTTTCAAACCAAATTTCTCTAATCCAAAATATTAAAATAATATTTCCAACCATTTTATAGCATCCTTCAAATTTTCGTAAAATTCCAACTCGATCCGAATTACCGATTCCATATCGGCTTTAACCCTTTCTAGTTTTTTTTATTTACTAAAACTCCAAATCCAAAAATATGATTTCTATAAAACTCCACTCTCAAGAGTAGACCATCTATTTATGGAATAAAATTCTTTTTAGGAAATTATCACTTAATTCCCTAAACTTTTCCCAAATTTTCTACTTTGACCATCAAACTTTCCAAATTTTCATTTTGGTCATTGTTTGAATTTTTGGGGTATTACAATTCTCCCCTCCTTAAGAAAATTCGTCATCGAATTTTAAAACTTCCTATGAAAACCGTAATTCCCCTTTATAAGGATTGCACTTTCCATTGAAATTTTGTAACCCTAATTTAAGGTTATACGAACTGGTAAGACAAACTCTCATCTTATGCGAAACCCTCTTCTGTCAACTTCTTGAATTCCGATTTTTCCTCTTTACTTTGAGAATTTTGTAAAGATCATGCAAATCATTATATTTGGAAACCATTTAATCCAAATCTTCAACTTGATATGAAAATATCTACACATTTTCATATTATCCTTTCTTTCTCAAGAATGTCCTCGACATTATGATTGCTAATTCACTTTGACTAGAGAAATCGTCTTGTTAGTAGTTCCTTAATTTCTCAAGCTAAGATCCATTGATTCTTTTCATAAATCAAATCTGATCAGATCTTAATTTCCTCTGATGAAATAACATATGAAAAATATTGTATACTTTGCCCAACTCTGGTTCCCAATTACTTCCAGAGTTAATGTTAACTGATAATCCATCAGTCAAACTCTTTTTAATATCTCATAAATTCCAATGACTCTTAGACTTAGTTTTTCTTTGCATTTTAGGCGCAACATCTTTTCCAAGGTGATACTTTAAGAAAAACTTTATCACCTTCATGAAATTTCAATCTCTTTTCACTTCAAGTCTACATAAGACTTTTGCCAATCAAATATCATTTTGAGATTATCTCGAATTATCTGTACTTTATCCTCAATTTCTTTCAATAAATCTGTGCCAACAAGATTTCAATCTTTTAATTTGAACCCATTCAATGGTGTTCGACGTTTTCTCCCATATAAAGCTTCATACAAAGACATCTTGATGCTCAATTGATAACTGTCATTGTAGAAAAATTCTACTAAAATCAAATACTTTTCCTTTCCCATGATTCCTTGGAATCAATCACACATGCACTCAGCATATCTTCTAATATATAAACAGTACTTCCTGACTTACCATCTGTCTGTGGATGAAATTCATACTGAAATTCAATCAAGTACCCCAAAACTTTATGCAAATATTTCCAAAATCTTACAGTGAATCTTGGATTCCTGTTTGATATAATTGACATTAATATTCCATGTAGCTGAACTATCTCTTTGATAGATAACTCTGTATATTTATCCAATGCATAGTCCATTTGTATCGAAATGAAATGTGCCTATTTAATTAACCGGTCATTATCACCCAAATGGAATCCTTTTATTTGTTTCAAGATAGTCCAATAACAAAATCCATAGGGACTTTTACTATTTCCACTTTGGAATGGAAATCAGTTGCAACAATTATGAAAGCACTTTATGCTCAGCTTGTTGTGACATGTCAAACATGAAGAAACAAACTCAGTAATATTTCTTTTCACACGTGGCCCCAAAATGACTGTACATCCTGATACATTTTTTCCCACCTGAATGCATAGTCAATAGACTATAATTTGCTTCAGAAAGAATATCTTTCTTTAATTCCTCTTTATGAGATGTATCACTATACACCACATACTTTTTATTCAATTTCGGTTGTACCAACACTGGTGCTTTTGTTAAAAATATTCTTTAAAGCTTTAAAACTCTCTTGACATTTCTTAGTCCAAGCAAATGAACCATCCTCAAGAGCTTGGTCAAAGGAGAAACAACCATCGAAAAGTTGTTTTTTTCACAAACCTTCGATAATAACCAACAAGTCACAAAAACTTTGGACCTCTGAACATTATTTGGAGATTTCCACTCCAATATTGCTTGAAAGTTTTTTTATACCTTATGTCGAGACAACATAACCAAGAAGAGCAACTTCTGATAGCCAAAATTCACACTTTAACATTTTGGCATATAACTTTTTATTCTTAATTAACTCGAGCACAATACAATATGAACATCATGCTCTATCGTTGTATTAGAATATACCTGAATGTCATCAATGTATACCACCTCAAACTTTTCTAAGTAAGGTTGAAATACTTGATTCATCAAAATCCATGAATGCTGCTAGAGCATTTATCAACCAATCAGCATTACTACAAACTCGTAGTGTCTATACCGTATGAAACTATCTTTGGAACATCTTCCTCTTTAAAATTTTAACTCGAAATATCCCATTCGAAAATCAATTTTAGAAAACATTGTTGCTCCTTTTTAAGCTGGTAAAACAAATCATTAATCCTCAAAATAGGATAATTATTCTTGATAGTTACTTTGTTTAACTATCGATAATTTATGCATAATCGCACATATCCATCTTTTTTTAAAAAAAACTAGTTCACTCCAAGGTGAAATACTCGGTCTAATGCTTCTCAATCTATCAATTCTTGCAATTGGTTCATTACTCTTTTAACTCAATCGAAATCATTCGATACGAACCCATAAATACAAGATCAATACCTTGATAATCATTAATATTGAATTCCACCTCTCAATCTGGAGGTAACCCATAATAATAAATCTAAAAAGACTTATGGAAATTCCCAAGTTATGGAAATATCATATGGTCTTACTTCAGATACTTGAGTATCTATTACCTTAGCTAGAAAAGCTATGCATCCTTTTTACATCATCTAAATTGTAACCATTGTTGATATCACTTATTGATGATTTCACTTTTTCATCAATCATTAAAAATTTTAATTTCTCCGCATTTTTTTCTTCTAAATTAATCGCTTCATGCGACCAGTAACCCAACCTTATTGCAGAGACAACCAACTCATGATCAAAATGATCTATAACTCGTTAATGTTGACCCCATAAGATTCATCGGTAACATAAGCTCCTGAATATTTATCAAACATTTACTATTTGTCCGACTAACACTTGTACATGACCGTGACCATGACCATAGGTCTTCCAAAATAATATCACTCGATATCAAGTAGAATTGAATATCTCTACTTTGGAATTCCTTTTTCATATAAGGAAATATGTATAACTTATCCAGATCCATAGGAATTATTCTGAGCATTTACAACATTTTCCATCAAATGAAAATTTCAATGTTCACATCATTCAATAAGAAAACTTGACAATTTGTAGCAATAACTTCATAATAGTTAATGCTAAATTCACACTAGTAAACAAATTTACTCTTTTCTTATTACGAACTTGTCACTTTTCGAGTTCTTGAAATCTATCTCAATCTAAACAATATTTTCATTGCAGCATGGAATGGTTAGATAATCCATTTTCACATATTTACCTTTCCAAGGTAACTCTATCAAATTTTATGGACTTGATATCCATTCAAACCAACTCATAACCATTTGATTCCCTAATAATTCAACTTTCTTTAAACTTTTAGCGGAAATCATATTACCGCTTACTCAATTTCTCTTACTCAAATCATCAATGATTTAAATAATTTAATGCTTAGCTTAAATATTTCTCACTTATTTAAGCTTACCTGGATAAACCTCAGAATCATCACAGATTCAAAAATCTCCTTTGGATCCTCATCCGATTCGACTTTTTTTTGTAAGCCATTCAAACTTTTAAATCAATTCTTGCACAAAATGGAGAAAACCTTACAACAATCCCACCATTCTAAGGTGTTTATATATAAGTCACTATAGTTCCCTTTTTGTCGATTTCAATCTCGATCTTTTCAACCATTTCGACTTTTACCTTTGTCTTTAATTTTCCATATCTGAACATAGTCAGAATCATCATACATTATTAAAGAGTAACTTTACTCTTAATAAGCATCATCATAGTATATATACAAATATCAGTAACTTTTGACATCCTAATGGCATGTATACACTTTTTAACTCAAAATAACCTCGGTTTAGTCCTAGAATCGGCTAAACCTGTAGCTCTGATGCCAATAAATTATAACACCCATAACCTGTATAATTATAGCTATACAGATTATAGATGTCACCGTATTTTCTAAAACCATTCATAATTGAGAGCGATTTAAAATTTATTTATTGAAATAGTAAATAATATTATAAAAATACCATGTCATATAAATATATTTCATTGTAACCAATTTAATTCAAACATTTTTTTATAGATAGTGATAGTACCCGTGAACAGTAATAGTGAATAGTGGGGGAATCGATTCCTGTAGCAGGGGAATCGGTTTCCCCTTTTGTAATCTAAAATTTGCTAAAATCGGGGTTACTGTTCATGCTACAGTAACTTTCGAAATTTCATATAAATCTCATAAAAAATTAACCTTCATCACTATAACAATTTCCAAAATTTATTCAACAAAATAAATTAACATTATCATTTACATACCACTATCTAAATCAATTCCATCATAGGATGTTACTGATATTGAAATATACCTTCGGTGCTTGATGGCGTTCTGAACTCTTATACTTATTCTTTGCTTTTTCCTACACGTGAAAATCATCACACGCTAAGTATAACTTAGTGAGGCAATTAAAAATTTAACAGTGCAATACAATCATGCATGATTTTCAATGTCAAAAATTGGGTTTCCATAAAATCATTTTACCCATGATCAAAATAATATAAAATCCCTTTACCATTTATCCCATAAGCCGTAAGCTTATTTTACTAAATACTTACCGTTTAAAATTCCATAAGATCGTAAGCTTATATTTTTTTCATTATACTTACCATTTAATTCCATAAGCAGTAAGTTTTTACCCATTACTTGCCATTATTTTATTTTACCCATATACTTGCCATTATTCCAAAAGCTCGTAAGCTTATTTGTATGCTTACCATTTATAAGCAATAAACCATAACCATAGCCTATAGCCCAATATACAACCCTGAGGACCCTGGGTGTTCGAGTAATATTGCACCGTAGTGCTACACATAAGGTTGTGCCCACCATATACACCGAAGTGTATTACACATAAGGTGCCCCATATACACCGAACTGTATTACACATAAGGTCATGGCCACCATATACATCGAAGTGTATTATAAACCTGCAGCTGCTATACTCTATGGCATGCCAACTATAACATGTCCCTCAATGACTTACTTGGGCATATAGTCTATTTTATTCGATCCATCCATGGCAAAGTATATTATCAAATTTAACATTGGGCAGTTCATACCTGAAAACATTCATGGTAAAATATCACATTTTCATTCATGATCAATGCATTTTAATTTCATACTCTAACATCTCAATGTCAATTTATAAAAATGATATAAATCATGCCGATATAAACAAGGTCGACTTATCGCAAGTCTTCCTGATGAGTATAAACATCCATATAATTTCATGCATGTATTGCACTCACCTTGACACTTTATGTCTTTCAAAATATTGGGCCTCACTATTGTCCACAATATTACCCTTTTATACTTGACTTGCTTCAATGCAAATCAACCATGATCTGTATAAATCACAATTTCATAACAATACATATGTTAGTATTTTACTATAAACATATCCCGAAATAACTCTATAATATAATTGAAACTCATTTCCTTTCAAGTACTTAACACCAATAATTTCCTTTTAACATTGGAACCAACTTTTCCAATTTACTCAAATGATCTTCACCATTTTTACCACTTAAACTCTTACCAATATTCCAACATTGAAATTATTTTCATTCAAATGCTTTTACAAAGCATAAATACATTAAGTACCCCAACTATGCAATTGTTGTACTTAAATCACCAATCATTTCAATCTCCCCAAAATAATCAATTTCACATATAACACTCATTTCAATTCTCAACAACAATTTCCAGCATAGTACATCAATTATACACACTATACAATAACCCATCATTTTCCAGAATTCAGACAATTCGTACTACCCTTAAAGAATCATTATTATGTATTGATATAAACACTGGAATTAAATTAAGTTTCTTCCGTTAAAAACTAGACTCGAATACGAATATATCCATATAAATAACTCCTTCTAATTCATTCTGTACAATTTATGGTGAATTTTCAAAGTTCACCAACAGAATCTGTTTTGTACAGAATTCTGCTGTCCGATTTTTCTGACATTTCCTTGGTTAAAAATTCATATCTTTTTTATACAACTTGTAATTGATCCTCGTTTGTTTTAAACCAAACTAGATCCATATATGAACACAATATATTAAATAACCTCCAATTATTTTTATATATTTTGGTGAATTTTCGAACCCACTGTAATTCCCAAAATCTAAACTGATTTTCTTTAACCCCGTCCTTATGTTCTTCATCAATTCATACAACCTCAAAATCATCAATAATCATCATCAATTTCAAAAACCATTGTATAAACCCAAATTTCCAGATTTGGGGATATTTGAATCAAGCAAGATTATCATGCAATATTGGTACCAAATGATAGCCTTTTTCCCATATAACAATTTTCTATCTTCATCATACCATAATCCTAAAGAAATTGCTTGAAAAATTGAGTTAAAGCTTGCTCTTACCTTAGGAGAAGACCACGTCTGGTTTTGGAGAAGAAGATGACATATTTTGTTGAAATGTGGAAAACATTTCATTTAATTTACCTTAAATTCCACTTGAATGAATAAAATATTCATTTCCACTGTTTCGGTTAAATCTGAAAAATTACATATTTTCAACCAAATTTCTCTGATCCAAAATATTAAAATAATATTTCCAACCATTTTATAGCATCCTTCAAATTTTCGTAAAATTCCAACTCGATCCGAATTACTGATTCCATATCGGCTTTAACCCTTTCTAGTTTTTTTTATTTACTAAAACTCCAAATCCAAAAATATGATTTCTATAAAACTCCACTCTCAAGAGTAGACCATCTATTTATGGAATAAAATTCTTTTTAGGAAATTATCACTTAATTCCCTAAACTTTTTCCCAAATTTTCTACTTTGACCATCAAACTTTCCAAATTTTCATTTTGGTCATTGTTTGAATTTTTGGGGTATTACAGATAGATTTATTAACTCTTGGTTGTACTTTAGAGCCAAGATATGGTGATAAAAATTTTCAAGGTTGCAGACGTTTGCAATTTTGTGAATAAATTTTATATGGAGGATTTCATGGAAGTTGAAAAGAATGATTTACGAACATAATTGTGTCATTACGAGATGGAGTTATCTTGGAATTCAGGTCTAAAAAATTGTTGACAATCTCTGACCTAAGTCAGTGGTTGGTGGATACTAGGAAAGTGAACACTTATCCATATATATTCCGAACGGTAAAACTTCTATTGACTCTTCCAATTTCTACAGCAAGTGCTAAAAGAGCTTTTTCTACAACGAATATCATTAAGACAACACTTCGCAATAAAATGGAAGATGAAATTTTTTAGAGTTGAACGCTTATCAACATTGAAAGAGATATTGCAGGTTAGTACAACATCGGTCGTGGATGCATTTCGAGATTTGAAGGAACGATACGTTGATAATTATGTCTTTTGCACTTTTTAAAATCATATTTTTTTATTTTTATTTTTACTTTAATTTAATTTTTAATTTGTTATCTCATATAAATATAGAACTATGCATATTTGATGTTATCATTTATATTTTTTGAAATAAACAAATAATAAAGGTAAAATTTTATATATAACTTAAAGTTGTTAAAAAGATTTGATTTCTGTTGAGATCTAGTTCTGGCTCCATCCTGGGTATTTAAAAAGTTTAGGAGTACAAGTATCATGGATACAAGCGTTTAATATCAAAAAATAAAAAATTATTTTTAAACAAATAATAAAAAAAATTAGGGGTTGTGTATCTTTAAATTCTGCATGTTTTAAGGGTGTCAGGTTCGATTTTGTAGTTTGCCTTGAAGATGCATTTGGTTGTGCTCCCTTCATGGGCTCACCATGTTTAGATTTGTACCATCATGCAACCATTTATTTTCAATAGTTTATTATTATTAATAAAAATATTAATCATTTTGTTGTGAAAAAATATTAATGTAAAAGAATTTAAATAATGAATATTCGAAGATATTTACTAATGTAAATAATTGTAGTAAATAATAACTTTAAGAGTTTAGTTATTAGTTTTATTCTTTGAAAAATATTTTTTTCGTATCCAAAATCACAAGAAATTTCCATCCTATTCAATATTTTCTTTACCTTGTCATTCGAATTTAGTTTTTAAAAAATAAACTAAAATATATCCAAATATATTGGAATAGTTGCATGTTCACATGATTTGTTCATATATATATATAATATATATATATATATAATTTTCCTATAATCAGTGCAATGTCAGTGACTGGATAGGGTCTACAAAAAGAGAATTCCAAAATTAATTAAGTTAAATATATACAAGAAAACTTAAAAGATTAATTTTAGACTAAAAATTAAGGGTCGATTGACATTATTTAAAATTTGTTGTGAAAAGTACAGTGAAAAGTTATTTTAAAGTGATTGTAAAAATTAAATTTGAAATTTTAGTGGTTGGTTTTACTATCAAAAGTATTTTAAAATAAAATTAATATTTCAAACAAGATATTATAAATTAAAAATAAATTAGCTTAATAAATGTTAAAATCACTAACGTTAGTTTAAATGTTTTAATAAAACTAATAAATTAATTTAACTTAATACATTAGTAATTTTTTAATAAATTATTAAATTAAAGTTTGTCTATGGACAGTAAACGAAAAAGAACAAAGGTAAAAAAAGGAATGAAAAGGCTGGCTTTTGTATTTAATGATTTTGTCTATTTCCTCAACTCACACCCATCCACCGTTAAATAACCCCCATTTTTTCCCTTTTTATTTTTTTACTCTCTCACTCCAACTTTATCTTTTTCTCTTCTTCTTCCCTCTTTCAAAACCGCACTCTATAACTGAAAGCTTCAAGGTTTTTCATCTTTTCTTTCTTTTGTTAACCAAACGATGGTGCGCTCACGCCCTCCAAGCATGACTCATTCATCTCCACCGTGTTTCATTGACGAAGTGGCGCAAGAACGATTTCAAGGGCTCAAGAACCATCGATTTTTCTTTGAGCTAGGCTTTCTCTTCTCCAATGCTGAAGATGCAGACCTTGGACGAGATGTAATGGATATTGTCAACCAACACAAGTGACATAAATTTGCTCGGCATCCGGGGAATTTTATGCCAACCTAACCGATCCTAACCACCATGCCATGGTGGTTCGTGGTATTTCTATTCGTTTTACCCCTTTGGATATTAATTGTTACTTTACATTGCATGATATTATGGATAGCAACACCACATTAGCCAAGGAGGCAAACAACGAGACTTACCATGACATTTTGGAGGACCTCTGCTTTTCAAATATAAAGTGGAATGGGGAGTAATCGAGTCGACGGTCGGTGGATCGCGAGAGGTTGTAATCGAGGGCTAAGTTATGGAACCATTTTATGAAGCATAAGCTCCTCCCCACTGCCCATAACACCACTTTCTCACTGTAGAGGATGGTTCTACTGTACTCTATTTTGGTCAGGCGCTCCACTGATGTAGGAAAGATAATCGTAGAGTAAGTTCACACTTGTTTGAAGTGACCCGCTAGTTCCCTGGTATTTCCAAATCTTATCACAATGTTTCTCCATAAAAAGAAGGTGGTTGAGGACTAGTTTGATGAAATATTGCCTGGGCTAACGGGTATTACAAAGGCAAACTGCCTACGTTGCTAGGGTTCAAAGTAAACAAGGGAAAGGAAAACGAGGAGAGCATCTCTCGTACTGATGCAAACTAAGATGCCATGGCAAAATTAAAAGCTCTTGAGGAGGTAGCCAAGCGCACCCATGATCAAGTGGTCAGTCTGACCAGTAACCTGACGACCTTTTTTGCCTATGTCAAGCGAATGGACGAGGTTGTGACAATTACCTTCATGAAGCTCCTTCCACATGTAAATATTGACTTCCCAATCTTCCCTGAGACACTCTTGCAAGCATCTAATGATGCCATAGTTTCAGCAGATGCTCCTCAGCCAGTTAATGAGGAGGAGCTGAAAGATGTTGATCCAATCCACATAGTGCCCACAACCAAGCGAAAACAGAATGAGCCCCAGCTACCAATTCTGACAGCATCACTACAACCCACAAAGCCACATGATACATCACAACAAAAAATGCCGCAGCAATTCCTTCTGCGAAGGAGTCGACGCCCTTTGAAGAAGGTGTTTGAACGTAAGCTGCCTCAATTTTCCCTGATCCCTGAAGGGCTTAGGACTCCCCTACTACACTGCCAATGGACTCTGAACACTCCAACCCCACACCATTACAGAAGTGCCCACGTCGCACAACTGCCACAGCACCACCACTATAAATAGTCAAGGCACATTGCATAGCATGTAGTTTAGTTTAAACTTAGTTTTTATCAAGCATTGAGGACAATGCTTCTCTCAAGTTTAGGGGAGGTAGGTTTCTTATTAAATCATTGCATGATAGTATTAGCAGAATAAATATGCCATGACATTAGTAAATGTTCAAGTTAGTTTTTCTGGAATAAATTAATGATGCCCGATGATGATGAACTCTTTATGGCTAGAATTGAATGTACATGATTGTTCAGGATGATAGAACCAACTCTAGGACTTGCTTCTTTGTAAGTTTTGATACACGATTGTATGTTCTCCATGCTTAAGGAACTTAGAAATTTTTTATAAGAGAACTCTTGCATGTCTTGGCATAAAACTTTAAGAATGACCTTGAATGATGAAAACCCCATATGTTTCTAAAAATGAAAAAACATTGTGATGAAAAAAATGAAATTGTGAATAAATGCTTCGGCATAATATAGAGGGACACTCTTGCTATGCCATGGCATTGCCTGGATACTGCATTTAAATAAATTGCAGCCACAACATATGAGTGAATGAAAGTAGTCACGGGATAACTCTACCTAACTAGCTTGGGGTGGAAGGTATGCTCCATTTCACCTAGAATGTGGGATGGTAGGTGTGATGAGTTGACACCCCTCGTAGAAGTTTTAAAAAAAGAAAGAAAACATTATGGGATCAAACTTGCATTCAACTGACTAATAAATGCCGCAACAAAATAAGATAGCTTGTTTAGAAATTTTCTAGATTTGTTAAGCATGGACTAGATACAATCACGCACACACACATAAAAGATATTGCCCAAGGGAACAATACTTGATTTCTTAAGCTAGTCTAGTGTGTTGAAGCCAACTATTCTAAGGGTTGAAAGTCTATCCCATATTACTAGCTTGAACATGAACTTACCATGGTATTTTTGTTTTGTTTACTACTATTCATTGCATAAGGACAAGCAATAGCTTAAGTTTGAGGGTAATAACTCCGTAAAAAGGCTATAAGAGAGCCTTTACATTTAAGTTATTTGTTGTCGAAAAATCTCATATAGGATCATATAGATGGATTAGGAGCATATAATTGCATGTGGTGGATATATTTTGTCATGGCATTTTAATTTGAAATTAGTGTTGCGTTATGGGAAATGTGTTTTTTTTATAATGTGCATGATTTAGGAGCAAGGATGGGTGAGGAGAATTGCCATGTCAAATTGGATATGCTGAGCAGAATGTGAATGCCGCGACAACTCAAACATATTTCTGGGTAGAAAGAATATATTTTTATAAGAGTCAGTTGTCATTGTCTACATGTGCTCTCTGTTGCAGCCACCTAGGAGGGGACCACTACCACCTGTGCACCAACCCTCACGTGAAGGGAATGAACCTTAGAGTACTATGGGAATTTTGACACAAATCCCTAGGTTTATTCCCCACTATAAATAGGATATGAGGTCACTATATTTGAGGGACTAGATTTTTGGAACATTTTGTGTTGAAACTTTTGAGAGGAGAGACGACTGGAAGAAAAATTCCACATTTTTCCTTCTCATCATCTTTACGTGGTGTTCCTCCACTAACAAGTTCTAGGGAGTAGTGAGCTAGGCGTCCGAGACGAGCTAGGCGTCCGAGAGGAGCTAGCGAGCTAAAACGGCTCATGGTGGTCGAGGGGAGCTCCGACAACGCGCATCGAAGGCTTTTCCTCCATCTCTTAGCTATTTTTTTATCACTTATCATATTTGGTTGTATGGAACTAATGAATTTTATGATTTGTTTAATGGATTATTCGAACCTCACCATGAACTAGCTTTATTTAGTGGGAGTTCACTATGGATGCTTAAATTTTCTTTAATGGATAATTTGTTTTCTTTTTATGCGTTTATTTGTTTTTTCTTATGGTGCTTAATGACTTAAGGTAAAAGCTATGAGAGTAGTCATTCCTCAGGAAAAATACTTAGTGTTCGAGAGAAACTATGTAGCTCATCTTTAGTGTTTGAGAGAAACTAAAGAGGATCAACATAAGCAATGGGTTTTAGATAGTAACTAGGCCTAATCCACCCTTAGACATAAGGCTAGGGTTTCAACTGACTAAAAGGAGTAGTTCTTGGTGGAGAGGTTAAATGCTAGTGCTGACATTGAGTGGGTATTGTTGTGACATATTATGTTGATCTTAACCTATAGGATCGCTGCACCTGCTAACGCCGAGAGGTATTTTCATGGCATTCTCAACCTGTCGAGTCCCTTGACTAGAAATATCATAGGGCATTTTAGTAAACTTTGTTAGGCAAGTAAGACATAGAAGTAAGACCATCCTGAGAATATAGACTTAAGTTTCCTAAGTGACTCCTATCATTCATTCCCATAGTAGCTTGTTGTGTGAGGATTATCAAGTCATTTTATTCAAATCCAGTGTTTACATTTTGTTTTGCCTTTACATTTTCATTTGATTGCACTACACACAATTTATTTTTGCCACGAAATTTCCATCCTTTTTGTCGCATCTCCATTTGCTGCCACATCACATTATCATTCATCCCCATTAACATACATTTCACATTGCCTCAGCATTCTCATTAGTACATACCATCACACTAACTATACTTAGACAAAGTAGTTATTTGCTTTGATTGAACATATAAATTTCCTCCAATCCTTGTGGAGATGATACTTACTCATCACTGTATTACTTGTTTGATTGTGTATACTTGCACACATACTTCGCATCCATATTTACTACTCACAAGACGAGGACAACTTGTATTTGGCCCTTAGGAACCGTACCCAAAGAGCTTATTTTTTTGTAACAATGTTGAAAGATAGTTTCATGCAGTAAGCATCATTTAGAGTATTAAGCTTACGAAATCTGAGACCCCCTTGTAATGAGGATTGAAAAAGGTCCTCCCATGTGAAGAGGTGAGTATCTTTTTCCTTTAGTTGAAGAACCCAAGACAAATCTTTTGATCAGTTTTTCTATCTCCATACAAGTCTTCTTAGGTAGTGTGGTTGATTGCATCATGTAGCTAGGAATGACTGTTAAGATAGCCTTCGCGAGGGTTATTCGACCGGTAAGTGAAAATGTCATAGCGACCCACCCGCTGAGCTGTTGCGGAAGACGGCTATCGGATAGAGCAAAATCGCAACTGATAATTTGAGAAAATAAAAATGAAGATAAAAGATACACAAAATTTACGTGGAAAACCCCTAAAAATTTAGGATAAAAACCACGGGCAACGGTAGAAGAATTTCACTATGATAAAATAGGAATTACAACCTCTCTCGATCTACCAAGTAGAAAACAATGATAATTCTCTCTCGATAAAAGGAGAAAACAACTCTCAAGAAACTCTCTAAATTCTCTCTAGTATTGGAAGAAAACTAGAATGCTTTGGGATGGTTTTGAAGTTAAATGAGCTAGGGTATTTATAGTTAAAGCTTAAGGATTAATCTTGTAAATACCCTAAAGTCTAATGACTAAAATTAATTTTTCCATTCCATTTTTTTCAACATTTTAGGTGAATTATTATTTCTAATTTTCAAATCACCTTTCGGTGGAAAATTAGGCCACCAATTTTGGCCACTTGTCTTGACTTTTCAACAATCTCCCATTTGAAGATTTGATTGGAACAATCATATCTTCTCACCATTCTTTCTACCTTGTACCATCATGTTGCTTACGTCTCTGACAGGCCACAGGAGAATCGACACCAGGTAAATTTATTAGCATTGATTGCCTTTTTCATGAAATCTGCTATGTTGTCTTTGGTATGAATCTTCTGCATATCTATTGTCCCTTCTTCTACCTTTTCACGAATGAAATGGTACTGAACTTGTATATGCTTTGTCCTTGAATGAAATGCTGGATTCCTTGCTAGATGCAAGGTGCTATGACTGTCACAAAATAGAGAGACATACTCTTGATTATGCCCAAGCTCCTCCAACAACATCTTCAACCAAATTGCTTCTTTACTGGCTTGTGTAGCTGCTACATATTCTGCCTCTGTTGTGGACGTAGCCACAACTGACTGCAATTTTGAAACCCAGCTTACAGTTCCACCAGCAACTTTGAACACATATCCTGTAGTAGATTTGCTTTTATCTAAATCCCCTGCATAGTCAGAATATACATACCCATTGATTAGTAAGTTTGATCCTCCGTAACATAATGCAACATTTGAGGTCCCTTTAATGTATCTTAGGATCCTCTTTACAATATTCCAATGCTCTTTGTCTGAATTCGCCATGTACCGACTAACCACTCCCACTGCTTGTGCAATGTCTGGTCTTGTGCATATCATAGCGAACATTAAACTTCCCACTGCTGATGCATACGGTACTCGAGACATCTCCATCCTCTCTCCTTCACTGCTAGGACGCATACTGGAGGATAATTTGAAGTTAATAGGAAGAGGGGTAGAAATTGGCTTACAATCTTGCATGTTGAATCGTGACAAGATCTTCTTCAAGTAATTCTTTTGTGAAAGCCAAATCTTCCTATTACTTATGTCTCGGTGAATTTGCATCACTAGAATCTTGTTTGTTGATCCCAAGTCCTTAATTTCAAATTCCCTAGCCAGTTGTGCCTTCAATTCTTCAATATGATCTTTGTTGGATCCTGCAACCAACATGTCATCCACATACAACATCAATATAACAAAATCGTTATCACCAGACCTCTTGAAATAAACACAAGGGTCTGCATTAAGTCTGTTGTATCCAAGGCACATAATGAAGGAATCAAATCTCTTATACGAACACCTCGGCGCCTACTTTAGACCGTACAGAGATTTGTTCAACCTACAAACCAAGTTCTTCTTTTCGTTTTCTTCAAAACCTTCAGGCTGGAGCATATAAAATCTCTTCTTCAAGATTTTCATGAAGAAAAGCTGTTTTAACATCTAGCTGTTCCAAATGTAAATTCAATGTAGCACACATTGCCAAGACTTCTTTCTGAGCATATCCTTTGATCACCAGTCTTGCACGATACCTCTCCACTTGATCGTCACCATTTCTCTTGATTTTGAAAACCCATTTGTTACCAATTGGCTTCCTTCCTTGTGGTAGTGGCACAAGGTCCCATGTATTATTTTTATAAAGGGCTTCAATTTCTTCTTGCATCGCCATCATCCACAGTGAAGCATCTGAGCTGTTTATTGCCTCCTGGTATGTTGATGGCTCACCGTCCTCTATTAAAAGGCAGTATGCAATATTACCTTCTATAACATAATCTGAGTGCCAATTGAGACGTCTTCTCACACGATCTGATTGACGAGTTGTTGGAGCTTCAGAACTCTCTGGTTATTGTTCATCATGTGCTGGTTCTGCTACAGAAGAATCTCCTTCTTTAAACTCTTTTTCCACATGTATCTGAGTAGTCTCTGACTTTTCAGCGCTATCATCGTCTTCTTTTCTTTGTAGTTTATCTTCTACAAAGATAACATCCCTGCTAATGATCACTTTGCGGGCAGTGGGGTCCCACAAGCGATACCCCTTTACTCCATCAACATACCCCAAGAATTTGCATTTCCTAGATTTTGGATCCAGATTTGAAATTTCTTGGGCGTTGTACATCACGTACACAATACTTCCAAATACATGGAGGTTTGAATAATCAACTGGTTTACCAGTCCACATCTCAATTGGTGTCTTCAGCTCTATTGCAGTTGATGGAGCTCGATTCACCAAATAACAGGCGGTATTGACTGCTTTTGCCCAGAATGATTTTTCTAGGCCTGCGTCCCTCAACATTGCTCTTGTTCTTTCTAACAAGGTTCTATTCATCCGTTCTGCCACTCCATTTTGTTGAGGAGTGTTCTCCACTGTGAACTGTCTTTTGATGCCTTCTTACTTGCAAAAGTCATCAAATTCTTCGCTTGTGTATTCTCCTCCATTATCTGTTCTAGAACACTTGATCTTATTTCCAGAATCAAGTTCCACCCGTGCTTTGAAGTTTTTGAAAGTTAAAAACACGTCTCTGACTTCTTTTTAATAGGGTGCACCCAACATCTCCTGGAGTAGTCATTAATAAATGAGACAAAGTATTTTGCTCCACCCATGGACGTTACTGGTGCTTGCCATACGTCAGAGTGAACCAATTCTAGAACACTTTTGCCTCTAGAATTTGATGTGTTGAATTTCAACCGGTGCTGCTTACTTGTTATGCAATGCTCACACAAAGGAAGTGATACCTTTGTTAAGCCTGGAAGTAGCTTTTGCTCCACAAGGACTTTCATTCCTTGTTCTGACATGTGTCCAAGTTTCTTATGCCATAGCATTACAGAATCTGAACTACATGAGAAAACAGAGGCTTCTGCTTCTAGCAATGTCTCTCCCTTCAGCATGTACAAGTTTACAGCTATCTTTTCACCTTTCAGCACCACAAGCGCTCCACGGAACACCTTCATGATTCCTTTCCGTGTTTCAATCTTGCTTGCATTATTATCCAACAATCCGTAGGATAATAAATTTTTCTTCAGACCTTTCACGTGCCGCATATCTCGAACAACTTTAATTGTTCCGTCATACATCTTCAATTTGATGGTTCCCACGCCAACGATCTCTAAGGCATGATCATTGCAACTATAAACAGATCCTCCTGAGACAGGTTCATAATGATGAAACCATTCTCTTCTTGAGGTCATGTGATATATTGCTCCCGAATCAATGCCATATCTGCAAATCGTTTTCTTCCTTCCACGGTGGTTGACGCTTCACAGCTAGAGCATCTCATCATCTGAAGTGTTTGCAGTATTGCCTTGTGGATTGGAGTTTTTATTTAGACTCCAACAATCCTTCTTCAAGTGACCCTTCTTTCCACAGTTGTAACACTTTAAATTCTTCTTACTTCTCGACTTCGATCTACCATATTTGTGACTGCTGCTTTGGCCACGTTCTGTTGATCTCCCTCTCATCGTTGTCATCATTGTCAATGCTTCTGCTTGTTGCAGATTTACTTGTCTGTCTTCCTTGTTCTTGCACCGATTTTCTTCTTGTAGAACAGCAGCTGCAACGTCATCGAAGACTAGACTGGTGACATTATTGTTTGTCAAGTTGATGATGAGTTGATCATATGAATCCGGTAGACTTTGAAGTAGAATTTCAGCACGTTCTTGTTCTCCTATTTTACAGCTTAAGGATGTAAGCTGAGAAAATAAAGTGTTTAGTGTATTTAAGTACTCCGTCACTAAAGTAGATTCTGGCATACGGAGAGTGTACAATTTTCTCTTAAGGAAAATTTTATTGTGCAACGATGTGGCCTCGTACAGTTTGGTGAGATGATCTCATATCTCCTTAGCTGTCTTCTTTTCCTCGATACTTGACAATACTTCATCTGCTAATGCTAGATGAAAGTTTACCATAGCATTCCCGTCCATCTCGTTCCATTTGATGTCATCTGCGAAATCCACCGGCCTTTCATTGATAGCCGCTAGACACCCGTTTTTCCTTAAGATGGCCTTCATCTTCAATTTCCACAATGAGAAATTTCTCCCATTGAACTTTTCAATATCAAATTTCGTTGCCATTGCTTTGTTTACGGATAGCTCCCACTATTTCACTATCGTGAATAGTTCTCTGGAACCTTCAAAGAATGGGTAATAACTTCTTACTTTCTTATGTTGGAGGATCCACCTTTTGGTGGCAACCACAAAGACAATAAGAAGATATTACACACTCTAATCTAGCTCTGATACCAATTGTTACGGAAGACGGCTATCGGATAGAGCAAAATCGCAACTAATAATTTGAGAAAATAAAAATGAAGATAAAAGAGACACAAAATTTACGTGGAAAACCCCTAAAAATTTAGGGTAAAAACCACGGGCAACGGTAGAAGAATTTCACTATGAGAAAATAGGAATTACAACCTCTCTCGATCTACCAAGAAGAAAACAATGATAATTCTCTCTCGATAAAAGGAGAAAATAACTCTTAAGAAACTCTCTAAATTCTCTCTAGTATTAGAAGAAAGCTAGAATGCTTTGGGATGGTTTTGAAGCTAAATGAGCTAGGGTATTTATAGTTAAAGCTTAAGGATTAATCTTGTAAATACCTTAAAGTCTAATGACTAAAATTAATTTTTCCATTCTATTTTTTTTCAACATTTTAGGTGAATTATTATTTCTAATTTTCAAATCACCTTTCGGTGGAAAATTAGGCCACCAATTTTGGCCACTTGTCTTGACTTTTCAACATGAGCTTGTTTTGAACCATTCGAATGAGGTAGTTGTATGTCTTTGTTATGACTCGGTTGTGTAGGATTGGAACCCCCTGGTATTTTCGTAGTTCCTCCACTTCTGTGTAGTCGAACGAAAGCCCTGTTAAGTTTTGTACGTGTATTAAGCTTCACATTCTTAGAGTAGAAGATTGTCATCTTGGCTTGGTTGACCTTGTGTCCAGAGACCTCGCAAAATTGGCTTAGGATTTCCCAGATCACCACTTGTTGTTCCATTGTAGCTTCTGCAAAAAGAAACATATCGTCAGCAAAAATAAATGCGAAATGGTCGGGCTATGATTAGCAGTTTGGAAAGGTTTCCAACGTGCCTGATTAATTTTGGCCTGGGCCAATCTCTCCATGCACAGCACAAATATGTAAGGTGAGAGGAGATCTCCTTGTCTGATGCCTCTGGTAGGCTTGAAGGGTTCTGTCTTTGAACCATTTGAGTTGAAACCGAAGTAACACATTGCATTATAAGTGGATGTAGGTGATTTGGGATACCAATATTCGTGAGGGTGTAATTAATGAAACTCCATTCAAGCCTGTCACAAGCTTTTTCCAAATCGATTTTAATGGCCATCCACCCTTTCTTGCCTGTTTTGCAACGCAGAGTGTCACTTCCTGGGTGATCACTATGTTTTCAGTAATGGCCCTTCTCGGGACAAAGCTAGTTTGGTTCTCTGAGATCCAACTAAGAAGAAAAGGTTTTAGCCGCTTGACTATGATTTTTGTGATTTCTTTATACATTACATTGCACAAACTGATAAGGCGGAATGGATTGATGGTTTTAGGAGTTGTTACTTTGGGGATCAAGACTAGAAGGGTTTTGTTGAACTTAGAGGGTATAGTTCCTTCATCAAACACCTTTCGGATGCTCTGGCAAATAGAATCCCCAACTATCTCCCAATTGCGTTGGAAGAAGATAGCTTGAAGACCGTTGGGTCCCGGAGCCTTAAGAGCGCCCATATATATATATAAAAAAAAGCCTCCTTTATTTCCTCGTTGGTTACATTTGTATTTAAGGAGTCAAAATCCTTTGTCCAATTTTTGGAATTTACCTCCGCTGCTAAAACAATAATCATTGCTACCAGAGGAGGTAAACAGATTGCTGAAGAAATTTCTGGCTAAGGCTGAAATGTCATCTTGGTTAGTGCACCACACTCCATCTTGATCTTTCAAGGCTGAAATTCTGTTAGCCCGTCTTCTGGTAATCGTTGACACATGATAGTATCCTGTATTTTCATCACCGTGCAGGGTCTACTGGATGAAGGCTTTTTGCCTCCACAACTTTTCCTCTTGTTCCAGCACTTCCATGAGTTCGTTATGGAGATGTTCTTCCAAATTTACCAGAAAATCAAAATGATTCCTTTGTAATGCTTTACTGATGCCTCTTGATCTAGCAAGAATATTTTTTTCTTCTTGCCAATGTGACCAAATGAATCCAAGTTCCACTTGATAATCTTAGTCTTGAAGTTCTGGTTGTTAGATTCAATGGAATGGTTACTATTCTAGGCATTGCTAAGCACTTCTTTGAACTGGGGTGGTCTTGCCAAGCTTCAATGAAGCGAAAAGGCCTATTGTGATTCTTCTTATGGCGCTCAGTTGTTTGAAGAAGAATTGGTCTATGATCAGAGCCAATCCACTCAAGATGGGTAACATAGGCGTTTGGGTAATCATCAATCCATTTGGCGTTCACAAGGCATCTATCAAGTCTCTGTGTAAGGTTTCCACGCGACCAAGTGAAAGGTGGTCCTTGAAAACCCATATCACTCAGACCCGTGTTATGGATGAAGTCTCGAATTTTTTTATTGTCTCTTTGGTTCTGGCATGAGCCCACCATTCTTTCATCTGGACTTGATATGGCATTAAAATCACCTCCTAGCACCTAAGGAGTATCATTTCCTGGATCGAGGCTTCTCAGCTGCTCCCAAAGGTGATTCCTTATCGATTGGTGTGGGCTGGCATAGACTGCAGTGAAGTTAACTTACCTGTTTGAATCCTTCTTCCATTTTCCATTTTCCATTTATAAACTGGTTTGACACCTGGAGTATAGACATGTCTACTAAATCTCTCCAAAGGATCCAAATTCTCCCTTTAAATCCATGAGCTTCGATTCTGAAAGAATGGTTAGAGCTAAGTTTAAAAATGACTTGGTTCGCTCTATTCCCGCAGACCCTAGTTTCGAATAAGGCCACCACATCCGATCTATGTTTGTTGACAACTGAACGAAAGATTCTCCTAAAAGCTGGGCTTGCCGCATCCTGGCAGTTCCAAAAGATGATCGACATAAATAAGAGAAAACCAAGGTAAATTACTGCTCGGTATCCTGTCCAGTGTTCTCCTGGACGTCGGTGTCAAAATATATTTTCCTTGTTGATGGCTTCTTCATCTTCCTCGGATGAGAGTTCAATCTTCAACGTTGGGATCTTGTGAGCTATCTGGGGGTTTCCCTTTCATTTTCCACTTTCCAAGATGGTTATCAATACTGTCTGTCCAATCTACAGGTACTGACCGAAGGTTCGTTTGATTTTCACTGCTCTTTTTTAATTTTAGTCCCTTTTTGTTTACTTCCCACGAGTTTTTACTAGTCGACCCACGGTTCATTTGATATTTGTTTGACTTTCCTTTGTTTGCTTCAAATCCTTGTTCAGTGATGTACTAGGCTGATTAACCAGTTATCGTGGGGATAACCTCCATCTCGTCTTGTTTCTCCACTGCTGAAGTGGGCTTCTTGGACTTTTTTCCTAGGTTTGACGCTAAGTAGGCTGCATTTTTGGATACTGCATTTTTCCATATCGTGGGGATATCCTTGGTTCCTATATTTAATTTGACAGCTTTTTCCATCGGGTTTTCCTTCTTTTGAGTCTCGTTCAAATTCTCACCCATTTACCATGTTTTTTCAGTTTGCTCGTCTCGTAGAATTTCGAATCTAGAACCTTTGGTCTGATCATCAGTGTTTCCTCCCGAGTTGGATGCGGGATTTTTGGTGTTTGCCTTGCGTCGTCTGCTTGGAACTACCATCCAAGGACCAAACCGATCCTGAGTGACATCATTTTGTGGTGGTGGCTTATTTCGGGTCTCTTGAATTATTTTTATCCTCCGTCTCCATGTTTGAGGTAACACAATTTCTTTGGAGTGCCCATAGATACCACATGAAAAACAAATCTGATATAGTCCTTCATATTCAATTTTTTGGACGAAATTGTCTATGCCAATACACGGTTTCTGGGGTTTGTTGAGGTCCACCATCACCGGAATCCGAGCGAATCTGCCTCTCTCGCCTGCTAAAGTGTTATAGTCGACTTTAATTACCTTGCCCACAATCATGGCTGTACGTCTGAATAGGGCTTTGCAGTAGTATCTATAGGGTAGTCCAGGCAGTCTAATCCATACAATTACATGTGATGGATGTTTTTCTGTGGTGGAGAATGATCTGCTCCACGGTTGAATCATTAGATAGTTTCCAGATATCGTCCATGAGCCATCAGTTAGGACATCGGCATAGTCTCTTTCATCTTCGAACTTTACCAAATAGTAGTTGTTTTCTAAGTCCACTAATTGAAGTTGCCCCGGGGTTTCCATAGATTGTGGATTCTGTCCAACAGCGCTTTGTATCCGATTGTTCGACCAAGAAGCCTAACAATGACAGATTTTCATGCTTCTATCTATTTGTTCGTGAACCCTTTCGGAGAATTTGATAACTGTCACTGTTCCAGTGTCATCAATGAAACAGTCCTCATCCAAGACAACTTCGATCATATCCAAACAGTCCCCAGAGATTTAAGCGGTGTTTGTTTTTGCAGAGGTATAAGGTCTGCGGACTACATCTGCAGACATCTGTAACAGAAGAAGTGGACCAAAAGTCTGCAGTCTGCAAAAAGAAGACTGTTTTTTTAACGTCTGCAAACTGATAAAATAAACTGAAATATAAATAAATTGGTTTTTTAAACTATACTCAAATAACCATTTTTGCTATTAATTTTTTAAAAATTATAAAATGTCATTAAATTTAATGAATTATTACAAAATAGTCACTATACTGTTGTAATAAATTATAAAAGTTCGATAATATAATAATTATTTTATAGTATTTAGATACATTTATTAATAATTTTATAATCTGATTCTTATCATTTAATTCTGGTAAAGTACGAAAATCCCTTTATACAAAATAAATAAATAAAAAACAAATAATATATTTTTTTCTAAATAGAAAAATACTAATTGATGTATATTATATGGAGTATGTATTAAATAATATTTATTTAATATATTTTTTCAAATAAAGTATATTAAATATCATTGAGTTATATATAAATGATCATTTTCGTCAATAAAGTTTAAAAAATTATAAAATACTTATTAAATTTATTAAAAGATTATAAAATTATTAATAAATTTATCTAAATACTATAAAATAATTATTATATTATCGAACTTTTATAATTTATTACAACATTATAATGATTATTTTGTGATAATTCATTAAATTTAATGACATTTTATAATTTTTAAAAAATTAATAGCAAAAATGGTTTTTTGAAGAGTTTTGAAGAGTTTTGAAGATATAAGTCTATGTCTACGTCAAGAAGAGGACGGGCAGACGTTAGAAGACCTTCTGTCTTCTAAAAAATAAACGATCTGCGAAACCCAATGTTTATGCGTGGTTTACGCAGACATAAGAGCTTTGAAGACCTTAAACAGTGAAAACAAACACAACCTTAAATTCTTTCCGTTTGTACATTTTTGGCCCCCATTGCTGCGTAGGATTCTTTCTAGGCACCATTAGGATTAATCATGCCTTCGGTATTGTTTTGCTGTTCCATTTCTTTTCCATCATCAGCTTCCATATCAACGAAATCAGTTTGCATAGATGTTTCCAAAGTTGCGTCTTTTTTAACTTTCTTTGCAGCCTGTTGATCTTCCGATGAGATTGGGGAGCCTTGTCTCTCCAATACTGGTGGTGTTCCTATGTTGATAATTTCATCCTGTGGTAGAGTTATCCAGGATATCCCTGGTGTTTCATTCTTCTTTCGATTTCTCTCCAAGATCACCGTCTTCCATTATCTTTTAGACTAGTTTTTTTAGGGTTAGGGTCAAAATGACCCAAAATAAAAAAAAAAACATGAAGAAAGAGGCTTGTGGTTGCCTTGTATCTCATAGAAAAAAATATTTAATCTTTGGAGGCATCTTATTTTCAAGATTTATTATTTGGTTAAATAATTAAAAATATTTTTACTATCTTATTTTGTGCGAATCCAAATCTCTATATTTATTTTGAAAACATAATATATTTCTACTTAATAAAAAAATATCTTATATTTTGTATGACAGTAGTTAGTTATCACCCTATTTTGTATAGTTTGAATACTTAAGGTTAATTTTAAGTGTCTAAATAATTTTTTGTTAAGATATGTTCCTAAAGTTTCCGTAATTACACTTTTAAGTGTTTGCTGTTAAATTCGATCGGTAAACGACACGTGTCAGATTTATAAAAATTTAAATATTTTATTTTATTTTTTAAAATTTTATATGTCTGACATGTGTCACTTAACAACCGAGTTTAACGATATTAATGGTTCAAGCACCTAAAAGTGTAAAATTAGAAACGTTAAGTACTTATTTTTAACGAAACATTCTTTAAGCTCCTAAAGTTAACTTTAAGATAGTTTGAACACTTATTTTTACATTAAACCTAATTTAAACTATTTAAAATAATATAATTTAAATTTTATTTAAAAAATAAATATCTTTACCTTATTAGGTCAAATTGATCCACCTCCCCTCTTTATTTCTTTAAAAGTCAAATTTCTTCAAATTCCATTTGGTTAAAATCTAACCAATATAACCGGCGAAATTACTCAGATATTGTGGTGAATCTTTTGTATCTAAAGTGTAGGTATAAGTATTTTTCTCAAGTAGTATAATTGTCACGATACACGTCAAAGATTGTTTAGATAACACATCGTCTTCTAGAATATGTTTGAACCACACAACGTCTTTCCCCTAGCTGCATACATGCTCAAACATTTGTAACGTTACATCCTTGTTAAAGGCACACTATCATCAGGGCTTCTTTCCTCCAACATATACTACAACAATCTCTCTATCTCCGAAAATAATTCATCACGTTATTCAAAAACGTTTGCCCAATTTATCCCTTTGGCTTTAAGAGATTGAATTCCTTTTCCCGTCATTCTCTTTCTACTTTTTCTCTGTCTCGTGTATGAAGCTGTGTATATTTATATAGATTCACGTGTGTTCGTCAACCTGGTTTTGTAGGTCAATCTTTCTTGTGGCTTGGCGATAGGTCTAGAAGAGATGGAGTTAACAAATGGTTTCATTAGATCCACCACTTCAGCTTCATCTTCTTTCTTCTCCGCTTCGCTTTCCTTGCCTCACTGAGAATGGTAAGTATATTCTGACAATAAGTGAAAGAGAAAATATTCATTCAAGTTTCTTAGCTACCAAAAACTACTTTTTTACGAGAGATTACTTTAAATCTATGTTGCTTTCGATGTGAAGGGGTTGTCGACTGTGGCGGATGAAGCTGAGGAAGGGGCGACGCTGTCTTCTCCGAACAGCGACGCATCTTCATTTCAGTTGGATTTCAGAAATGAAAGCAGCATAGGGAAGAGCCAGTGATGATGATGACAACGGTTCAACTCGGAAGAAACTCAGGCTCTCTAAAGAACAATAAGCTTTTCTCGAAGAAAGTTTCAAACAACACAATAATTTCTTACTCTATTTGTTTAGGGTTTTTTTAATTTAATATTTTTTTATTAAAAAAAGTGTTGGTTTAGAAGCAAAAACTTGCCTTGGCCAAGCAATATACCTTCAATCTCGCCAAGTAGAAGTGTGGATTCAGTACATAAGAGCAAGGTATTATACACTACAAAAAATATATTAGTTAATAACAAAATTTCTATTTGACGATTTAAAATAAATGTTGCATTCAAGATTGAGAGAACCATAACACTTGTGCATAATGAATATAGGAAGACTACTAATATGGATTGTGATCAAATGAATAGGATAGTGTGGCGACTTGATATAATATGATAACCTGAGATATGTTATGTTTTAGATTTGGATTATGATTAAAAGATTAAAAGAGTGAATGAACAATGGTTATATAACATACATAGATGCTTATTTTTATGAGATTCATGAAATATAACAGATGAGATGTGTACTACTGAGTTGAGTTAATTTGGCGTTCGAATTTCTTCGTACTCAAGTTAGAAATTTCGTAGATCGCGATAGGATAATGATAGAATCAGAGGAGTCTCCATCAGAGTACTAGAGTACAATGGTTAAGACTTAAATTGGCATGTAGAGGTTGTGATCTTTATTCGAGTCTTTTTGTAAATTCTTTATTTATGTATTTGGTTTTCAAATAAAGGAGCTCATCCGCATTTGTAACTAAAATTTTGAGTAAATCCTATTTCCTAAGTTGTGAAGTGTGGGATCATTTAAATAATTCAATGTGACACTCACAAACCCGAAGACGTGTGAAAGTCGAGTTTAGGTGTTATATTTTTTACACCAACATTTTATTTATTGAACAAATAGATAAATAAATCTATTATTTGTTTTTATAATAAAAATCTATTACTTATTTTAAATGATATATTTGAAGAAGTTGATCAACACATTCATTTGTGGGTCTAATTATGATTTAAAAGGAAAAATTATATCATATGATTTTATTTTTAAATGATATATTAAAAAAACTTATTATCAAATACATTAACAATATGTAAACTCTATTTATTCAATAAATAAATTTTATATTTTTTTCCTTTTGTTTTATTGAGATAAAAGCCAGCAAGCCAATTCCAAACGATGACGAGGATTGAAGACAAACTGAGAAATGGAAGGCTGAGATGAAGACTTGGGAGAACTAGATCAAAAATAACCACTGAAGACTTGAGAATTCAAGCCCAGAACAAGAATGACGTTAGGATTTTAATTTACACGGCCCGAGTTTTTGCTTTTTAAACACAAACACCCATTGTCCAAGAAATTAGAAAATATAATTAAGATGAAAGGCATTCGTATTGTTGAGATAAAAGCTTTAGGGTGTGTTGGAGATATGGAAAAAGCAACGAAGAGAGATCTTCATGTAGTTATGGACAAATGCAGATTTGCAAATGCTATTTTCAGAGCTCGACAAAAGATTAGGGAATCATGACAAAACTGCTGATCCAACGAAGATTAAACAAGAGAAGGAAACATTCCAACGAGCCTGGTTGAGGAAAATACGAAGATCAAAACTAAGTTGATGAAGAAAAATATGCAACGACGGAAAAGATATAGAGAAGCAGCTCGAATTACATTGCAAAAGATGAAAAACACGGCTAGTATTGTGATAAATTTGGAGGTTCAGAAGGAATTCGAGGCACTGATGAGATGTTCTTCATCATCCTGGAGGTAATCCACGTAGTCATTGTGTGGAAACCTTATTTGTAAAGAACGGGGGTTGGTTTTTCTGAATCGGCAATTTTTGTATAGAATGTTGCAAACAACATTCAAACTTGGTTTGATTGATAAGTTTGTTTGTGGATATTATGAAGTATAGCATTAGCCTATGTTCAAATTTGTTTCTGTGGGTTTATTATTATTGTTTAGGGTTTGCATTCATTCCCTGAGCTGAACTAATTACTTGGGATCAAACAAACTGCACTGTGATTTGCTTCCTCATTGTTAAAAGGAAAATGACATGGTTTATCCTGGACTTTGAGCTCATCTTGTGTGGTGTTATGTATTGGCCTTTGCTTGTTGTAAACACTCATTTTCTTCCGAGACTTATTTAGTATATATATTAATATTATATATTATCTTTGTATTTTAGTTTAAATAGATGTTAGTATTTCAATTAGGATTTAGGATATTATTTTAAATATTATTTTATTTTATCTTTGTTTTAGGTATTTTAGTTTAAATAGTTTTAAGTGTTTTAATTAGGGTAAAAGATATTATTTTAGGAATTATCTTTAGCTTGTTTTTAGGAATTTGAAGGCTATAAATACCCTCTCAGAGTAAGCCTAGAATACACACATCTGATCTCACACACATCTGAGAATAAAATATCCTTATTCTCTCTAGCTTTCTCTCTATTTTTCGCATACTTCTTTATTTTCTTTTAAATTTCGTTTTTGACAATTATGCTAAGTATGACTTTGGTCATGCTTAGCTAATTTTCTTTTAAGTCGAAGGCTAAAGCGAAGGCTCAATCCCGAACGTGAGAATTCATATTCGACTTTCCGAGAACACACTTAGCAAAATTGTTTGCTAAGAGGAAACTGAGATCGGAATCAGTTATTGTTGAAACCACATAATCCGAATCGGTAGTGAAGAATTGTACTTGTAAGCCGACGTGAATTTTGAAGTAAAGATCTATTTCGATGATTAGAGGAATTTGAGGTAAAGTTAAAGTCTGAGGATGCTTACACTATAATTTTCTCTTTATCTCAACATCTTTAGATTATTTATTTAATTATTTTCTTTTTATTTAATTCTTATCTTTTATTTTAAAAACAACTTTTAAAAACCCCTTTTTTATCTTTACTGCCATTATTTATTATTTTATTAATTTCCTTTTTTATTTTATTTTATTTTATCATTATTTTCCCACTTTTTTATTTTATTTTGTTTTGATTTTATTTTCTATTTTAACATTTTTTATATTTTATTCTTTTCTGAAATTTAATATTTTCTTCATTTATTTAATATTTTCTTTTAACATTTTTTATAACATTTTTTAAAATTTAATATTTCCTTCTTTGATTTTTTTTAAATTTAATTTTTATTTGATATATTTTTTATTTTATAATCTAACGTTTTTAACTTTTTAGAGGTAATTTCAATCTATCAAAAGTAAGTAATTTGAATCGAATCTTTAAATTTTAATTTTAATTTTAATTTTAATTTTAGAAATTAAGACAACCAACAAATTAAAATGGTATCGAAAGGGTAGTTAAGGGTCTAATCCTTCCTTGACTGTAACCGACACCCGAATCCGACATATTTCTGGTAAAAATCAGATCAGGTAAGATGGTGTCCGATCAACCTTACTATGTTTTAAATGATCGGTGGTGACTCTAACATGTTTTATTTAAGTTGAAGTCCAATTTTGGCCCACTTGAAAGACGGCGGCGACAACTTGACGACTCTACTGGGGAGTGATAAGTGAGTCATGCCATAATTAATTTATGGTTGCCTTTTTAAGCAAAAATAACAAATTTTAATTTATTTATTTGATTCCAATTATTTACCTTTGATTATTTTACAAATAAATAGTTGAACTAACGCTTTTTCAATGATTTCAAAATTTTAAAATATTCATCTCATGCTCTATACTTGAGCTCCAAACCCTTTTCAGTGGAGGTGACAACGACACCTTCATGGGAATTTATTCTCCGTATAGGCCTAGCAAGTAACCTTCGGGATTCATATACCTTATGTCTTCGTGTGAATTTATTCACCGTATAGACATAATCTCGAGTTTAACTTAGTCCACATAAGCTTGTAATGGGCTTAGGACTAAGGGTCTGGCAAGCCCAATGGGGCACCAGCAAGGAGAACTCGGGTACCTTCTTTATAACTTAAACCGGGAGACTACAGGGAATTAGAGCCCTCCCCGAAACCTCATTTCAAAATCTAGGTTGTCTTGAATTATTTCCTGATTTGCTTTTTGTTCAAAGCATGCGAACTAGAAAGATATGTGGTTAGGCCTTGTTCAAAATTAACATGAGTGATAGAGATCATGTCCGGGTAGGAATATTAAGCATGTGGGGTAGATATCATATGGGGTAGGACTTTTTTTCATCATTATTCTGATTATTATCTTTATCTCACTAACTTTTTTCCTTTCATTTTTTTCTTCTTCCTCTATTTTATTTTATTTTATTATCATTAACATCATTCAAAAGATGTGTTGATCCATAAAAATGTATTCGTTAAATGTAAATAGTTTACATTAATGGATAAAGGGGTTGTAATACAAGAGGTGAAAAACGCAGAGGTCTGGCTATGGTCAGAAAAGACTCAGAAGGAAAATGGAGATAATCTGCAAGGCAACTATGTGTCACATTCAATCAAGAAGACGTGGTGCCTACAATCGAAGAGTATACCACTCTGTTGCATTGTGAAGGACTCAGAATGGACCGGGTTTACATCAAGCACATCAAGAGTCAGCCTTTCAAGAACGGGTTGGCAAAAGTGGCGGAGGTAGATGAGAAATAAGTAACTGATAGGGTTCAACATAAAGGTAGTGGGGAAGGAATTGCTTGGACACATATCAAACAAATAATGAAGAATCACCCCGATGAATGGAAGGCAATGGACCTTTTTACACTGGGCATTTATGGTTTGGTTATCTTCCCAAAGACTTTGGGATACATTGAGACGGTTGTGGTGGAACTGTTCGAACAACTCCTAAAACGAGTAAATCTAGTACTGGCAATTTTAGCTGAAACTTTTCTCTCCCTCAACCATTGCAGAAAGATTGGCAGAGGAAGATTTATAGGGTGTGCACAGCTTCTCCAATTTTGGATCCATAATCACTTTTAGAAGACTAACAGGATTTCTTACCGCCGATTCATAACCACTTATTCTCATTTGAGGGAATTCCTCACCTTGAAATGGCAAGAAGTTGTCCCAAAAAAAATGAATGAAGGTATTCACTCACCTTCAGGATAGGGATATTGTTTGGAGAGCCACCTGGTTAACTCATAGTGACATTTGTTTCCGATATAGAGACTCAGAAACTATGACATTACTCGAATTATGGGGAGGAGTCGGATACTCTTCACTTTTGGCACTTCGATAGTATGGGGCACGTCAATTTGTCCCAACAACACTTGGAATATCTAGATCGGAATTTGCATATCATAGGGACAACAATAAGAAAAAGATCAAAGAAGTAACTGAGTCATGGAAGAAAATGTTATGTATGGATGTCGTGGTCTCTAAGGACATGCTCACTCCAGACTATTTGGAATGGAGAAGGTTAAGGAAAAATGACACCATCCCAATGTCAGACCATGAAGACACTAGAACTATGGAAGAACATCTTAAGGATGTTCCCTCCGAGCTAGAGATAGCAAGGAAAGAAATTGAAGCCGAAAAGCAAGAGCTGAAACAAAGTCTAAGGGAACTCGAGGCTGAAAGATTCCAGTGGAAGTTGGATGATGATACTTAAAGGGATCGGGCAGACAAGATAGAGATAGAACAGAAGAAAATTTGTTTTGAGCTTGAGGATTTGAGAAAAGGATATCAATAACAAGTCTAGAGCAATTATAATCTGAAAAGATCTTCTGAGTACTGGAAAAGTGAAGCTAGCAGTTTGAAAAGAAAGTTTGAAGGGCATGATGAAAAAAAGACCTTGAAAGAACAACTAAAACTTCTCAGAGACGTTTGTTAGACAACCAACACCAGAATAAGCTTTTGAGGATTCAAGTAACCGACTTAGAGAAATATCTTCAGAAGCAGCAGGAGCGGGATGGCAAAACCATAGCTGAATTGGAGGTCATTGTGGATAGGTTTAAGAAACACGCAAGTGAGTTTCATATTGTTCCCTTTGATGGGGGATTTCAGTGGCGTTTTCGTTGGGAACAAACCCAGAAAAAGGTGAAAGCTAGAGAAGCAGTTATCCGATATTTCCTAGAACAAGTACAAAAAACAGCTCATCACTTGCACGGTTTAGAAAGGGAAGCCGGAGTGGTCCGACAAGGTATTCAACTAGTGACAGATTAAGGAAGAAGACTTGACAAAAGCTATTCGGGGTTTAGAGGATTCAATCAGATGTACCTTTAAGATATTTTTGTCTCTTAAAAAAATAAAACACTTTTGTCTCAATAAAGATTATTTATAATAACAAACAAGTTTATGGATCAATGCCTCTAATTCTCATGTATCATGCATTATTTCCATACCTTGCATTTCATTTCTTTTATTATTTTTTCATGATTTTACATTTCACATTAACTAACAGAAAATGTTTCAAAAGAAGAGGGAACAAACACTGGATATACCTCCACAAGCCTTGGATCCATCAAGCTGGAGCAGTACCGTCTACGTTGCACCAGAAAGTCAAGTGTGTCATCGACGGGGCTCTAGTAATTGTAAAAGCTGAAGAAGATATCGTGGCGAGTGTGACCACTGATACCCTATACATAGAAGCAAATGATGAAGTGGTAGAAAGTTCATTCTGCTTCTTAGAGTTTGTGAATTCCACATTTATGGCTGAAGGAGGAAAGATTTCTAAACCCCGACTCTTCGAATGCACTAAAATGGAGATCAAACAAACATTGGAAAGAGGTGCTAAGGTGGGAACAAGATTTGGGAGTCTGTTGCAATGAAGGATTAACCTCGTCCTTCCTATAACAAAGCTAGACCAGTCCCGGGCTTGGTTTTCAGCCCAACCAACAACAGAAGAGGAGAGGAAGGAAATCCAGAAAAGCCGAGACAAAAGGTTGGCCAGATTAAACGAGAAAGAGTTTCAATAGGAACCCATGTTTTTCCACCACTTTATGAAATGTTTAAATTCGGTGGTTATGAGTTTGGGACGACCTCACCAGATTTAGAGGTTGCTTTGAAAGATTGGAGTATTAACGCTATAACCGTAGAAAATGCCGAAAATATGGAAGGGTTAGGAATCCGTCCTTTGTCACCTGGATTAGTGCTTAACAAATGGACGGCTGAAGAATTATATGTGGTTTTCAAATTTCTTTCAGAGTCTAAAGATAATTATAATGCAGTCGCTGATGATACTGACCCGGAAGTGGATTTTGAACAGTTCGTTTTTCTTGGGAAAGTTGATGATTATGACAATGAAGACAAATGTAATTTACTTTCCGAATTGTTAAGAATGATAGAAAGAGGAGACAAGCAAACATTGCCACATAAAGAGAAAATCGAAGTCCTGAATCTAGGTACAGAAGATGAGAGAAAGAAAATCAAAATTGGCGCAACTCTCCCAACTGAAGCAAGACAAAACTTAATATTCTTACTTCAAGAATACAAAGATGTGTTTGCATGGTCATATCAAGACATGCCGAGACTAGATACGGATATGGTAGTCCACAAACTGCCTATCAAACCAGAATGCAAACCGGTACAACAAAAGCTAAGGAGAATGAGACCTGAAATGCTCCTTAAAATCAAGGAAGATGTCAAGAAATAATTCGATGTCGGCTTCCTTCAAGTGGTCAAGTATCTAGAATGGGTGACTAACACAGTGTCAGTTCCAAAGAAATATAGAAAAGTACGCAAGTGTGTTGATTACCGAGACCTTAATAAGGCGAGTCCCAAAGATAACTTTCCTCTACTGGACATAGACACTTTGATGGATAATAATGTCGGGAACGCTTTCTTCTCATTCATGGACGGATTCTCAGGATATTGTAATACCCTAAAAATTTAGATAATGACCAAAATGCAAATTTTGAAAGTTGTTGGTCAAAGTTAAAATTTGGGAAAAGTTTAGGGAATTAAGTGATAAATTTCCTAAAAAGATTTTTATTCCATAAATATATGGTTTACTCTTGAGATTAGAGTTTTATGGAAATCATATTGTTGGATTTGGAATTTAGTAAAGAAAGAGTTAAAGCCGGTAAGGAATCGGTAAATTCTGATCGAATTGGAATTTTACAAAAATTTGAAGGATGTTATAAAATGGTTGGAAATATTATTTTAATATTTTGGATCAGAGAAATTTGGTCTGAAAATGTGCAAATTTTCAGATTTAATCGAAACAGTGGAATTTAGTGACTAAAACGCAAGTTTTGAAAATTTCAGGGCATTTTCGTAGGTCAAAGTCAAATTAAATTATATTTGACTTTGTAATATCAGATGGCTTGGTTTTATGGTGATTTTGAGATTCATTAAGGGTGATTTGGTCTTATCCCAATTAAATGAATTTTATATTCATTTAAAGTGAGATATTATGTTAATTAAGATGAAATGCACTCAAAATGTCATCTAAATTTTCTATCTTCTTCTCCAAAACAGACGTGGTCTTCTCCTAAGGTAAGAGCAAGCCTTAACTCATTTTTTCAAGCCATTTCTGTAGGATTATGAGTATGATGAAAATAGAAAATGGTTATTTGCGAAAAACGCTATCATTTGGTATCAATATTGCATGATTATCTTGCTTGATTTCCAAATCCCCAAATCTGGAAATTTGGGTTTATACTATGGTTGTTGAAATTGATGATGATTATTGATGATTTTGAGGCTGTATGAATTGATGAAGAACACAAGGATGAGGTTAAAGAAAAACAGTTTAGATTTTGGGAATTACAGTAGGTTCGAAAATTCACCAGAAACTATATAAAAATAATTTGGAGGTGAATTTTATATATTGTGTTCATATATGGATTTAGTTTTGTTTAAAACAAACGGGGATCAATTTCAAGTTGTATAAAAATATATATGATTTTTTAACTGAGGAAAGGTCAGAAAAGTCGGACAGCAGAATTCTGTACAAAACAGATTTTGTTGGTGAACTTTGAAAATTCACCATAAATTGTACATAATGAATTATAAGGAGTTATTTATATGGATAGATTTTTATTCGAGTCTAGTTTTTAACGGAAGAAACGGAATTGAATTCCAGTGTCTATATCAATACAGAATAATGATTCTTTAAGGGTAGTACGAGTTGTCTGAATTCTGAAAAATTGATGGGTTATTGTATAAGTGTTGTATAATTGATGTACTATGCTGGAATTGTTGTTTGAGAATTGAAAAGAGTGTTAGATGTGAAATTGATTATTTTGGGAAGATTGAAATGATTGGTGATTTAAGTACAACAATTGCATAGTTGGGGTACTTAAATGTATTTATGCTTTTGTAAAAGCATTTGAATGGAAATAATTTCAATGTTGGAATTATTGGTATTAAGAATTTAAGTGGTAAAATGGTGAAGACCATTTTGAGTAAATGGGAAAAGTTGGTTCCAATGTTATAAGGAATTATTAAGAGTTAAATATTTTGATAGATGATGAATTTCAAATATAGTATGGAGATATGATGGAATGTATTTATGTTAGTAAAATACTAACATATGGATTATTATGAATTTGTGATTTATACAGATTGTGATTGATTTGTAATCGAAGCAAATCAAATATAAAAGGGCTTATTGTGGACAATAGTGAGGCTTATATATTTTGAAAGACATAAAGTGTCAAGGTGAGTGCAATACATGCATGAAATTATACATGGATGTTTTATACATCATATGGAAGACTTGCGATAAGTCGACCTTGTTTATATCGACATGATTTTATATCATTTTTTATAAATTGACATTGATATGTCAGAGTATGAAATTAAAATGCATTGATCACTGATTTTTGCATATGATTTTACCATGAATGTTATTTCGGGTATGAACTGCCCCATTGTTAAATATTGATAATATACTTTGCCATGGATGAATAAAATAAAATAGACTGTATGCCCAAGTCAGTTATTGAGGGACATGGTATAGTTGGCATGCCATAGAGTCCAACAGCAGGCTGTATATTCGGGAATACACTAAAGGATACCTAGTGTATATGGTGGGCACGACCTTATGTGTCATATTCGGGACTGTACTTAAGGATACCTAGTACAGATTGTGGACACGACCTTATGTATCATATTCGGGATAGCACTACGGTGCTTATATTTGACTCGTGTACCCAGGGTCCTCAGGGTTGAATATTAGGCTATAGGCTATGGTTTATGGTTTATTGCTTAATAAAAGGTAAGCATACAAATAAGCTTACGAGCTTTTGGAATAATGGCAAGTATATGGGTAAAATAAGCTTACGAGCTTATGGAATTTAAATGGTAAGTATTTTGGTAAAATAAGCTTACGAGCTTATGGAATAAATGGTAAGGGATTTTATATTATTTTGATCATGGTAAAAATGAGTTTATGGAAACTCAATTTTTGACATTGAAAATCATGCATGAATTGTATTGCACTGTTAAATGTTTTAATTGCCTCACTAAGTTTATACTTAGTGTGTGATGATTTTCACGCATAGGTAAAAAGAAAAGAATAAGAATAAAGAGTTCAGAACGACATCAAGCATTGAGAGGTATATTTCAATATCAGTAAGACATCCTATTGTGAAATTTGATTTAGGTAGTGGCATGTAATTTGATAATGTTAAATTTATTTTGTTGAATAAATTTTGGAAATTGTTATAGTGATGAAAAGTTAATTTTTATGAGATTTATATGAAATTTTCGAAAGTTACTGTAGCATGAACAGTAACCCTGTTTTAAACCAAATTTTTCCAGTATGAAAAAGAGGTACCGATTCCACTGCTACAGGGAATCGATTCCCCCACTATTCACTGTTCGGGTACTATTCACTATTCATAAATAAAAATATTTTGAATTAAATTGGTTACAACGAAACGTAATTTTTATGATATGAAAATTTATAATATCATTTACTATTTTATGAAAATAAATTTTAAATCGCTTTCGAATCGTAAAATGGTTTTAGAAAATACTGGTGACATCTATAATCTGTATAGGTATAATTTGTAATACCCCAAAAATTTAGACAATGACCAAAATGGAAATTTTAAAAGTTTGATGGTCAAAGTATAAAACTTGGGAAAAGTTTAGGGAATTAAGTGATAAATTTCCTAAAAAGAATTTTATTCCATAAATATATGGTTTACTCTTGAGATTGGAGTTTTATGGAAATCATATTGTTGGATTTGGAATTTAGTAAAGAAAGAGTTAAAGGCGGTAAGGAATCGGTAAATTCCGATCGAATTGGAATTTTATAAAAATTTGAAGGATGTTATAAAATGGTTGGAAATATTACTGTAATATTTTAGATCAGAGAAAGTTGGTTTGGAAATGTGCAATTTTTTAGATTTAACCGAAACAGTGAAATTTAGTGACTAAAATGCAAGTTTTGAAAATTTCAGGACATTTTCGTATGTCAAAGTTAAATTAAATTATATTTGACTTTGTAATATCAGATGGCTTGGTTTTATGGTGATTTTGGAGATTCATTAAGGGCAATAATTGAAATTCTTATTGAATGGAATAAAAAATTCCATTATGATATATTATTAAGTATGTGTTGGATTAATATATCATAAAAATCAATCATGGAAGAGGAATTTGAGCTTCTTCCTCCTCCAAGGGCCGGCACATTCAAGCAAGAAAGGTAAGAATTTTTAGTTTCAATTTTGAAGCTATTTCTTGAGAATTTGACCAAGTGTGGTTAGGAAAAATATTCTACTTTTAATTCTCTACATTTTGACATGAATATTACTAGGGTTTCATGTTCAAATTTATCTTGAGTTGATGAAGGGGATTTTTATTCTTGTGTTTTATGGGTTTTGAATAATTAAGTGATTTTAAAGAATTGGTTGTAAGAATTGATGAAGAACCTAAGGATGAAGTTAAAGAAAAGAGTTTGGATTTTGATTATGTCAATAGGTTCGAAAAATCACCAGAAAATATATAAAAATAATTTGGAGGTTATTTTTATATATTGTGTTCATATATGGATCTAGTTTTGTTTAAAACAAACGGAGATCAATTTCAAGTTGTATACAAATATATATGAATTTTTAACTGATGAAAGGTCAGAAAAGTCGGACAGCAAAATTCTGTACAAAACAGATTCTGTTGGTGAACTTTGAAAATTCACCATAAATTGTACAGAATGAATTAGAAGGAGTTCTTTATATGGATTCATATTCGAGTCTAGTTTTTAACGGAAGAAACGGAATTGAATTCCAGTGTCTATATCAATACAGAATAATGATTCTTTAAGGGTAGTGCGAGTTGTCTGAATTCTGGAAAATTAATGGGTTGTTGTGTAAGAGTTGTATAATTGATGTACTATGCTGGAAATTGTTGTTTGAGAATTAAAATGAGTGTTAGTTGTGAAATAATTTCAATGTTGGAATTATTGGTATTAAAGAATTTAAGTGGTAAAATGGTGAAGGACCATTTTGTGTAAATTGGACAAGTTGGTTCCAATGTTAAAAGGAATAATAAGTATTATGAATTTATTTTGGGATATGTTTATGTTAGTAAAATACTAACATATGTATCGTTATGAAATTGTAAATTATACAGATTATGATTGATTTGCAATTGAAGCAAGTCAAGTACAAAAAGGGTATATTGTGGACAATAGTGAGGCTCATATATTTTGAAAGACATAAAGTGTCAAGGTGAGTGCAATACATGCATGAAATTATACATGGATGTTTTATACATCATAAGGAAGACTTGCGATAAGTCGACCTTGTTTATATCGGCATGATTTTATATCATTTTTTATAAATTGACATTGATATGTCAGAGTATGAAATTAAAATACATTGATCACTGATTTTTGCATATGATTTTACCATGAATGTTATTTCAGGTATGAACTGCCCCATTGTTAAATATTGATAATATACTTTGCCATGGATGAATCAAATAAAATAGACTGTATGCCCAAGTCAGTTATTGAGGGACAGGGTATAGTTGGCATGCCATAGAGTCCAGCAGCAGGCTGCATATTCGGGTATACACTAAAGGATACCTAGTGTATATGGTGGGCACGACCTTATGTGTCATATTCGGGACTGTACTTAAGGATACCTAGTACAGATGGTGGACACGACCTTATGTGTCATACTCGGGATAGCACTACGGTGCTTATATTTGACTCGTGTACCCAGGGTCCTCAGGGTTGTATATTGGGCTATTGTCTATGGTTTATGGTTTATTGGTTAATAAATGATAAGTTTATAAGCTTATGAGTTATTGGAATGAATGGCAAATATTTTGGAAATAATATTTTTATATTCAGTTATGATATTTTGATCATGGTAAAATAATGAATATGCTATTAGCATGGTTTTATGGCATTGGATTTGAAATCTAAATTCATGCATGAATTGTATTGCACTAAATATTGTTTTAATTGCCTCACTAAGTTTATACTTAGCGTGTGATGATTTTCACGCATAGGTAAAAAAACAAAGAATAAAGAGTTCACAACGACATCAAGCATCGAGAGGTATATTTCAATATCAGTAAGTTATCCTATTGTGAAATTTGATTTTAGATAGTAACATGTAATTTGGAAATGTTTAATTTAATTATTGAGTAAATTTTTGGGAATTTTTATAGTGATGAAAGGTTAATTTTTATGAGTTTTATATGTAATTTTCGGAAGTTACTGTAGCATAAACAGTAACCACGTTTTAAACCAAATTTCTAGATTATTAAAGGGGTACCGATTCCCCTACTACAGGGAATCGATTCCCCCACTGTTCACTGTTTACGGGTACTGTTCAATATTCATAAAAAAAATCTTTCGAATTAAATTGGTTACAACGAAACATTATTTATATGTTATGATATTTTTATAATATCATTTACCATTTTAAGAAAATAAATTTTAAATCACGCTAAAATTGAGAAAAAGTTTTTAGAAATTCGAACAACATCTATAATCTGTATAGGTATAATTATACGGGTTATGTGTGTTACATTTATTGGCATCAGAGCTACAGGTTTAGCTGATTCTAGGACTAAACCGAGGTTGTTTTTGAGTTAAAATTGTATACATGCCACTAGGATGTCAAAAGTTACTGATATTTGTATATATACTGTGATGATGTTTATTGGGAGTAAAGTTACTTTAAATAATGTATGATAATTCTGACTATGTTCAGATGTTGGAATTAAGACAAAGGTTAGAAAGTTGAAAATGTTGAAAAGAAAGTCGAGATTGAAATCGATCAAAAAGGGACCCGATATGACTTATGTAAAATACCTTAGAAGTGTGGATGTTATAAGAGATTTTTCTTCATTCTGTGGAAGAATTGTCACAGTGTTTAACAAAGTTTATGAATTGGAAGAATTGATTAAAAAGTTTGAATGACTTACAAGAAAAGTCGAATCGGATGAGGATCCAGAGGAGATATCTGAATCTAGTGAATGATTTTGAGGTTCTCCAGGTAAGCTTAAATAAGTGAGAAATATTTAAGCTAAGCATTAAATTGTTTAAATCATTGATAATTTGAGTAAGAAGAAATTGAGTAAGCGGTAAATATGATTTCCGCTAAAAGTTTAAAGAAAGTTGAATTATTAGGGAATCAAATGGTTATGAGTTGGATTGAGAATAAATATCAAGTCCATAAAATTTGATAGAGTTACCTTATGAAGGTAAAAATGAGGAAATGGATTGTTTAACCTTCCATGCTGAAATGAATTATTGTATAGATCGAGATTGATTTTTAAGAACTTGAAAAGTGTCAAGTTCATACTGATAAGAAAAATGAGTAAATTTGTTTACTAGTGTGATTTTAGCAGTAATTGCTATGAGGTTATTGCTACAAATTTATCAAGTTTTCTTATTGAATGATGTGAACATTGAAATTTTCATTTGAGATGGAAAATGTTGTAAATGCTCAAGAATAATTCCTATGGATCTGGATAAGTTATACATATTTCCTTAAGAATGAAATAAGGAATTTCAAAGTAGAGATATTCAATTCTACTTGATATCGAGTGATATTATAACGGAAGACCATAGGTCATGGTCATGGTCATGGTCATGATATAAGTGTTAGTCGGACAAATAGTAAATGTCCAGTAAAGATTCAAGAGCTTATGTTATTAATGAATCTGATGGGATTATCATTAACAAGTTTAAGATCATTTTGATCATGAGTTGGTTATCTCTGCAATAAGGTTGGGTTATTGGTCGCAAAAAGCGATTAATTTAGAAAAATGCGGAGAAATTAAAAATTTTAATGGTTGATGAAAAAGTGAAATCATCACTAATGTGATATTAACAATGGTTACGATTAAGATGGTGTAAAAAGGATGCATAGCTTTTCTAGCTAAGGTAATAGATACTCAAGTATCTAAAGTAAGATTATATGCTATTTCCATAACTTAGGAATTTCTATAAGTCTTTTTAGATGTATTATTATGGGTTACCTCCAGATTGAGAGGTGGAATTCAATATTAAGGGTTATTAAGGCATTGATCTTGTATCTATGGATTCATATCGAATGATTGCGATTGAGCTAAAAGAATAAATAAACAAATGCAAGAGCTGATAAATGGAGGATGCATTAGACTGAATATTTTATACCTTGGGTAAACCGGTATTGGTTATAAAAGGAAAATGGATATATGCAATTATGCATAGATTATTGGAAAAAAAATTATTGATAGTTAAACAAAATAACTATCAGGAACAAATATCCTATTTTGATGATTGATGACTTGTTTTATTAGCTTAAAAGGAAACTTCCAAAGAAGGTTCAAAGGTCCGAAGTTTTTGGGATTTGTTAGTTATTATCGAAGGTTTGTGAAAAACTTTTCGATTGTTGCTTCTCCTTTGATCAAGCTTTGGAGAAAGGATGTTTAATTTGCTTGGACTAAGAAATGTCAAGAGAGTTTTAAAGCTTTAAAGAATATTTTATCAGAAGCACCAGTGTTGGTACAAATGGAATCGGACAAAGAGTATGTGGTGTATAGTGATGCATCTCATAATGGTTTAGGTTGTGTACTTATGCAAGAAGGAATGGTGATAGCCTATGCTTCTTAATAATTAAAGGCACATGAGAGCAATTATCCTACTCATGATCTTGAGTTAGCATCGGTTGTTTTTGCTCTAAATATTTGGCGTCATTATTTGTATGGGGAGAGATGCCACATCTACATGGATCATAAGAGTTTGAAATATTGGTTGACTCAAAAAGAGCTCGATTTGAGACAACAAATCTGGATATAATTTTTAAAGGACTATGATTTGATCATTGATTATCATTCATGTAAGACAAATGTTGTAGCAAATGCACTTAGTCGGAAAACTTTTACAGCTTTGCGAGCTATGGATGTGAGATTATTGTCGAAAGAAAATGGTGCATTATTGGATGAATTGAAAATAAAACCGATGTTTTTATATCGGATAATAGAGAAAACAAAATGAAAGTTGAAAAAAAATGAGACTAAAGACTTTGAAGTCAACTCTGATGGGTGTCTATTTTATCGAGGAAGAATTTGTTTCCCTCATAATGATGAAGTGAAGAAAGATATTTTTTCTCATGTATATTATTGTTCACTGACTATGCATACAAGTGGGAACAAAATATATCAGGATGTAAAAAGTCATTTTGGTGGCCAGGTTTGAAAAGAAAATTACTGAGTTTGTTGCTACATATTTGACATGTCAACAAATAAAAGCTTAGCATAAAGTGCTTTCGTAATTGTTGCAACTGATTTATATTCCAAAGTGGAAATAGTAAAGAGTCACTATGGATTTTGTTATTGGACAACCTTTGACATCAAATAAAAAGGATTCCATTTGGGTGATAGTATCCGGTTAATTAAATCGGCACATTCCATTTCGGTGCAAATTAACTATGCATTGGATAAATATACAGAATTGTATATCAAGGAGATAGTGCGAATACAAGGGTATCAATATCCATTATATCGGACAGAGATCCAAGGTATTACTTAAAGATTTTGGAAATAATTGCATAAAGTTTTAGGTACTTGATTGAATTTTAATACGATCTTTCATCCACAGACGGATGGTAAGTCAGAAAGTATTATTCATATATTTGAAGATATGTTGAGTGCATGTGTGATTGATTCCAATGAATCATGAAAAAGGAAAAGTATTTAATTTTAGTAGAAATTTTCTACAATGACAGTTATCAATTGAGTAACAAGATTGCTCCGTATGAAACTTTATATGGGAGAAAATACCGAACACTAATGAATGGGTTCGAGTTAAAAGATCGAAATCTTGTTCGCTCAGATTTATTGAATTAAGTTGAAGACAAAGTAAAGATAATCTCAAGATGGTATTTAATCGGCAAAAGTCTTATGTAGGCTTGAAGCGAAAATAAATTGAATTTCATGAATGTGATAAAGTTTTTCTTAAGGAATCACCTTGGAAAAAAAATTGTGTTTTGGGAGCAAAAGAAAAAATTAAGTCTAAGATTCGTTGGATCTTATGGGATATAAAAAAATTGGATTGATGGCTTATCAGTTAGCATTTACTATGGAGGTAGTTGAGATCCAGAGTTGGACAAAGTATACAATATTTTTCATGTGTCAATGCTTGGAAAGTATCGACCAGAGTTTTTAAATGTCAATAGAGGAAATTGGGATTTGAATAGATTTGATTTTTGAAGAATAATCCAATTGGATATTAGCTTGAGAAATCAAATAACTGCATAACAAGATGATTTCTCTAGTCAAAGTGATTTAGCAAAATCATAATGTCAAAGACGTTACAAGGGAAAAAGAGGAGTTAGTGTTTTCATAGAAAGTTTAAAATTCGAGGACGAATTTTCTTAAGGAGGGGAGAATAAATATCATAACATATAAATAATGTTTCGTTGTAACCAATTTAATTCGAAATATTTTTTTTATGAATTGTGAACAGTACCCGTGAACAGTGATCAGTGGGGGAATCGATTCCCTGTAGGTGTTACATTTATTGGTATCAGAGCTACAGGTTTAGCCGATTCTAGGACTAAACCGAGGTTGTTTTTGAGTTAAAAAGTGTATACATGCCACTAGGATGTCAAAAGTTACTGATATTTGTATATATATTGTGATGATATTTATTGGGAGTAAAGTTATTCTTTACTAATGTATGATGATTCTGACTATGTTAAGATGTTGGAATTAAAGATAAAGGTAGAAAATCGAAAAAGTTAAAAAGAAAGTCGAGATTGAAATCGACCAAAAAGGAACTGACATGGCTTATGTAAAACACCTTAGAAGGGTGGAGGATGTTTTAAAGGATTTTTCTTCATTCTGTGGAAGAATTGTCACATTGTTTAACAATGTTTATGAATTAGAAGAATTGATTAAAAAGTTTGAATGACTTACAAGAAAAGTCGAATCGGATGAGGATCCAGAGGAGATATCTGAATCTAGTGAATGATTTTGAGGTTCTTCAGGTAAGCTTAAATAAGTGAGAAATATTTAAGCTAAGCATTAAATTGTTTAAATCATTGATGATTTGAGTAAGAGAAATTGAGTAAGCGGTAAATATGATTTCTGCTAAAAGTTTAAAGAAAGTTGAATTATTAGGGAATCAATGAGAACAAAAATCAAGTCCATAAAATTGGATAGAGTTACCTTGTGAAGGTAAATATGTGAAAATGGATTGTCCAACTTTCCATGCTACAATGAATTGTTG